>NC_077232.1:28152151-28519735 GCF_027887165.1 Monodelphis domestica | reverse complement strand
GGCTAATTTCTGTCAGACCCCTGGGGGTGGGGGAGGAGATCAGGAAATGGGGGAAAGGAGTCACCGGAGGCGACGGGGGGAGAAAGCCAACAAGCAGCTGCTCCAAAAAGCTAAATGCCAAGGAAATATAGATTTGCCCAGAGTGGAGGAGCAGGAGGTGCTGTGTGGGGTGGTGAAGGCAGATGTCTGGAACAAAGCAGGGTGGAGGGGAGCTCTGCTGGGTTGCCTGGCAGCAAGTGACTATCTTCCAACAAGGAGTTCCACGTGCTGTCCGCCAAACCACCTAACTAAGCGGCCAGGAGAGACTCGGCGGCCCAGGCTCTGTTCCCAACCAACAGAAGTCATGGCATGGCAAGTTCCCCAACAGGGCCTATGGAATATCTGTCCAGCAGAAGAAAAGAGAAATGGAACCTTGGGAGACAAGAAGCTGGAGGTGGAGCCTCCAGAGGAGGGGATCCTGGAGGAGCCCTGCTGCCTTTCTTCTCTGCTTCTCAGATGCATACAGACCCCCAGGCTGTCTCCAAACAACCCACTGATGAGGAAGGGTACAACTCAAGTACCCGTCCCACAGGGGAGATTCCTCAGTGCGTGGGAAGGACAGGGCCATCCGCTCAGCGCAGACGGCCTGTCATGTACTACTCCCCAGCCAGAGGACACAGGTCAGTAACTAGTTAAGATTTCTCAGTCCTCCCTTTTTTTTGCCATGTGGAGTCAGCCAAGCTGGCCCCTTGGGGCTCATTCCTCCCCCCCTCCCTGCCTTGGAAGATTCCAAGGCTGTTGGAAGCTACATATGCTGGCAGTGCCCGAGGTTGGAAAGGTGTGTGTTAAGCTCCTAATTGAATCACTGGATCTGCCTCGTGAGTGTCTCACCAACCATAACATGAACAAGATGCCTTATCATTTGATTAGAATCGCTTCAAAGAGCATCGTCTCTACATTAGGAAGCAGCCGATTTAAATTTAATGGGGAGGGGGCATAGAAAGGGGAACAGGAAGGGGGCTTTCAAATGAGCCCAACACCAGATTCTGGCATTCAGTCGTCTCCTCACTGCCGAGCCGGAGTTAGGAGATCCTCATAGGGCATTTTCAGGCAAACAGCATGGAAAAGTGCGAGATGCCTTTACAATAACTTCCAGGGGCAGAAGCAGGAAGCTAGGGTGGCTTCCCAAACCATGAAAGAAGCATCTACTTACCTGCCAGGACTCTATTAACAGAGGAATGAGTGGCCAACCCAGGCTGTCCTCGTTCATGGAAAATCCCAGCATAAGGCAAGTATTCGGGCAGCAAGAAACGCCTATGAAAAGAAGTTATCACATCACTCCAAACAATGGAGGAAACAAGGGCTCACCCACCAAGCCCAAAGCCATAATGGAATCCAGACAGGCCCCGGAAGCATCCAAGGACTCCCCAAGCTGCTGCTAATGACCACAGCAAATCTACAAAGTACTTAAAAAAAACCTTAGTATCCATTTTTTTTAACCCTTACCCTCCAACATGGAATCAATACTGGGTATTGGTTTCAAGGCAGAAGAGTAATAAGGGCTAGGCAATGGGGGTTAAGTGGCTTGCCCAGGATCACATAGCTAGGAAGTATATGAGGTCAAATTTGAACCCAGGATATTCAAATTCCAGGCCTAGTTCTCTATCCATTGTACTATATAGCGGCTCCCTTCAAAGTGCTTTTCATACATTATTTGGTTTATATTCTATCAAAACTTAGTTTCTTCTCTGCTTTTCCTAATTGAATGAAGTTTCTTAGACTTGGGCAAGTCTCTTTCTTCTTGTGTACCCGCTCTAAACTTTCTTCATTTAAAGCATCCTATAAGTCTCTTGTCAATTCTCAAGTTGGGAGTCTGCAGTTCAGCAAAGCAGGACCCCAGCAAACCCCTAAATACCTGAACTAGAAGATAAGAGATCACCCCATCCAACTCCTCCACCCCTTCCTTTTATGTATGAAAAGAAGTGGCTGGCCCAAGGTCATACATAAAGTCCATGAAAAAGCTAGGGAGACAGTCTAGAGCTGTGGCATGCCACCCATGGGTCTTTCCCCTACCTCCTCTGCCATTTGGCTACAGGATGAATAATTCTAGATGTTATCCAACCAGGGATCAGAAACAAACTTTAACAAGTCAAAGTTGGGGGCAGCCGGGTAGCCCAGTGAATTGAGAGCCAGGCCTAGAGATGGGAGGTCCTAGGTTCAAGTCTGCCTCAGACACTTCCCAGCTGGGTGACCCTGGGCAAGTCACTTGACCCCCATTGCCTAGCCCTTACCACTCTTCTGCCTTGGAACCAATATACAGTATTGACTCCAAGGCGGAAGGTAAGGGTTTAAAAAAAAAAAAAAAAGAAGCCAAAGCTCTCAGTACATTTCTCCCTGCAAAGACTATTTCCCTAGCTGCCCAAACAACTCTTACCTGGGGACAAAGCGTCCAAGTGAAGGGGCAGACATCCTTGCATTACGTGGTGCTCGGTGCCTGGATCTGTCTCCATTGTCCCTGAAGGAGTGGGAAAAAAACCCAACAAATGAAGAGAATCATTTAAGTCCAATCACCCTTCCAACCAAAAGTGAGCACTTGAAACCTAGCCCCTCCATGCAAAAAGCTTTGGGGTCACTTCCTGGTCAGGCCCCTCCACATACCTCAGGAACCTGTCAGGGCCCTGCCTGACAACATTCAGGGCTCCAAAGGGATAAGGAATGAGATGTGGTAGAAAGGATGAGACAAAACACTGTGCAGGATCAGGAGGGCAAAGATGCTGATGGCAATCAAAGCAACTATTGAAAGTTACCACTTCTTTTATAGGGGGAGAAAAACAAGCTGGGTCTCCAGTACAAAATTTCCGCATACAAAGTAATAGGTAATGATTAACAGAAAGACCTTAAGCAATTACTTCACAATCTGCCATATATCAGTGATTTATAGGGGATATGTTGTGCAGGGGTTACTTGATACATATACAGGAGTTTCCATAGGTTATATGATGCATATACAAACCAGAGGTTTCTAGGGGTTTTACACACAAACATAACCTAGATCGAGAAGGGAGGAGAAGCATGGTTAGGAACTTTCTGCTTTATGTCCCAGAGCTTTGCTTAATGGGGTCTCAGGCTTTGCCTCCTACAGAAACCCAAACATACTTTGATTTTCCAGAGTAGTTCACCTAGGAGACTTCTAAGCACTGTGCAAAGCAGTTTTATTAAAATGATCATTAAACAGACCTCAGGATTAGATGGAGGAAGAGGAGAGAGGCTTTCGGTAGCTGATACACTCTTGAAATCTTGTCAAGTCTCAACTTGGAGCTCTATATGAGACTTCTAGGGAACTGGAATGGGACAGATTTCTTTTACTAGATTAAATCAGACAAAGTGGCTTCTGTATCAAGGACTCCTGAAGAGGAGAAAAATTGTCTCATCAATTTCACTTAACATGTGAGGCCTCTCAGCAATACTTGCAAAGGCCAATGGGGGGGGGGGGGCGCCACAGACCTAAAACTACTGGAAAATGCTATGTTAACCCAGGTCACTTGGACCTGAGGGAGAAGGAAGACAAAGTTTAGAGTTAGGCTACTTTTGTCTTTCCTTTCATCATGCATCAAGCTAAAAATTGCTGAATTTGTATCAAACTCTGTTGTCTCCCAGTGTAGCATCCTAACGGGATGCCCTAAGCAGAGGGAAACATGTACATCTTGTCCATCAATCACCAAATGGAAGTCACAAGAGAAAAGAACAAAGACACCAAAGATGGCTTTCTGTTTTCTTCCCAATGAAAGGCCAAGAGTAAAGGGGTCTATTCAGTGAATTCGTGACTTAATGAACTTCACAGAATAACTGAGCCTCTGAACCATATCACTTTCTGAATTCCTTCCTCTAGGTTAGACCAGGAAGATTCTTCTAGAGCTGGCCTAGGGCCAGAATTTCAATGTCCTCTTAGCTTTTGAAGGTCCCCAGAGGAGATCTAGAAGCCAATAAGAGGAAGCATGGCTTAGCTCTTATTCCTGGTAGAAGGCAAGTAAACAGCAAGCCCTGGAAGCCTAGGCATTAACCAGTCAACTAGGCATCAGAATTTGGTCTCTGCTTCCCAAACAGACAGTGCTGACCCCCACCCACCGCTAGCCCCGCAAACTCTTTGCCTCTGACCCTCCAGACTGAAGGAAGAAGGATGGACTAGGAGGGAAGGGGGAGCCTAGAGGGGAAGTGGAAGGTGCCTCAAACTACAGAGAACCACTGCTAAGCCAACTGACTTGTCCAGCTGCTCACTGAGATAGGGTCTGTTTTCTCCTAATTGTATTTTAGAACCTATTAACAAAATCTGCTGGATAATTTCCTTCTGGAAGGGCCAAAGTGAAAACTTCAATCTACCTTGCTTTGAGCCTCAGACTTACTAATGAGTAAACAGAGGTCAGTGAACCCGCCAGAAAAGTCAGCTCTGCCATTCTGCTGGAAGGGTCAGAAGCCACAAGAAAACAGTTCAGTCCTGCAACCAGAATCTCAGATTTCTGGATTTGGAGGGCTCAGGTGACTAGCACCAGGTTTCCTTTCACAAACCAGTTAAGGGAAGAACTTTATCTCCAAATAAGGGACATATATTCAGACCTTGAGGTGATGATGACCACCTTTTGCTCTCTCTTTCTGGAAATACAAAGAACATTGTCACTATTCTCTATTTATTCCTGGCAGGGACAAAGAAGTAGTCATCAAATAAACACCATCTCTTTTTCTTAAGACCATTTTCTTGGCATAGCATGAATCCTAAGAGATATTTAATGGTGGTCAGCACAATCCAGAACACAAAGTCAGATTATTTGAAGGCAGCAACCTAGCTCTACCTATGCTTGTCTAAGCAAAGTGGGGTGGGGGGTGGGGGGGGTGTCTTTCTTCTTCCTTCAGAAAAGAATAAACACTACCAGCAGATAATGGATGAACAATGCTTTGAGATTCCTGAAGGGAAGTTGCTGCATAAAAAGAAAATAATGGAAATGATCCCAATTGACTTCAGTACATGAAGTATCAGACTGAAAGCTAAGCCAAGAACTATAAATAAAGGTAAAACAACAACAACAACAAAACCAGCAATGTATCAAGTAGAAGGTGATAGCTAGTGACTGCCCAAAATATCAATGTTTCTCCCTAGGCTTCTTTAATGTTTTTTATAAATAACGGGGAGGTAAAAGATAAATGGCATTTTAATGAGACGGAACAGAAGATTTCCAATCAGCAAGTAAAGAAAACTCTTAAAGAATGAGAAACAAATATAGTGTGATCAAAAAAATAGTGACACATGACAGACATAAACTACAGGAAATAGGTTAGCATAGTATGGTCTAGCATTAGAGGGCCTGAGTTCAAATTCTTGAATTCCCTGTATGACCTTCAACAAAACACTTCAGCTTCACTAGACCTAACTTTCCTATCTGTACAATAAAGGGATGGAATTTAATGACTTTTAAGGCCCCTTCTAGCTCCAAATCTATGTTGTACAAATAGGTGGGGAAAGCTAATGAAGCCACCACCAAAAAAAAGGAATTAAAAAAAAACTTCAAATATCAACTATTCAGAAAGGATTACAAATGCAATCCTGACAAAGGGAGTCATTCCTTCAGTCAACAAGTATTTATTAATCACTTGATCTGTGCTAGGCACAATGGACAGGAAGAGAAAGCAGGCCTCAACCACTGGTAGAGCTTCTGTTCTCCCTAGGGAGACAATAGGTACACATATAAATCAATTGAAAAAGATCCAAGGAGGAGGCCACTAGCCCTGGGGGGATGGGAAAGCTGCATAGCCAAGGTGGCATGTGAGTTGAACTTCTGAAGAAACCAAGGAGGAGTACGTTGCAAGTGCAGGAGAGAGCCCATGAAAAGGCACAGAGATAGAAAGTGGAGTCTGGGCATGAAGAGCAATGAAGCTGATTTGATGGCCCCACAGATTGGTTGAATAATATATATGAAGGCCGGATAAGTTGTCACAGGCATTAAATGGCAACTTAAATGACAAAAGCAGTTTTTATTTCTCCTAGGAATAACAGAACCAGGGAAGGTGAATGAGGGAGGGAGGGGCATGGTCAAGAGGTTGTGCTTTGGGGAAAATCCCTTTGGCAACTTATTGCGATACCTGAAGCTAGGAAACAGTGAAAAAAATATTTTAAGACTAGAGGCAAGCAGTGAGAAGAGTCTGAACAAGTGAAGACATGGAGACAGAAATGGAAAATTTGGGAAGAGGAGTGGGTAACAAATCATGAGCATCTGATTTGGACCCGTTGAAGTTGAGACACTTACAGCACCTGTGGTCTGAAATATCCAACAGGCAGTCAGTGATCAATGTGACCAGAGCTCAGGAGATACACTAGGGCTGGACATTCAGATGAGTCATGTGCATGGAAATTAAATCTCTAGGAGCTAAGGAGGCTGCCCAGTGAGTGAATCTAAAGGAGAAGGGGGCTAAGGCTCAGGAAAGATTATCTAGCAGAGGCTTAGAAGGGATCAAATTGGTAGGAAGAGAACCCAAACCAACTATGGTCAAAAACCCAGCCTGGAAAGTACCCAAGAAGAGAGGCTGAGAAGGATAAGAACCATGAAAAGGCCTTCAGAAATGATAATGATAGGATCACTGGCAGTTCTAGCAAGAGCAAATAATGAGGCCAGAATCCATGTTGGTCAGTCAGTTAGCATTTAAGTGCCAAGCACTTAGAATAAAGACAAAGAGAAAACCACATGCCCACAAGGAGCTCACATTCTAATGGGGCAGACATCAAGTAAATAACATCACTAACAGAAGTTCTACACTACATAAATGGGAGATAGTCTCAGAGGAAAAGCCCTGGATGGGGAAGAGGGGGCATCTGAGCTAAGACTCGTGGGAAGGGGATGGAGAACATGCCAGACATGAAGGACCATCTCACGGAAAGGCATGGAGTAGGAAGGTAGTGTCATGTGAGAGGAATGGCAAGGAAGAACAACGATTCAAGAACATCTGGAAAGCCAGAAAGTCTAAAAAGACTGGAAAGATAGGAAGGAGTGAAGCAGCAAAGGGCTTTTAATGTCAGAGAGGATTTCATATTTGGAGATGGAGGTATCAGGAGTGAATGGAGTTCATTAAGTAGGGAAGATAACCTAATCAGATGTGAACTTTAGGAAAATCAGCTGAGCAGCTGAGTGCAAGATGGATTAGAGAAGGAAGAAACCTGATAGAGGGAGACCAACCAGTAGCAATAATCAGACGTCAGGTACAGACCTGGTGCAGGAGATGGGCATTAGAGTGGCACCTGGGTGATCAGAGACAGGGGCACCTATTACAAGAGATGTCCTGAAGGTAGAAACAACAAGAACTGAGTGAGAGCATTTCAAGCCCAGAAGACTAAAGGGACAGTAGCGTCAGAATAGAGAAGTTTGGAAAAGGGGAGGACTTAAGAGGAAAGACAAGGAGTTGAGTTTTTGATACAAAGAGTTTGAGACAACTGTGGGATATCCAATTCAACGTTTCTAAAAGGCAGTTGGTGACTTGAAACTGGAGCTCAGGAGAGTAGTTGGGATTAGCTATAGAGAGCTCAGAATCACTTTCCTGGAGATGATAAATGAACCCACTCAAACTGATGAGATCTCTAAGTAACAACAACAATAACAGCACTTAAACAGGGCTTTGAAGTTGGCAAAGTGCTTTACAAATTTCTCATGTGATCTTCACAACTCTGGGAGGCAGATGCTATTATCAACCCCATTTTGCTGATGAGGAAACTGGGGCAGGCAGAAAATAAGTGACTTGCCCAGGACCACACAGCTAATCGGTGTCTGAGGTTGGATTTGAATTTGGGGCTTCCTGAATCCTAGCAAGACAATAAGGAGGGAGGTCATAAGAGAGTTCAGAGAACACAGACAGAAGGAAAAATCCCTTGGGCCTTGAATGTAAGATTACAGGCATCTCAGTCCAGGGAAGAAATGACAAAGTGAGCCAGTCCCTGCCTTCAGAGGGCTTACAGTCTCTGAATCCCTCTGTAAATCTGGCTTGAACTAAGTGCTAGCATTGAGAGAGACCTTGGAGGTGGGCAATCAGGATAATGATTTATCATTATATATGTAGAAAGGGGAGCTGTATGAAACAACTTGCAAGAAAAGCCAAAAAGGACAGCCTGGCACATTTGGGAAACTGCACAGTTAATGAGAATCTACAGACTGTTAGAAGAGCTCTGGGGAATGAAAGGAAGAAAGGAAGACAGGCTGAATACCAGGAAGAACCTTCCTGATTAGGAAATGCCTCAGAGAGAACGTTTGCTGGAGGGTAATAGGGGAAATTACAGTATAAGGGCCAGCTTCCAAGAAAACCAAACTGGGGGCTGGGAGGGGGGAGCACACCACAGAGAGTGCTTTACAAGGGACAGCTACAGATCACAGTGATATGAATCTCTTTGGCCTTGTTCCCCCCACCTCAGAAGCCTCCCCACGATCCCTTCTTAAGAGAGACTTTTTCAGGGAAATACCAGAGAAATCAATTTATGAGCCAAGGTTGCCTTAAGCCAGCAGGAGAGAAGTTGGCTGTGTTATTAATGGCTTTCCTGGGTGTTGAACTGTGCACAGGTCTGATTACCTCTCAGAGGGACGTTTGGGAAGGGGAGGGGAACAACAATAAAAAAGCCTTTATGAGATCAAAACTGCCCTTCAAACAATCAAGAATCCAAGATAAGTGCTGAGTCCAAGAAGATTCATCTCCAAAACAAGAGAAAACCCAGCAGCAGCTCTCCTGCTCAAGACTTGGAATTAATTGCCTCAGAGAGAGGCTGTAATTTAAAGGAATGGGGAAATAAACCTCTGGTCCAACCCACTGTCTGAGTCCTGGCCAAATGGTCAGGTGCTCACTGCTCCTGGTTGACAAACAACTCTAGGTTTGATCCTTTGTAAAAAAGCAAGTTAAGAGAAAAAAGCTGAAAAGAGCAATATCCTTCTGACAGCACATGGCTAAAGCTATGGAAATTCAGAAAGAAAAGGATCCATTCCCTGTCTACCTCAAATCTGTCCAGCCCAGCTCCAAATATCCTGGCTCTGGGGTTGGCCTCCTGACAAGCAGTACCTCTCATTCTCCCAAATTAAAAGGTATAAAGGCCAGAGGGGGATTAAGTTCTTGGAGAGGCACATGCTAGAAAGCCTCCTTTTCCTTAGGAGCCTGACTAGAGGTCATTCTCCTAGAATAGAAGGAATTCTTGGTTGGTCTCCGGAGATGAGCTACACTGGGGAGAGATGATGCCAACTCTCATTTCCATGTTAGTTCCCTCACTTACCAAACTTTTTGATTGTAACAGCATAAATTATGCAACAGTTTAACAAAATTATTATGCTCTTCCTATTAAAAATACATTCTTTTTAATTGATTACTTCTATTTTATCCATCCCCAATTCCCTCTTCTCCTCTTTCTTTAATGAACCACGCTCTTAAGTACTTGGGCCACAAGAGAAAGAAATCCCTAATGAAGGCCTGAGATTCTAGACTCAGTATTCCTTAACTACTTTTAAGCCAGCTGACTCCAAAGCTAAAAGGAACATCTTTGTAAAAGTTAGCATTTACTGAGCACTGAACATAGGTTATCTCATTGATTCATCATAAGGTACTGTTATGATCTCCAATTTACTGATGAAGAAACTGAGGCTGAGGGATTTTCACTGACTTGCTCAGGGTCATAGAGTGGAGGCAGATTCCAGACCTGATTCCAGGTCCAGTACGCTCTACAAGATGCCACAACATTCCACAACATTTTAAACCTTGGGCTAATAGGCCAACAATGTATCTGCAAATAATCCCACAGTGATCGATGCCATTCCAGAAGAAGTCACTTACTCGCCCATGAACGTCATTCAGTTCAACATTTAACTCCAGGTGGGGACTGGTTTTCCATTAGTAAGGATGCTAACTCCTAGAGATCACCTACACAGGACTGCTAGGTTGGAACAAACAAGCCACAGAGAAAATGAACCAGGAGCTGCAAACGGTGGCACCTCCACAGAAGACGAAGCCCTTGAGAAAAGCCTTTGTACTGAAGATTGAACCAAGACAAAAAATAAATGTGGGTGGGATGGTCCGGAAAGGGGGAGGGCAGCTCATTTCATTCCCTCCTATTTCAAGCACTGGATCTAAACACTGCAGTCACTCAATAAATGGGGCTGCCTGGATGGCTGACTCCAGGCCATCCTGGTACAGTTTATGTCAGGAGAGAGAGAATAGCAAGAACACTTAAAATACTACCTTTCATCAAGGCCCCGCCTACACTTCAGGCTCTCAAGAGTCCCTGCTTTGGAAGCTAAGGAAACAGAAGGGAATCCTGATCTGGGAGGCAGGTCCCTATCCAAAAGTGATCAGACAGGAACTTGTCAAAAAATTCAGAGAGGGCAGTTCTCTATCCCCTTTCTTACCTGCCAGGCATTTATTTAGCAGCAGAGTAGCCACCCCTGCCCATATTGGCAAGTAAGTTGGATATTCTTAGCCCTGGAAATTCAGGAGAAAAGCAAAGGAAGCTGAGACAAGCCATAAATTACAAGCTGCAGAGTCTATTAGGAAAGTAGAGATAATTACTTTATTAGGATCTTCAGCTTGGGGATCAGAAGGCAAGAATATTATTACTACAGCATTAAGTTTTACTAATCTTAATAACAACAGCTAGCATATAAATGTATGTAGATATGTATTCATATCTATATATGCATGTATACGTGCACACATACAAGAAATGCCTTACAAATATTATCCCACTTTATCATCACAACAACCCTGAGAGAGGAGGTAGATGCTGCTATTATCCTCATTTTACAGATGAGAAAACTGAGACAGACAGCAGTTTAGTGCCTTACTCTGGATCACACAGCTTTTAAGTGCCTGATTTTGGATTTCCTGAAGTCTCATTCTGGAATCTCTTGGGGCCCACCTCCTTCTCCCACTATTGAGTTCCTCCTGGAGTCTCCTTTTTATGACAGGGACCAGAACAACCTTCATTCCCCTCATGGTCCTGTTCTTGGCTTCCAAACATCAGAACCCTCCCCATTCTCCACTTTTTCAGCTTCCTTCTGTGTTGTCCTCCACCCTCAGAATGGAAGCTCTTTGAAGCCCTGGCACATGGTAAGAGCTTAAAAAAATGCTCATTTCCTTCCTTCCTTCGTTCCTTGGGAATACCTTGTTACAATATTAACAACATGCCCAGAGTATTTCTGGGGAGAAGAATAACAAACTGGGGCGAAAAAATAGTGAAGAAATTCCTAAGAAGATCCATCTTTCAGCTGAAAAGAATACTTCATAGGTTTCTTGTCTCCAAGCAAAAATATGAAGTCCAGCTCTCAAGTCAGGATCTAGGACTTCTGCAGCTCCATACTAGGAGCCGCAGTTGGCTAGCATATGAACAAGAGTGTTGCACCTGAAGTCAGGAGGAGCAGAGTTCAAATCTGGCCTCAGAAATCTACTGAACAAGTCACTTCACCTCTCCCAGACTCAGTGTCTTTATCTATAAAATGAGAAGGAAAATAGTGTCTACTTCCCAGGGCTCTTATCTTGAGATCAGATTTGCAAAGCACTCTGCACATCCTACTAGTTCTCTCATTACTGTTATGGTGATGGTTATGGCCACTATTGGCAACTGTTTCCAAAAGCTCAATCTAACTAACAGGTATCTGGTATGTATAGTGGAATGCTCATACCACCTGCTTCTAGAGGCTAATCAGTGGATCAAATTTAAAAAATCTGTAAAAAGGGGAAGCTAGGAAGCACAATGCACAGAATGCCAGGCCTGGAGTCAGGAATACTCACTGTAAATTTAAATCTGGCCTAGCTGTGTGACCCTGGGCAAGTCACTTAACCCTGACTGTCCCGCCTTTGCCCTTCTGTCTTAAGAGTCTTCATTAAGGCAGAAAGAAAGGGTTTGTTTTTGGTTTATTTAAGTAAGAAATATATGCAAAGTGCTTTAGAAAATTTTAAGTGCCATACAAATGCCAGCTATCCTCTTCCTCCTCCTCATCACCATCACCCTCATCTGAGAGACCTTCCAGCCTATTCCCCCAGCAAGGACAAAGAGTAAACTCTTCACACAGGCTGACCTTTGAGGTGAAGAACCAAGAAGCTTTCTTCATCAGGAGGACAGTGGGGGAAACACTGCTGAAAGCGGATTCTGGCTTTGTCATTAGATTGTTCAGCCAGTAATAAGGCAAACATAAACAAGAAAGCTACAAGTGCCCAGTCAGAAAGGGCAAAGACAACCCACTGATAGGTCAACGTTTCTTCAGTTTGGAAGTAAAGCTAAAAGTCGCCGGGATAGGCCATCTGATCTGTAACCTGCAGTCCCCCTCCACGCAAAGGGGTGAGAGAAATGGGGGGAGGGATGGGCAAAGTGCCCATGAAGGCTCCCAGGGACCACAATGCCAGCTACAGGGCTTCTTTCCCTTCTCTTGGAAGCCTTTAGAAGACTGATGGTCGTTTGTGTATATAAACATATTTTCCTGCCCTGCAGTGAGAAAGAGAAAGATTGTAGATTCCTCATGGTTAATGCCCAAGAACTTAAAGGTTCTGACCGATTTCAGTCTGACTCCTCTGTGGACCCTTAGCCAGTTTTGAACTGAAGACTTCTTATCTTCAGGCCCGATTTCTATTGACTGAGCCTTCTAGCTGCCCCTTGGCAATGTTCAGAGCCACGTACCATGCTGTGCCTTCTGCCTGATTCCTGTGCCCACTCCTCCCCACACATTCCCCTCGTCTGAAGAGCACATGGCCGTCAAGCATGGAGAGCAGCAGACCACAGAGCTGGTAAGACTCAATGTTCACTGGTCTACCAAAGGAGAAGAGCTGTGCACAACCAGCCAACATCCCCCACCGCCCCCTGAGAAGTCCTGGGCTGTAGGGCTGCATGGTGACTAATATGGAAGAACTATTAAAAACAAGACCAGAGCTCTCATCAGCCCAGCAAGGCAAGCACTCAAGAAAAGAGACTTCAGGATGGGCATTAGGGAAACCAGCACTTTTCTACCAACCAAGGAGAAACAAAGAGAAGGCCCCAAGGAAAAACATAAGAAATCAGGGAGTGAGATGCTGAAGCAAGAGGAAAGACAGAAGAGAGGTAGCTTGTAGGGAGTCAGGGGAAGAAGCTGTCTGGCAAATAGAAATGATGGAGAAGGAAGGGCAAAGGGAGGAGGTGGCACGGGGAGGGGGAGGGAGTTGAAGAGAAGAATATTTTAAATTCAATACAGAATTCTATTGTGAAGGATAAGTCACAAGGTGAGCAACAATCCAGAGGCACAGGTTCCACATTTTCACCATCATGAGTCTAAGGAAGCAGAGGAGGAGGGCCTGGTAATCCCTAGCATTCATTCCAACTTCCACAGAGGGAAAAAGACATGCACAAGCTTCTCATGGGCACTAAGTTGTAGCAAGCTTGGCACCACCTGGCAGGTCTGACAGGACTTTGCTATTGGTATAATACTATCTACAGGGTACCACATTCGCCTATAGGTAACTGCCTGGCTGGGGAATAGAGGGAGTTGCCTGGCCTTCTCTGTCAACAGAGCCAATGCCAAGCATCCCCAATTCTTTAGCTCTCCTCACCCAGCTGCCTAACAGACTCCATCGCAGTTCTCTTCCCTCTCTGCTGTCCCCCAGGAAAGCCACTGTCATTTCTGCATCTCTCATCCTCATTTATATCTTATACAAACAGGGTCATGATTTTTAAAAGTCTTCCTCTTATTTTTCCCTTTGCTTCCAAGTGAGCAATTAATGGAGCATGAAGTTCCACAGAATAAAATTTTATAAAGGTTGTCTAGACCCCTTCAACCACCCAAGCAGAGGGACTTTTCATCTACATCACAGAGTTGGGATCTCACCCTGAGGGGTGAGGAGGACATGTCCTAAACTCCTATGGCCTGTCCTAGTTCCTATGAGGGAAAAAAAGTGATAAAGAAAAAAGATTCCATTCCCAATTTGCCATATAAAATATGACAAGAGGGGAAAAGACTAATATAGAAGTGGGAGGGCAGGGGGATACTTTTCTAGGATTATCCTTCCCTTCTATATCATTTGTCAAATAAGGGATCTCAAGAGAGGAAAGAGAGGAAAAGAGACTACCTGAATCATAGGAATGAAAACAGAAGGCAAATGTCCAACTCAGAAGCAGCCAGGACAAGCTGACTTTCAGGAAGGAAAGGAACACATGATGAATGGATGGGAAAGGCAGGAGTGGCAGCACAAAGAACAGATGAATGTGGCTCTCTGGCTCAGCCACTCTTGCAAAGATAAGAGATCTCCCTGGCAAATCTCTCTAAGATACTAGCCAACCTTCCAAGGCTTTCTAGAGGGCAGGAGTTGAAAAACGTCCAGGCAAGCAAGACAAAAAGAGCCTTCAAGGGTGGACTTGATGAAGGCTGCCAGGGCACAAGATTCCTTCCTGGAGATGTGCAGTGACTCTTTTTCTCTCCATCCCAGTCAAGTTGGGAAGAAAGATGGGTCCAAGCAATGTCAAGTAAGCCTATCAGAAACCTTTCCAAAGTCAATGAACATGTACAGGAAGATGAAAATCCTGGCCCTAACACTACACTAGACATCTTTCTCAAAATCTGATCTTCGCCCAATCAGTTAGCTGGACACCAGCTTAACTTACAGCTTGACTTAAGGCGGCATTCCACCTGCCAGGGAGAGGAGTGATCTAACTGTGTCAATATGAAAGATACTGAAGGAAGGCTACCAGCACTATCCCTCATCCCGCCTATAAAATGAATAAAGGCTTGTAAGTAAAACTCCAGATTAAGAATAAGCTATCACGCCTGAATAGTGGCAACTTGGAAGAGTCTACACCATGGGAAAGGGAGGCAAAGGGGAAGAAAGCAGGCCAGGTATGTACTTACTCAAAGTCCTCAAACTCCAAGTCGTTTCCCTCTACTGATGGGCCTTGGTTGTCTGAGGAAGAAGAGGAGGTGGAAGAACGGAGACGGTTCTGTTGGTAGCGCATGGAGCGCTGGCGAATACTGTCTCTTCGAGAAAGATATTGGATCATCCTCTGGGCGTAGTAGGCAGCAGGAGATAACCTGAGAGAGAGGGAGATGGACAGATACAAACTAGCACTAAGGACAGCTCCTGCTCTTCCATGCCACCTACCCTGCAGAAGATGACTCTGAAGACCCCTAGAGTGAAGACTCTCCCACCCCTCAGTGGGATCCCTTCAAAAGGCCTCCAGTCTCTAATCAGAGGTCACAGACCATGTCTGCTACCAGAGCTGCCCAGACAGAGAGCTAAGGATGACCATTTCTTCTTGGCATGCCCCAGGAAGCCAATTAAACTTGCAGAGATTTTTCCAACCATCTATCCAACCTTAAGACTTTTCTTTCTCTTAGAATCATCATCCCAGAATCCTTGTTACTGATTGGATATCCAGAGTGGTCAACTACAAAGAGAAAAGTGCTCCTGGATGGAAGTACCTAAGAGTCAAAGGGAAAAGAGACTTCCCTGTTTTTTGTAGTCACAACCCCAGGAGCAGGGAGGAGAGGAAAGGCACCAATGTCAATAAAGAGATGACAGCCTCTTCTTGTCTTTCTTCAGGGTCTTTCCCAGAAAAGAACTGCCTTGCACATAGGTTCTTCATCATCTGATCTGGTACTGTTCTTCAAGCTATGAGCTCCCTCCCTATTTCCTGCCCTTCTCTCTTCTCGACCCTCTTTTTTACACACTCACTCATTCAGTTGTTAATGTACCCTTCTGGGTCAACCAGAGTGAGTGAGGTAGACGGGAAAGAAAAAGATTTTAAATGACATAAAAGGAAGCTCGAAGAAATCTCAAATTCCAAAAGTGTCTAGGCAATCACATTAAAATTATGAGAGAACCATTTGCAAAGACACTCATAGCTCTCCAGACTCTTTCATAGCCTGGATCTACTGTGGAAAAATCCTTATGGAAAACAAGGAGCTAGCTGGCCAAAGGAGCCCAAGAACAACTTGAAAGTAGGTTTGAACATGGCTTAGGAATGTCTCTGTCACCAAGGGAGTTAGCCATCTGGAAAACTATTAGCTGAAATCTCAGGCAGGGCCAGCTACAACTTTTAGAAATGGAAAGCTCATGACCACAGAATGATGTGTTGCATTTGGCCCCCTCTGTACCACAGGTAGAGAGAGAGTGCACAGATCTAGTAACCAAGAAGATCAAAATATAAGAGATGACAGAGAACTTTGCATTCTCCCTGGAGCCTAATGCCAGGCCAAGTGCAGCAAGATATCAGAGAAGCCAAGCTTCTCAAGAGAGAGGACCTGAGACCCAATTGTTCTTATTCAATACAAGCCATTCAGAATTTTTTATTTGGGAACCATTTGAGAATTCCTCAACTCAATGAGTATGGAAAAGAGAGAAGCAGGAACAAGCTTTGGTAGGAGAGGGAAGAGCTAAGATGCTTCTAAAAAATATGCCTCCCAATATTACCTGGGGGTAGCTTCTCATTATTCTGAGGTTCACCTCAACTATTATGCAAATAAACAAGCAATATCAAAACTTGACTCTTTGGGTAAGGAAATTACTTTAGCAATTGTTAAGAGTGCTAAGAAATTTCTGGACTACCAAATGGATGAAAATGCTTGCCATGTGCCAGGCACTGCGCAAAGTGCTAGGGATACACCATGCAGCAGGGGCAGAAAATTCTTGGCAAAAGAACAAAAAGAAAATAAAGTTTACTCTATTACTTTTAGGGCCTCCAGAAGGAAGCAAGGAGTTCAAAGTATTGAAAAAGTGGCAATGAGCCCTTGAACCTGGGCCTCATTTATTGCTAAAAGCTTTACAATGAAAACAACATCTTGTGATAGGTTAATACCCCACCCCCTAAGAAATTAAGTATGAAAAAACCATAATCTACTCAGAGCTAAAATAGCTAAAATGTAAATGTTTCTTTGAAGACTTAAAAGATAAAGACCTCAATAATTCTGAAAAACAAAATGTCAGTCAGTAACCTGCCTCTCTAAGGCATCCCATTCTTTTTTTGAGGAATTACAAGCTCAGATGCAGAATAACCCAAAAACCTTAGTTGGGAGAAAAGAGGATAACTCAGGATCTTTTTCTATAGGCCTTTGTCCAGTCAAACATCTCATCATTAATGCGCCATCTCGGACTAGAGATGGCCTAAGAGAAATTGTTCTAGAGTGTCACCCACTGAAAGTTTGTTCTTCCTCTCATAAACTATCAACTCACCTTAAAATGTAGCTTCTGTTAGGGTTAAGTGCTTTCAAATATCAAAAACTTATCCCTCCCCTTCCCACTTCAATTATCACCTTAAGTATGTGCATATTTATTTTAGTCACTGACCTAGACAGCATCAGAAAAATTTGATTTTTTTTCCTATTTCTTGGGTATGGAAAAAGGATCTCACTCAGACTGAAATATGTGAGGGTAGAGTCTTCTGGCCCCATACATAAAAGTCCACAAGACTAATAATTCAGTATCAAAGTTGCCCCTTAATGGCACTTAGTATCAATGGTAATCTTCCAGATAAACCAACAATTTTGTCTAAAGTGAAACTTTTTCAGTTCTCCATGCCCCACATTTTTAATCTTCTCAGCCCTCTATATAATTCCCCCATCATTCCTCATCTAACAAACTGCCCAATTTATTACCTTTCTGAATTTTTTTTAAACCTTACCTTCCATCTTAGACTCAAAACTATATATAGGTTCTAAGGCAGAAGAGCACTAAGAGCTAGGTAAAGAGGTTAAGTGACTTGCCCAGGGTCACACAACTAGGAAGTACCTGAGGCCACATTTGTACCCAGGACCTCAGAAGCATCTCCAGCTCTGGATTTCTATCTACTGAGCCAGCTAGCTGTCCCCCAGGGCACTCTGAATTTAATGAAAGCTTAGTTGTCATCTCCTTTCAGAGCACTAATAAAATGGCAAGCATCCTCCACATGCCTTAGACTGCTCTATAGTCTGAATGTTTTGTTTAGTAACACACATTTATTTATCTTTAGTAATTGGCTTCAGGGAGGATACTGAGTTGAGGCAATCTCCATCTTTTCATATAAGAACTACTGGAGCACCAAGTGATTATGGGAAAAGCAAGAGCTTTAATGAAAGTCTGAGCTGCACCCCCTTCTCCCTTCCCTCTTACTCGCTAAGATGTAACAACTAATGGAATCGGTTGACTACTCTGTGGTTTTGTGGATGACCCTCATGAATCATTGCACACC
Organism: Monodelphis domestica; assembly: GCF_027887165.1. Taxonomy (NCBI): domain Eukaryota; kingdom Metazoa; phylum Chordata; class Mammalia; order Didelphimorphia; family Didelphidae; genus Monodelphis; species Monodelphis domestica. The sequence continues at coordinate 28,501,575 of NC_077232.1, read as the reverse complement.
TCTTTATGACCTAAGAATATTTTTGTGAACTATTAATGGTTGGTGTTTTACAAATTAAATTTCTGTCTAAAAAATGCTGTCCATCTGCCCAGCAGTGGAGTAACAGTGCCTCTGGTCAGTCACAGAATGCACGTGGCTTTGCTTCTCAACCCCTCTGTCTCCCTGAGATCACTTATGAGAATTCCTTTACTGCTCGTTATTTTGTGGAAAGAGCTCCCATATGAGATAAACACTGTCTGCCAAAGCTGCATTCCTGCTGAGGCCCTGTTCACTTACCTGTTGTCTATGATCTACTTCTCAGGCATGTGAGCCTCTTTTATTAAAACAGAAACTAGGGGGGCAGCTGGGTGGCTCAGTGGACTGAGAGTCAGGCCTAGAGACAGGAGGTCCTAGGTTCCAATCTGGCCTCAGACACTTCCCAACTGGGTGACCCTGGGCAAGTCACTTAACCCCCATGGCCTAGCCCTTACCACTCTTCTGCCTCAGAACCAATACACAGTAGTGATTCCAAGACAGAAGGTAAGGGCTTAAAAAAAAAACAGAAACAGAAAAAAACAGCAGTGGGAGCTGGCCAAGGTGTGCAGAGGTGGCCATCCTGAGGCTCAGCAATGCCTGACTTGTGGAAAAGTCTACACCCTCCCACCTGATATCCTTTGGTCCTTACCTCGCAGGGTCTGGATAAATGGGGTGTTCCCGGGATCCTGCTCCATCATAACGGGATAATGAAATGAGGGAAGACTCCAGCAGCCTCCTAACAGAGATTAAAAACAGAAGGCAGTCCCTGTCAGACATCAACTCAGAGGTCAGACTGTAGGTAAAAGACTAGGAGGGACAAATCCAACGCCTGTTCCAGCAGTTTTCCCAGATGCCACTGACACATCAGGTATCACACCCTGGTCTTGATGCTCACTATCATGAAGAAATCAACCCAGAAGGGGTTCCCAGTCATAGACATTATTTTCACTATTATTCAGCAGACCCCTTTCCCCAGTCACAATTTCATTCCTTTATAAAATGTGCTGAGGAGGCACAGGATTAGAATTTAAACAGAATGTCAGTACAGGGACAGAAGTTCAGGTCCCCCTTCATTCCAAGGAATGCATCCTCCAGTTCATCCTGCCTGATGAAGCCCACATGCTGGCAGCAGTATCCCCTTGGCACCATTCACATCCAACAATGACTGATGTTGAGCCCTAAATAGAGACATCAGCGCTGTCAGAGTCTCTGCTCAAGAGTGCCTCAGACATCAGGGTCTCTCCCAATAAACAATGCTCAAGGGAAATGACCTTTCTATGCCCCTGGAAAGAAATTCATGTGAGAGACACATTATCCTCTCTCCTGATGCATCTAGCCTGGCACTCTAGGGAGCAGGCCACTGGCTTGCTGCCAGGCTCTTCAGAAGAAAGATATAGGATAAAAGCACTAACCAATTTCTTCTAATAAAATTAGATCACTTAACTGTCATGAAAACTATCTGGCCTTGAGTAGAGTCATATGAAAGCCTAAGAGGTTAGATATCACAGCAGCCAGCCAGATAGAACATTGCCCCAGAAGTCTGGAAGGGTGCAGACTCGCAGAAGAACCCATCAAAGTCCAACCTGTAGTTGCCATTCCCAGCACAGAGCCACCTGCCTATCTCAGCCCAATATTTTGGATCACATCGGATAGACTAGCTACTGAGAGGAAAGGGAAGGAAGTTGGCATACAGAGGCGGAGCCAAGTTTTTGCTTCATAGGGGAGGTGGTAAGATAGATGGATAGGTAAGAGGGGAGAAAGGAGAGGACAGTGGAGTTTAAAATAAAGGAATTGACAGCTATGGCAAAAAAAAAGTCTATTCTGGGCCTCCATGTCACGCTGATTCAAGACTAAAAAACATGCTCTGAAACTCTACAGCGATTGGGGGGTGGGGGAGGAATTGGCTTCTCCTAGCCCAGCTGAGCAATGTCTCCCTGACACAACCTGCTTTGGAGGCCATGGGCCCTCTTGACTAAAAGAGGCTCCTGAGCAAGGATCACTCAAGCATCCATAGTGAAGGGATGTGTGTTCACAATCAGAAAGCCACCCCAATGAGCACAAGACAGTCACCTGGGGGTGATGCTGCATTGAGGAGGAGGAGCCAATAAGAGGTTCCTGGGGTCAGCCGCTTCCCAGGGGAGCGGGGCTCCTAGGAGCTGAATCCTAGAAAAGCTCCTTCTACAGAATGTTCTCTGAGACGACAGCAAACCTTCTGCACTGCTGCCTCCAGTGTGATGGGAGCCAGAACCCTTACCCTCAGGAAACATCAGCTATCAATGCTCTCCAAGGTGAGGTGTTCTGTTCTTTCTAAGCCAAGCAGTATTGTATTGGGACTCTTCAGCTGCCTAAAAGGTGGGTGGGAGGCATTTTCATTTCCGAAGTGCAGAAGAAGCACACTTAAAAGAGTACATGTAGGAGTGGGGCAGCAAGTAAGGGACATGTCTGAAAGCCGGGCAAGCTTTAGCACCTCTGGCCCACACAGTCTACTGTATACAGCAAGCACTTCATCAACTCTGGATGAATGGGTTATTCTAAGTCTTAGAAACACATGCCAGGTAGGTAGATGCGGAAGAAGCCCCTAAACTTGGTGGGGTTTTTTTTTTTTCTGTTTCAGACTGGCTGATAGAAACCAATCAACGAGCAAATATTTATTAAGCATGTACTACGTGCCAAGCACTGGGCTGGAAACAAATGTATAAAGAATGAAATAATCCCTGCTCTCAACCATGTGGCCTCACTATATATAGCCCTCGTCATTGTCCATCACCCTCTTCTCCTGGACATGCTTCTTTCTTGTTGGTTGTGACACTGTTCTCTCTTGGTTTTCCTCCTTCCTACCTGACCACTCCTTCCTCAGTCTCAATGTCTGTCAATAATTCTCAGAATTATTATTATGAATATTAGAATTATGTCACCCAGCCCTAATCTCTCTCCTGACTTCCAGTCTCACATCTCCAATTGCTTATTTGTCTATCACAAACTGGATGTCTCAGAACAGAATTCACTAACTTTCTCCTAAACCCTCCTCCAATTCCTAATTCTCCTCTTTCCCCATCATACTCCTAAAAGGCACTTCCATCTTCCTGAAGATCCTAAAAACTGATCATGTCATTACCTAGACACAGCTAGGTTGCACAGTGGATAGTTAGGAAACTTTGAGTGCAAATATAGCATCAGAAACTTACAATATGAAAGTCACTTGGGCAAGTCACTGCTTGCCTCAGTTTCCTCAAATGTAAAATAGAGAAAATAACAGCACCTGCCTCACAAGGTTGCTGGGAGGATCAAAGAGAGAACATTTGTAAAGTGCTTGGTGTAGTACCTGGCAGAGAATAGGCACTTGATGAATGTTTGTGCCTTTCCCTAATTCTTTATTTGGCCCCTGTCACTTCCAGAATCAAATATCACGTCCTCTGGCTTCTTCCTACTCTCCAGTCTTTTTTTACCCTGCCCCCTCTCCCTTAGATACTCAGCAGCCTTAACACACTGGCCTGGCCTCCTGACTTCCAAGTACCTTCACTGGCTGATCCTCATGGCTGGCACTCTCTACCTCCTCACCCATGCCTTCTGTCCCAGCTAAAGTCCAACCTCCTGCAAAAACCCTCTCTTGGTCCTCCTTATTAATCTAACAACCCCAACGTATCCTGTGTCCAGCCTGTTTGCTTGGGGTCTCCCCCACTAGCCTGGGAGCTCCCAGAGGGCAGAGAAAGACAGGGATTTAATAAATGCTTCTTGTTGACTTGACATTTTAAAGGTATAGCCAACAAGTGCAGAAACACATTTCTAAATCATAAATAGAAAGGTAACATATACAGGGTGGTCATCAGTGTCAAAGGCTGCACAAAGAAAAGACCACAAAGCTGACAATTAAGAGATCACTGGGAGCAGCTACGGAGCACAGTGGATAGACTAGTGCCAGGGCAGGAGTCAGGAGGGCTTGGGTTCCAATCTTGCCTCAGACGCTTCCTAGCTGTGTGACCCTGGGGAAGTCACAGTGTGTGAAGGGAGGGAGGGAGGGAGGGCGTAAAGGGGCAGGATCAAATGCTTGTGCAGAGCCTTGGCCTTGTACAATCGCTATTGTCTCTATTTCTCTGGAGAGTTGCATGTGGATCTAGAACTCCTAAGAATAATTTAGGGGTCAGCTTTCTCACTGGTAAAAACCTCCCTACAGAAAATACCTGTAGTACTTTCCTCCTGGCAGAGTGGGAGGTTCCAATGAGATAATATGTGTGAAGGGTTTTGCCAACTTCAAACCCTCTATTGCCAAGTGGCATTATTCTAATGCTAGCCCTCATAGCGGGAAGAGTTAAAGCCTAGGGGATGGGCCCAGCCTCCATTCTAAAGGAGAGTGTTGTGGCCCACATTCTTCCCTTTCACTGTGACCTCAGAACATTCTCCTGCTCTAACTTCATTCTTTTCTTCCAGCTCATTTCACCAGGCCTCCCATTTTCAAATCACTTTCCTTCCCTCTTAATGATCCTCTCACCAAACACCAACTCTAGGTTATTCACACCAGTGGCCTCCTCTGGTCCTACTGCCATGCTGATGAACACAGATGGAGAAAATCATACAAAAAGGGAAGCCTGGGATTATCTCTGATTGATGGGTTGGTATCTAATATCCCCTGAGCCATCAGGGCAGCAAAGGAGCCAAGAGGCTCCTTCTCTTCTATCCTCAAAGACCCTCTCAGTGGAACAAGTGTTTGATCTCATTCCTTTCTTCTGCAGCAGAGAGGTAGACTTATTATCCTCACAATCTCGCCCCCTCCCCAACTTTTCCCTAATCTTTGGTCTCTCCTTCTATCTTCTAGCTATCACTGAAACCTGATATCCTCCCTGATGGCAAAGCCTCCCTGGCCTACCTCTCCATATTGACTACAACCTCATTCATGCCCTTTGGCTTACTGGGCAAGGCAGAGGAATTGGGGTACTCCTTCCTGCCATTGCCAGTCAGAGCTTCTCTTCCTAATCCCATCCCTCAATAACATGTCCTCCTTTGAGGTTCATGCTATTCATCACTGCCATAAGTTCAATAGCTGACCCTGAAGGCATTCAACTGAACAGCCTCACTGTAAGCATCATGCTACAAAGGACAGGAGGCAAGCACTCAGCCCCACTTCACTACACATGATTTTCCTGGATATCCTTGATCTTTTGTTCTTCCAAATGAACTTTGTTAAGGTTTTTCCTAATTCAGTAAAAAAGTTTTTTGGTAGTTCAAAGGGTATGACACTAAATAAGTAAATTAATTTGGGTATGATTGTCAATTTTATTATATTAGCTCATCCTACCCATGAGCAATTGATGTTTTTCCAACTGTTTAGATCTAGTTTTAACTATGTGGAGTGCTTTGTAAGTTGTGCTCATATTATAGTTCCTGTGTGTATCTCAGCAGATAGATTCCTAAGTATTTTATATTGTCTAGGGCAATTTAAATGGAATTTCTCTTTCTAATTCTTGCTGCTAAAATGTGTTGGAAATATATAGAAATGCTGATGGCTTACGTGAATTTATTTTATATCCTGAAACTTTGCTAAAGTTGTTAGTTATTTCTACCAGCTTTTTAGTTGATTCTCAAGGATTCTTTAAGTAGACCATCATATCATCCGCAAAGAGTGATAACTTGGTCTCCTCATGGCCAATTTTAATGCCTTCAATTTCTTTTTCTTCTCTAATTGCTACTGCTAGTGTTTCTGGTACAATGTTAAATAATAGAGGTGATAATGGGCATCCTTGTTTCACTCCTGATCTTATTGGGAAGATTTCTAACATCCCCAAGCAGATGATTTTAGATAGATACTACTTATTATTTTAAAGAAGGACCTATTTATTCCTACTCTTTCTTTATGTTTTTTAATAGGATTGGCTATTGTATTTTGTCAAAAGTCTTTTCTGCATCTCTTGAGATAATTATGTGATTTCTGTTAGTTTGGTTATTGATATGGACAATTATGCTAATAGTTTTCCTAATATTAAACCAAGGTAAACAAGATTAGAAGGGAAGCAACCAAAAATTTTGGGGAAAAAATCATAGCAAGTGTCTCTGACAAAAGCCTCACTTTTCAAATATACAGAGAACTGAGTCAAATTTACAAGAATACAAAGCATTCTTAAACTGAAAAATGGTCAAAGGAAATGGACAGGCGAAATTAAGTGTCTTTTGTTGGACCCTCATCCATATCACACCCTCAAACCCTAAGGGCCCTATTGTCTTTTCTCTGTATACCACCTGATTTGGTGATCTCATTAGTTCCCATGAACTTAATAACTGATTACCCCTATGCTGATGATTTTCAAATCTACTTGTCCTGTTCTAAACCTTTCTGCTGACCTCCAATCTCAAACAAACACCTAGAACTAGAAGCCAGCAGACATCTTAAACTCATCATGTCCAAATATTACTAAGACAAGGCCTCCTGATTTCACCTTTGCACCATCTCTTGAATATGCCCCTTTCTTTTCTCTGGTCCTACCACCACTCTGGTGTTGGCCCTCATTACCTCACACCTGGACTATTACTATCAGCTTCTGGGGAGGTTCACCCACTTCAAGTCTCTCTCTACTCTAATCCACTGTCCACTCAGCTACTAAAGTAGTTTCCCAAAAATGCATTGTGTAAGTCACACTCAATCAGCACCAGTGGCTCTCTATTCCCTTCATAATTTGCTCCCATCCCCACCCATCCAGTCTTCTTATACCTTACTCCCCCACCACATACTCTTTGATCCAGTGGCCTTGGCCTCCTGACTGTTCCTTCAACAAGACATTCATTCCATCTTCTGGTCCTGGGCATTTTCTCTGGCTTTCCCTCACGCCTGGAACAAACTCCCTCCTCATCTCTTCCTCCTGACACCCCTGGCATCCTCTAAATACCAGCTAAAATCCCATCTTCCACAGGAAGTCTCTCCCAATGTCCCTTAATTATAATGCCTTCCCTCTGTTAATTATTTAGTACTTACACTTGATAGGGCTTGTTTATACATTATTGTTTACTCCTTGTCTCCCCCCATCTGATGTGAGTTCCTTGAGGGTAGGGACTGTCTTTTGCCTCTTTCTGCATTTCCAGAGCTTATTAGCATGTGCCTGGTAAATAGTGTTGTTGCTGTCATCATTCAAGTGGGAGTTGAACTCTTCATGACCCATTTGGGTTTTCTTGGCAAAGATACTAGAGTGGTTTGTAATTTCCTTTTCCAACTCATTTTTTAGATGTGGAAATTGAGGCAAACAAGGTCAAGTGACTTGTACTGGGTCACAGAGCCAGTGTCTCAAGTCAAATCTGAACTCAAGTCTTCCTGACTCCAGGTCTGGCACTCTATCCACTGCACTAGTAGCCACTTTAATAAATGTTTATTAATGATCTCCTGGTTCCTTAGGGTTGGGAGTCTATCTAGCCCATATCTATCTCCATTTCCAAATGCCAATTAAATGATACAAAGTCAAAATGCCTCCAACAATGCTCATGTTCCTCTTAAACTTTCCACTCTTCCCAGCTTCCTTATTTCTTTCAAGGGTAGGACCATTTTTCTAGTCTTCTATGTCATCCTTAACTCTTAACCACTCACCAGACATATATAAAGACTTTTTCAATCTTGTCCTTTCTACTTCCATCACATACCTTCTCTCTACACATACAGTGCATCCTAGCTTAAGCTTTTATCAAGTGTGCCCTGGACTATCACATCAGCCCCCTAACAGATCTATCTCCTTTTTTTGCCTTTCTCTCCCCTCTCACCCATCCTCCTAAACATAGGTCTGTCCATGTCACTCACCTATTCAACCAACTCCACTGCTTCCCTATGGCTTTTAGAAACCGTGTCTTTGTGAACCCTTCTCCACTTGGCCCCAATTGTCCTTTGCAGCCTTGTTCCCTTCTCACTCCATCTCTCTATGGCACTGTCCTGGCGGGCCTCAGGGCCTTCCTCCTCACTTTCAATGCTCCGAATCCCTTGTTGTTTTTTTTAATACTAAGCTCAAATGCTACCTTCAACAGTCTTTCTTGACCCTCCCAAGGGCTAGTGCTTTCCTCCTCCTCTCCTTGCGAAATGCCTTATATTTTGTTGCACTTGGTGATATTCCCAATTGAATCAAATGCCTTCTTTTTGGTTTCCTTTTCCCCAATGCGTAGGACAGTGTCCTAAGCATAGCAGCCTGTAAATGCTTGTAAATTGCCTGATCAGTTGAAAAATAAAGTTCTTAGCTTAGAGAAAAGATTCAGTGTAGGCAAAATAATAATCATCTTTCGGTCTTTCAAGAGCAGTCATTTTTTCTACTTCATCCCAAAAGTCAGAATGAGGACCTCCTGAAGATGAGGAAATCCTTCTTAACAATCAGATTCCTTATAATTTTTTTTTAAGGAATATAATTCCTTATAATTCAAAAGGCTGCCATGTCAGGGGGGAGTGGGTTCTCCCTCACAGACTGAGTACTATTGGGAAGGGTTTCTTGTGATAGGAGAGTTGGCTTAGTCAGCTCCCCTTGAGTTCTCTTCTAACACCAAATACATGATTCTGGGATGGAAAATAAATGTGATTAGGTTTGGGCACCGGCAACAAGAAGGATGGCTTATAAAGAAGTAAGAGGGTACCTGGCCACCTCCAGCCCACTTCAAGTCCTCAGAAAAAAAGAAAGCAGGCCCAAAGGATGTATACCATATATGTCCCTGTCTCTTCTTGCCCCCCCCATCCCCAGCTCTTGCAAGCACTCTATCCCACCAATTTCCCATCTCTCTTTCCTCACCCCCTCTCTGCCTAATACACAAGTCTCCCCCAACCCCTTCTGTTCCACCGAGAAGCTGGCCTTTCTCTTCCTTTGACTGTCACACTATTCTTGCCCTTAGCCACAAGGTTGTTTCCACTTTACTATCCAGAACCTTTACAATCTGTTCCCTAGTCCCATCAACCTATATACCACTCAAAGGTCCATAATGACTTCTTTCTCCCTCTCAAAAAAAAAAAAACCCTTACTTTGTGTCTTAGTATCAATTCTAAGACATAAAAGTGGCAAAGGCTAGGCAACTGGGGTTAAATGACTTGCCCAAGGTTACCGCTTGGAAGTATCTGAAGCCACATTTGAACCCAGATCTACCAGACTCCAGGCCTGGTTATCCATTCACTGTGCTATCTAGCTGGGCCACCCCAATGACTTCTACAAATCAACTAAGCTTTTCTTACTCCTTACCTCCACCTCCACCTCCATCCCTGTCCAACATCTGTGGCTGCTGACTGCCTCCCTTCTTTTTAAAACTCTCTCTTCCCTTGAATCATCCAAGACCTCTTCCTGCCTCTCTGACTTCCTTCCCCTTCTCTGGCTATCCCTCCTGCCACCTTGGACATGTAGGTATTAACGAAAACTGTCCTTAGTTCTCTCTCGAATAGTTTCTTCTTGGGAGATCTCATCCACTGCCATAGTATAGAAGTTGTCACCCCTACACAGATGACAGCCACAATTCTTTTTAGCCCAAACCTCTCTCCTGATCAGAGGCACATTTCCAACTGTCTGTGACACAGCTCCACCTGGCTCTTTCTCCAACATATCAAATTCAATGTGTTAAAAAATGCATCATTTTCTCAAAAAAAAAAAAACAAAAAACAAATCCCTCTTATCCCCTTATTTCTGTACTGAGTGCCATCTTTTTCATAGTCACCCAGGTATGAAACCTGTCATCTTCCCTTTTTCCTGTTCCCCACTCTCAACAGATTGACAAAACTTATCAATCTTATCTCTGAAATGGGTCTCCCATCCTTTCCCTTCTCACAACTATCACCCTACATTTTTATAACCTAGATTACTGCAATAGTTAGATCTCACTGATCTCCCAACTTCTCCCCATTCCAAGCAATCCACCCACCACAATCAGATTTCTAAAGCTCTACTCCTATCACTCCCCTGGTCTAAAACCTTTAAACACCCTTACTCTAGATCAAATAAAGTCCCAACCCCTTAGCCTGGCATAGAGAGTCCTTCAGGATCTGGGACCAACAGACATTTCTAATGTTCACTCCCACCATTCCCAGTCACCTAGCCGCAGATCCAGCCCAAGTGAACTAATTGTCAGAACCCCAACATGCTCCCTGCTTTCTTGCCTTTATGCCTTTGATATCACCTTTGCCCCTCCCTCAGCCTGTCATAATCCCACCCACCCTTCAAGGCCACCCTCAAATAAAATAGCCAACATTCATTTAGTGTTATGAGGTTGATAAAAGGCACCAGGCTAAAGAGCAAAGGTCAGTCTCCAAGTTCAGAAGGCCTGGGTTCAAATCCTATCACTGACCTATGCCAATAAACCACTTGATCCCTCAGTGCTTTGGGTGGGGGGGTGAGGTCAAACTCAAACAGAAACAGAGGCCAATAATCAATGTGGAAGGATAGACCACACAGGGACTTGGTTTCAAAATGTGCCATTATCTCTGTTTTCCTGGGCTTGCCTATCTCCCCACTACATTTTAAAGTGGTTCAGGCAATCCCCAGGAGTGTTGTCAGCTGCACCTACACTGGCCAAGCTCCCTATCCCAGTGGCACCAAAGGTCACCTTGCCCAGGATCCCACCAGCAGAGCCAGTCCCTCTGACTCTTGCTCTTTGACCTGGGGCAAATCTCTTACACTCTGAGCCTCAGTTTCCTCATCTTTAAAAGAAGGCTAACAACATGAGCACTATGCCTTAGAGAGGACGTGTGAGGCTCCAACACGATGCCAAACATAAACCATCTGATGAGATTTAAAGTTCTAGAAACACAAGCTCTTATTTAGACTTGACGACTGCCTTAAAATGCTGCCTCTTCCAGGAACCTTTCTGGGGAGGCCTCTGAGCTTGTGTATCTTAGTAAGGTATCTTAGAGGCAGTTGGTGGAGCAGGAAAAAAAAAAGAAGGCTGAGCCTAGAGTCGAGAAGAGCCAAGTTCAAATCTCGCCTCAGACGCTCTCTGTGTGATGCTGGGCAAGTCACCTGACCGTTGGCAGCTTCTGTTCCCTCATCTGTATAAGGGAGATAATAAAGGCCCTCCTCTCCCAAGACTGTCCCGAAGATAAAATGAGGCAGGCCTGAACAAGTGCTATCGAAACGCTAGCTAGTATTCTTTGTGGTCTTGCCCATTTCTGAAGGAGGGGCCCCAGCACCTTGAACATTTGTCAGGTCAGTGAATGAATCAGCAAACCACGATGACCGTGATGAATGGAGAATACCCAAGAGCAGACTGCCCAGGCTGACCCAACGGCTCAGCCTGAGACGCTGTGGAATCATCGCTCGGGGAACTTCTGAATGAGGTCAGGTTAAAGTGCTGACAAAGTTGCCCTATTAAGTACATTGCTGCCTGGTCCCTCTGAGACTTATTAAATGATCCAGTTAGAGGAGAGTGTCTTGCCTGAGGATCCATCCCAGCTGCTTCTTTCTGTCCAGCCAGAGTTGGGGGGGTGGGGGGTGGGGGGAGGAAGGATGGATTCTGGGGAGAAATGAAAGGCTAAGAGGGCAAGCACAACCTGGCAGTCTTGTTTCTTTCCTCCTCTGAATTCTGCTCTGCAGGCCCTACTTCTCTGCCTTGGCGCATGCCTGCATATGAAGATGACAAGCCCTTACTCTTTTGTAAAAAATAATTGTGTGTTCTCAAATGACACCTCTATTATGATTTCCAAATTGACATATCTTCTTTAAAGCAGAGGCATCCAAGCCTCCCTAGTCTCACACACTGGCAATTAGTGTTAAGTTACCCAGCAATAGGCGCTCACTCGGCTAATCACTGCAGGGCCTCATGTCCTATGATTTATCTCAAGAGTCCACAGCCTGGCTGCCAAGAGAGCCCGATGGCCTGGCTGGCCATTCTCGGCCTGCTGTGGGAAAGGCCCCACGCCCGGTGGGATAGCCCCAGGAAGGAGACACTGTCAGACATCCCTAGGCCGGCTGAGAGGAAAGGAGGCAAGGTCGCCGGGGGTGGATCAGTGCCATTTTACTGCTCATCAAGAATTTGGGCCAAAAACAGTACCTTTCCCCAAAAGAGCTTTAGAACTTTTTACAAATGTAATCCTTGATACCTCTGTGTAGTGGGTGGCTAATAAGTGTTATTGTAGCCTGGGATCCAAGACACAAAAAAGCCTGAACTAGTTCTACAAAAACCCTGGTCAAACAGCATAGGCTCTAAAAGGGGTCAGGGATAGATTTAAATGGATGCCAGACCATCCTGGGTCTGTTTCCTTCTCTTTTCTGGTTAGATATACTGCATTTATTTTAAATGTGCCTGGCAAATGGCTGCTTGGCCCTGTCTTTGTCACCTAAAACCCTCCTAGATAGAATATCACTGTTAGGGTTATGTTTCAGTTTACAGCCATCTATATCCTAATTTCCATCTAGTCTGACATCTCTGAGCAGGAGCTAATCTACTAGCTCCTGTATTTATCTGAGTTGACTCCCATGGAAACAGCTGTTAGGGGAAATCTCCTCTCCTGGAGAGCTAAGACTTAATAAATACTGTGACCAAGTAACATGTGTCTTGACTGAGGGCTCCCCCAAATCCTGGCAATCATTGAAAGCACTTGGCAACCTTGAAAATGTTTCTCTCCATAACAACAAGAAAAATCATCAGGCTAATTTTAATCTGCACAACCAGATTGAGATTCTGAAAGGTCATCTTCAATCCTATTAATTCAACAAAGGACATGTTGGTGTATCTGTTAATGGCTTTAATAATCAGCAAATGAGTTTACCCTTTAAAGGGCTTCTATTTCACTCTCGCATAACCAAACCCAAATCTTTATCTAAAATGTTTAACTATGGGATGACATGCCTTTAAAAGATGACATACATGCTTATAAACCTAGCTTACACATAAATGCTTCATATTAGAAAGCAAAATCTTTTAAACCAATATTAGGAAGGCAAGAAAAGTTAGCAGATAAAGCCAAGACAACAGCAAGAAAAATGGGAAGTGCCCAGCAGGCTGAGTCTTTTATTAATCAGATGCAAAGAGGCAGCCCTCCTAGCTGGTGTCTGCAAAAATAAGAGGGTTTCAGGAGCCTACCAAAATAGAAGGGAAGAGAGACTCCAACTGAGACCAGCCTACAGACCCCAGAGCCAGCAAAAAGACCCAGATGTAATCATCTTCCCTCCATCACAGACTCCATTCTGGAAGCCTCTTCTGCATGACATCTGATTTCCAATGCCTATCACCTCTGGAGATATTGGATGTAGCTGAACCTCCCACCCCCACTCAATCCTACTTAAGTCTACTCTCATCCCAGGCTGGTCTTGGCACTCAGTTCCATTGGTACCATTGCTCCACCATTTTGATCTGTCTAGACAAAGTGAAATTGTCACAAATGATACCTAAAGTACAATTAGCAGAGAAACTGCAATTTCTACTCTCCACCCCCATTCCCCCAAAGAATCCATCCTCCAGCTTGTCAATCAACACTGCCATGATGAAAATTAACTCTGCAAAGTCTGAGAGCCACTTAATTCCCAGCTTGGTAAAATATTTCATCTGGTAAAAAATTACAAACACACACAATTATCCAAAGGTATAAACCGGCTCTTCTCTTCTCACTGGTATCATGAGCTCTAAGCTTTGTGGCCTGGGGGCCTGCTGGCTAGCTGTATGTATAAAAACATTTTTGCACCCAGTGTGATTTTATTGTGGAGAAAGAAGGACCAGGACAAAGGAAGACAAAAAGAAAATGACGACCAGAGGGAAAAAAATCAGACATTCAAGATTATCAACAAGAAAACCCAGGTAATACTGTTGAAACTAAACTGAATTTGGGGGCAGCTAGGAGGCTCAGTGGACTGAGACAGGATTGAGAGACAGGTTAGGACCTGGATTCAAATCTGGCCTCAGACACTTCCCAGCTATATGACCCTGAACAAGTCCCTTAACCCCCATTGCCTAGTCTTTACCATTCTTCTGCCTTGGAACCAATACACAACATTAATTCTAAGATGGAAGGTAAGGGTTTAAAAAAAAGGGGGGGAAACTGAATCGAATTCAAGGCACTTTGCTGTTCCTCTTAGGTAATGTATTGTAAGAGACTGGCAGGTAGTTGCAAAGGCCCCAGGTTCTAGCTACCAAAGACCTGGAATCCCCCTTATATCACTAAATATTGAAGTTCGTTTTGCAGTTGTTGAGGGGCACAAAACTACTCATGGGCCGGAGACCCCTAACCATATGATACATCCCTTCCTTCCTTGGGTATCCATTTGCACTGATAACCCTGTGGCCAGCCTAAGCCCCCAAGGGTACCTCGAAGCTAAAGCAAGAGGAAAGAGCCATCCTGAAGTCATGATGGCGGAGGAGAAAGATGAGTCAGCACTAGAACCTGGACTAGAAATGCAATGACAACTGAACCAACTGCAGCTCAACCCCAAAGTTAAATCCATTAGACAGGATAGTTGCCATCTGTCTAAAAATGAAGCCTTGGCTGCCAACACACAGACACACCCAGATACGAAGACACTCACAGAAAAAGACATATCACAGACACAGAGACAGACACACACCACACCCCTGGGCATGCCATAATGAGAGAAAGCTGAAGGAAAGACGTGTGCAGCCCCTGAGCAAGGGTTTTAGGCTATACCTCTTGGCTTAGCCCAACATTCTCCCAGGTCACAGGACTCCATCTCAGCTTGTATCCAAGCCAAGTTCTAAGATGGCCCTGGAAATGCTCTCCGAGCCGAATGCCTCAGCAGTTCCAGAGTGCTCTCAGTGCCACCAGAAAGCCTGAAGCACTATTACCAATGTTATCTCATTTACTCCTCACATCCACCTGGGAAGCAGGTGCTTTCTGGTAGCACTGATCTCCCCTGCGAGGGCCATATTTGTATGAGGGGGTCTTCTAACGGGTCTTTTCCTCAAGTCCCTTTGTACGACAATGTTCCCCTTCACAGAACTTAGTAAGACACATTTCTTTAGATGCAGTCTAGGATTGCCCCAGGGGCTCCTGGGAGAAACCAGAAGGTGCCATGAGGGGGCTAAAGGAGTAAGGTAATGAGTAATGACTGTGGGATGTAATAATAACTAGCATTTATAGAGTTCTTCAAGGTTTGCAAAACATTATGCATGTTCTCTCACTAGAGCCTCCCAACAACCCTGTAAAATAGAAGCTATCGTGATTCCCATTTACAGAGGAGGAAACCAAGGGCGAGAGGGTCAGTGTCTCGCCCTGGGGCACACCACTTGTAAGTTTCTGCGGCAGGATTCAAACTCGGACTCTCCTGACTCCAATTTCAGCTCCTAATGGATTGCACCACCTGGCTAGAAGTGTGTCATGGGAAAAGGGCAAGAGTTCTTTGTGAAAAGAGGAATGGCAGGTGTCTATGGCTGTCAGGGGAGGGAGAGCAGAGGGTGGGTCTTGGGGTCAGGATGTTCTGAGTTCAGATGGTGCTGGGGGTCCCCAACAGCCATTCTCAGTTTTCGTTTCTTCACCTCTAAGCAGCTAACAAGCTGCTACTGGCACCTCCCTTACAGGAGGATCAAAGGAGAAGGCATTCTGCAACTCCTAAAGCATTCTACAAATTGTCAGGCAAGGAGAAGAGATCCCGGAGCTTGAGGGTGCAGGGGACAAGATGGTCATGGAGGGGGAGCTGCATGGACAATGGCTCCCCACATGTGCTTCTCCCCTCAGCAAATGAGATAAACTGCAGAGCACTCAGGCAACCTTGGGCTGCCGGACGAACACTGGCCATTCCTGTTCTTATGAACACGGGGTACAGTTTCAGCACGGTGTCCGGCATGGGGATAAACAAATGCTCGAGGAAAAGGCCCAGAGCAGGTTAGCTTTCGGTCAGAGGGCCTGGGTTCAGGTAGACCTGCCCTGTCTGGCCCTCAGCTCACTTCTCTCTAATGAGAGGTGGGCTGTGCAGATTCCTTCTCGCTCTAAAGCTGGGATCCTTTGTTCCTAGCAAGCTAGATCAGCTAGGCGTGGGGGGGAGGGGGGGGTGGACGGTGGGAAAATGTCAAGAGCAGCCTGGATTTTTGTAAAGACAGGAGATTCAGCCCACTTTTTTCCCTAAAGGCTTCAGCTTTATTTTCTTTTTTAAAGTTTGATATACCCTGGGACTAAGACAAGAGGAAAAGCCACCTTAAGGAAGGCAGGAGGACTCATATGCACGTGAACAGTGTCCAGGTGAAGGAAAGCAAGGAAAATGAGGCTGAGAAGAGTCATCGTACATACAAGGCAGGAAAGGAACACTCTGGGAACAAGCAGTAATTCTCCATCATGACAAGCTCATAGTGTCAACCTTCGGTCCCCATGTCATCACCACTGTCTCCTTCTGATCTGTCTTGAATTTCCTTCCAGGCAGGCAGCAGCCCAGCTTTTTCATGGGGATCTGTCCTCCCAGCTCCCAATCACAGGAAGTAGGATGGATCTTATCCTGAGGTTCAAACAACTCTCACCACCCTGGGACTAGTGAGCATCCATCAAAGGGGGCTGGCTAAGAACCGCAGCCAGGCCTGGTACCTGCACATCCAAAGAGGAAGACCTCTGGGGCACGACATTCAGAAGTTAATTCTCTGGGTATGAAAAAGGGGACAAAAGCTTTCAGCCATGAGTTCTAGACTGTGACTGCTGTGGTAGCTCAGGGGGTCAGCCGGCTCCTCTTGTCCAGCCATCTGGCTTCGTACAACATTGCTTTTCCAGATGGAACCAACCAGCTAAGAGGATGAGAAACTCCCACTCTCCTTCTTAGCAAGCAAGGGGAATTTGGCTATTGCTTCCATTATAAATAAGTCAGGCAACTTCGTAGGTGAGGGGGCCTTCAGTGTGCCAGTCCAAAGCCAGCAGGGGAGCCCAAGGGGTGAGTCATGCTTAGGTGGGGGAGGGAGTGAGGGACAAGATGCTAAACAACCAGCTTCTTCCATGAAAAAAGGAACAGAACAGAATCACATTTGGGAGTCTTCAGTTAAGTATATCCCCAAATCTCTCTCTGTCTCTGTGAGACACACACGTGCATGCTCGTGCGCACGCGTGCACACACACACACACATCCCTAGTCTGTGTTACAGACACCAACACATTTTTAATGGGCCACTTTAACAGAACCCTTTAGAGGGAAAAGGCCCATCTAAGATGATTTATCAGTGGCTCTGAGCCCTAGACAGACCAGGACCCAGGATCCAGGATCTGATTGCAGCAGCCTCTGCAAATGTGTTCGAGCAGGTCCAGGGGGAGGAGCGGAAGCCAACTGGCACAGCTAATGGCTGGGAACAATCACAATAAGCAAAATGCATTATGCAAACAGAACCCCCTACATACACCTGGCGTTATTGTCTTGGAAAAACCTCCAACAGAACAGTGTGAGCACCAGGTTGAATAGTTCCCTTGGGGAGGAGATCTGGAGGGGTCGGGTACACGGAAACGGCTCCCCCCCCCATTCCCAAGCCCCAGTGGGCTCCTCTCCTGAGGTGCAAGCAGAGATGACATCACACAACAAGGGAGAAGAGGGGGATGAGAGGGGTAATTTGGATTGAACAGGTGCTAATTGGGCCTGAGGAAGGGGAAGGGCTGCCTGCCAGGCAAGCATGCTCACTGCCTGGGGCCCAACATGGTCAGCTCCAAACTGTTAAGTACTTCCCCAGAGGCCTCCTTCTTTCACCCATTGCAGGTACACCCAGAAGGCAGGAACCTGGGAGCCAGCAAAGCCAGCAGCTCAGACTATCCCGTCCAACACACATATGAACACTCGGCACGCCTGGTCTTGGAATCTGAAAGTCCTGGTCACACGCATGGTAAAGGAAAGGACTTGGCCAACCATGAAGCCCTTCAGAAACGTGAGACCGAAGAAAAGCATCTCTTTGCCCCACAAAGAGGGTAGAAGTCGTCGGTGGTGCCGTCTCTGATCTCTCTCAGCACCGAACTGTTGGCTGAATCTTTCTGTCTCTGTCTCTCTCTCAGCTCTTCACAAGACAACTCTAAATTGAATGTCAAGCACTTACCCACTCTCAAACAGCCTTTCCCTCCATGCTCTCGCTAACCAGGATCAAGCCTGTGGGCTCGCTGAGAGTGGATGAGGCATCCCCAAGGAGGGCAGTAAAGAAGGGGAAGATTTGAAGCCACCCTCCTCTGATCCCAAGGCCCGAAAGGAGGGTAGCAGGCTCTATCACTTGGAAAACCTAGTTTTGGGCAGTCAGTTTAAGAATAGTCAAATCCAAAAGAACCTCACAGTACCATAGGAATCAATGCAGGAAGACACATCAGCCCCTTCATTTTTTTTTAAACCCTTATCTTCTGTCTTGGAGTCAACACCGTGTATTGGCTCCAAGGCAGAAGAGTGGTAAGGGCTAGGCCATGGGGGTCAAGTGACTTGCCCAGGGTCACATAGCTGGGAAGTGTCTGAGGTCAGATTTGAATCTAGGACCTCCCATTTCTAGATCTGGTTCTCAATCCACTGAGCAACCCAGCTGCCCTCTAGTCCCTTCATTTTACAGAGGCCAGTGTCTAGGTCCAGAGAGAGGAAGGGCCTTTTCCCAAATTTCTAGATTCTGATTTAGACTCAGGGCCTCTCTCTGACTCAACTCCTACCTTCCCTGCCTGGCCACAAATAAGCTCCAACCCTACAACGAAGCTGCTTTAGAAAAGCAGGAATTGCCAGGACTCCTCTCATTTCCTAACTAGAAGGCCCAGAGAAAACAAGCACCTCAACGTAATGAATTAACAAGAGACCTTGGGGGAATATCCCAGTTTTGAAGCTCTCCACTCCAACCTATACTGAAGTCAGGAAGCTTCACTATATCTCCTGTCATTTGTAGGAACTAACTGAAGGGTAAAAATGAAGAACATGAACTCCTCCTGGTGGCAGAAATTAGAGGAGATAATAAAGCCTTAAACCGCAGA
This sequence comes from Monodelphis domestica, assembly GCF_027887165.1. NCBI lineage: Eukaryota > Metazoa > Chordata > Mammalia > Didelphimorphia > Didelphidae > Monodelphis > Monodelphis domestica. The sequence continues at coordinate 28,482,746 of NC_077232.1, read as the reverse complement.
TGAGAAGGCCCCAGCTTCCCTAAAGCAAACAATCGTCTTCTACAGGAGAGGAGAAATGGAATGGAGTGTGGGCACATTCTATTCCTTTCCAAGGAAGGAAACAATAGGAAAACTAAATTCAGCTGGAACTTCAGAGTTTCTAGTAATGCTCACATCCCAAACATGGAGGAAAAGGGGAGTGCCCACGTGTCCAAATTCTAAGCTCACAACACAACAAGCAGATCACATATTTGGCCCAACACAACCTCCCCAAAAGGATGTACAAAACCAGCAGGAAACAGCCCTCAAACCTAGTCAGAATTCTATTACAGCCAAGTGTAAGATGTTTAGAAAGTGGTAAAGCACCAACTGGCAGAAACATTAAAGGCACTAAATGATGCCAAGCCAAATATCAGCAGTAGAAAGTTCTACGTGATGCCAGGAGACTCAAAAAATGTACTGAGCTTGGACTTTCCTCAGAGAACTGATGGCAAAGTTGGATGACCTGGTGCATGGAACTGACTACAGTTCCTGAACCAGCTGAACCACCACTTTGAAACAGGACTCAACACCAAATTTTAGGTGTCTCAAATTAAACAGATGGAAAGGAATATGGCAAAGAAAACAAATAAAAGGCTATGATACAAAAAAAAGTTTGAGTTTTCATATAATCATAGAATGTTAGTGCTAGAGAGGAATGCTCTCCAGAGAATTCACCACTACAGGTGAGTTGTTCAAAAATAATAACAACTAGCTAACATCTATACAGTGGTTTGCAAAAAACTTTATCAATGTTATCTTGGGTCAGCTAGGTAGCACAGCAGATAGTGTGCCAGGTCTGGGACCTAGGTTCAAATCTAGTCTCAGACACTACTCAATAGCTGTGTGACCCTGGGTAGGTCACTTAACCCCTATTGCCTAGCCCTTACCACTCTTCTGTCTTAGAATTGATACTAAGATAGAAGATAAAGGTTTTTTTTTTGGAAAAAATGTCCTCAGTAAGTAAAAGGCGAATACTATATAAATACCATCACTCTGGTTTTACAAATGAGGAAACTGAGTCTGAAAGCATTTAAGGAATTTGCTGTCAAGTCAAAGAGCTAGTGATTCTAAGCTAGGTCTTCTGATGCTGGGTCCAGGGCTCTTTCCATACACAGTCTCCCATCCATCACTGGCAGAAACTGGTCTTTTCCTTCCTAGATTGTCTCTTTCTCATGGTATGATGACATAACTGAGCCCTTGACAAAGCCATTTACTTCCCTTCCACCACTATTCTAACTTGGTACCAGGAAAATTCGGCTAATAAAGACAACACAGTCAGGCAAATAGTAAAGCTAAGGTTTCTAGAGGCTCAAGACTAATCCATTCCCCAAAGAAATCTACCAGGCAATTCAGAGCTCCACTGGGGAACCTTTGGGTTCCCCCCTTGGGGCACTCGTGTTTCCCAAGGGATCTGTCCCTGCTTACCATTCTCCCCTCCTAGCCTTCCTCTGCACAAGATTAAGAGAAAACTCCTCGGGGAACAGGCAGTTTTCTACTCATGGTTAATCGTCATGGAAGTGAACTTCACAAGGGGCTAGAGGAAAAAGGAACATTTTAACAAAGAGCACCCTCAGAATCAACACCTTTCCCAGGGATAATCACTAAGCTGACTGCTGGGAGTAAGGAAATTCACTCAGTCCCCAAATAAGAACCTACTGGTCACAATTCTACTTGGAGAGAATTATGAATAAGCCCTAGGCAGCTCCAATTTCTTAGAACTTATCAATCAATGAACGAGTGTTAAGTGTCAACTCTGTAGCAGACAATGGGCTAGGTACCCAAGATACAAATGCAAAGAACAAATCATCTCTAATTTGTAACAAGAGCAGCATTTACATCATTACATCATTCTTCAAGGCTAGTAAAGCATTTTACAAATATTATCTCATTGGAGATTCACAACAACCCTGGAAGGTATTACTATGATCCCCATTTTACAGATGAAGAAATTGAGGCTTTGAGAGGTTATGTGACTTGCCCAGGCCACACAGCCTGTGCCTAAATGTTTAAGGCAGGCTTTAAACTCAGGTCTTCCTGACTTCCAGATCATTAATTTAGTTACTAGAACACCTGACTAGTCTAGGAGCTTAAGAGTCTAAAAAGGGAGGCAATCAATCTCTCTGTCTCTGTCTGTCTCTCTCTCTCATACATACACACAGAAAATGAATAAAAAGAAATATAAATTAAAGTCTAGGCAGCTTAAAGAGGAGGGCATGTGGAAAGGCTTTTTGTTGAAAGTGATAGAAGACCGACTCTGTGAGGCAGAGGGGAGGGCAAAGTAATCCATATTTTATCCTAGAAGCAATAGAGAACCACTAAAGGGAAGAGAGGGAGAGGGAGAGGGAGAGGGAGAGAGGAAAAGAGGGAGAGAGGGAGAGAGAGAGAGAGAGAGAGAGAGAGAGAGAGAGAGAGAGAGAGAGAGAGAGAGAGAGAGAGAGAGAGAGAGAGAGAAACAGAGAGAGAGAGAGAGAGAGACAGAGAGAGAGACAGAGAGAGAGAGACAGAGAGAGACAGAGAGAGAGAGAGAGACAGAGAGAGAGAGAGAGACAGAGACAGAGAGACAGAGACAGAGAGAGAGAGAGACAGAGAGAGAGACAGAGAGAGAGAGAGACAGAGACAGAGACAGAGAGAGAGACAGAGAGAGAGAGACAGAGAGAGAGACAGAGAGAGAGAGAGAGAGAGAGAGAGAGAGAGAGAGAGAGAGAGAGAGAGAGAGAAACAGAGAGAGAGAGAGAGAGAGACAGAGAGAGAGACAGAGAGAGAGAGACAGAGAGAGACAGAGAGAGAGAGAGAGACAGAGAGAGAGAGAGAGACAGAGACAGAGAGACAGAGAGAGACAGAGAGAGACAGAGAGAGAGAGAGACAGAGAGAGAGACAGAGAGAGAGAGACAGAGACAGAGACAGAGAGAGAGACAGAGACAGAGAGACAGAGAGAGAGACAGAGAGAGAGAGAGAGAGAGAGAGAGAGAGAGAGAGAGAGAGAGAGAGAGAGAGAGAGAGAGAGAGAGAGAGAGAGGTGGCCATACGGGAGATGGGTAGACACAGGGAGAGATGAAGTCACGAAGACCAACCAGAAGCCTAATGCCTAACCTGGGCCAGAGATGGGAAGGAAGACTGGAACTGAGGAAGCAGACCGTCTGGGCAGAAATGGCAAGATGTGGCAAATGCGTAGGGAGGGAGGTAAGGGGGTAAGGCAAAAATGACAAACATGGGAGGCTGGAGGGAAGGCTGGTGCCTTCGGCAGTGACGGGGAAGTTGGGAAGAGGAATGGTCTCCAGGGGAAAGAGGAAGAGTCCAACTTTAGATGCCTTCAGTCTGAGAAGTCTCCAGATCATCCAGTCGGAAATGTCCAATAGGCAAGTGATGGCATGAGAATGAAGTTCAAGGGAGAGATGAGGCTGAATATATTGATCAGGGAGGCAGCAATCAGCACAGAGAATTAAAACTGGAGGAACCGATGGGGTCCTAAGAGAGTGTAGAGAGAGGGGGGAGGGGACAGGAGAGATCCTGAGGGAAGATCCACAGTTAATGGGCCTGATGTGGACCCAACAAAGGAAATCCAGTCAACTGTTCTGCTTGCATAGTGGAGAACAGAAGGGAGGCACGTGAAAGGACCAGTTTCTGATGATTTTCTCTTTCCTCTACTTTAGAACTTCTAGAGCAGTTAACTTAAGGCTAAGGGGTCAGCAGACAAATTTCAGGGGGTCTGTGAACTTCAAACTGTTCATATTTTGTTTCTACAGCTATTTCTCTTGGACCCTTCCACAGACCTCTGCAGAGAGATTTTTCACGATGGGAATGTGCCTGGTAATGTGAGGAAGGCAGAGAGGAAGACAGGAGATGGGCCCCATGTCTAGGAGGGAGGGGGCAAGTACATGGTTCAGGGAGACATGGAGCCTGAGGACAGAGAAGCACGGGCAGGAGGAGGGCCTGGGGCAGCCGTCAGGAAGCCTGAGACAGGAGAGGGACCCAAAAGCAGAAATGTGGGGCTGAACACAGGACAAAGGTCTGCTCTCACAGTACATGACGTACCAAGCCAGGTTCCCAGTCAGGGATTGTGGAGTGGCAGTGGCAGTGGCAGCCTCTCCCTGAATCCATTCTTCTACTCATATTTAGAGACTAGTTTCAGTTTTGTTGGGGGGAGTCCAAAGAATGCAGGGCCATGGTACAAGAGTGGAGAGAGAGAGCACCATACTGTCCAGAGTAAAATGAAGGAAAAGGTTTTTTGGAATGCAGATTTTTTTTTTCAGAAATCTTGACCTAAAGTCAAATGTGTGTAATGTGAATTTATATAAAGGAAGAAGTGTGCACATTGCTAATTAGTTCTAGAGATTAGGGTGACACCTAGTGGAGGGAATCGCAATGTAGGGTGCTATTAGGAGGTGAACATTTTCTTTCAAGCCCGGCCTTGAGAGAAATCTGCCATGGCTCTGGAACCCCAAAGCTGCAAAGCCTAGGCAGAAACGGAGGGGCCACAGTTGAACAAAAGAAGATGAGCCTTGGAGGCAAAATTAGCTCTTCCTGCCCAGCTCAGATCTTTGCAGTCACCCCTCCCCTCCCCTCCCCGGCGGCGGCACAGGACTATTAATACTCTTATTTGCCAACACCACTAATTAGCTGGGCAGCACCCAGATCAGGAGGCTCCAGGGCCCTCCCCCACAAGCACTCTCACTCATTCCACTTCTCGTTTACTGGAGGGAGGCTCAACCAGGGCCCCCTTCCGTGCTGTCCTCTAGGAGGACCACGGACAGCAGCAGCAGCCCGGGAGTGGTCTGGCAGCTTATGGCCCAGATGTGTGTATCCTGGGGGCTCGCAGGCTCCCAACCCACCATAAAAGGGCCTTAGCCCTGGCACTGAGGTAACGCTCCTCCTCCCAACACACACCGAAGACTAGATGAACAGGCCCTTGCCTGAAGGGGTCTGGACGTGGGTTGGAAACTGTTCAATAAAAACTCCCGTGGGGCCATCTCGATGCCACGAAGGCAGGTGACTGGAGCTCCAACTGTCAAACTCCAGAGACCCAGCAGAGGTCCTGATTCCAGCCCCAACTGTGGCTTCCTCTTCCCTTAGTCAATGAAACCTCTCCCTCCCTGACAGGAATGCTGCTGGGTCCTGCTCGGGCCCTAACTTCTCTCCAAATACTAGGCTCTGACTAGACTTGTGCGGTCCTGCCAGAAGGGTCACTCCTCTCCTCTACCCCACCACCCCACCCTGTTGATTTACCACGGCTTCCTTTCCACCCCACCTCTTCCAAGCAGCCCTCCCTGATGACTCAAGCTCACAAGGCTTTTTCTCCAAAAGGCCACTGCCACCACCTGAACTGAACCTGCTGTGCCCTAACCATTTCACACGGTAAATGGGATTGCCCCAACAAGATGAGAATGCCGTGAGGGCAGGCCTCGACAATCTCCTGCGGGGAGGTCCTCGCCTCCAAACAGAGCAGCCCCCTCCTGACGGATCTGTCCCAGGTAGCTTTCCCAAACTTCAGCAGAACACAGAGTGCAGAGTAAGGTACTATCCGGGCCCCACAGGCATGTTCCGAGAGCCTGGTAATTAATTATCCCGGATCTGACCTTTACAGAAGTACAGAGGAAAATGCCGAATAAATGAAGAATAAATGAAGAGGCAGAGGGTGTGTGTGTGGGAGGAAGGAACTCCACCTACCTTTATTCTGTCATTGTGCTGCTGTCTGGGAAGACAGCCTGATTCTTCTCCCCACTAGAGGCCCCGCAGACCCTGCCCGCCTGCCCCCTACCCGAGGATCAGGCCACAACCAGGGAATTCTAGACTCCGGGTTCACTAAGGAAAAGCAAGGCGCAGAGGAAGGGCTTCCAGTCAGGAAGTCCGGCTGGGCCCCACCTGGGACACCCTGGCAGAGCCCTGGAGGCCTCCTGGGGAAGGGAGAGGTTTGGAAGGGCCCCTCAAAGGCTGGTTCTCAGCAGGGCTGGGCAGCACAAAGTCTCCCTCCCCATCTGAGGGCACGAGGTCTCTCAGAGGATGATGGAAGCCGAGCTCTCCTTCCTCCCGCTCCTCTGACTCTCGGCACAAGGTGAGAGCTTCCCGGCTCAGGGGAGCCAGCCTTGCCCACCGAGACCTTCCAGCAGGATGATCGTGTGACCTCACTAAGCCCCACACTCCATCGGATGAGGGGAGAGAGGGGGTCAGAAGGCCTCAGATTCCTCGGGGAAAGGGAAGCCCCTCTGACGAATGGTAGGAAAGGGAGGATTTCTAAAGAGGCAGAGCGGAGGCCACCAGAGTCGATCTCGGCTCCAGACCTGGGTCCGAGACTAACTAGGCTGTGTGACCCCTCAGGGAGGCCACTGAGTCTGGGCCTGGCCTGGCTTCCTTCTAGCTCCCATCCTAGCTAAAGACCTGGACCCCGAGAAGCAGCGTCTGCGGCCCTGGGAGAGGCGCCTTACCTCCTGAGCGAATCTTCCTCGGAACTCTCCTCAGGCATTTCCTGGTTTAAGGCCTCCTGTGATACATTCCCGGCTCGGCTGGCCGCCGGCTGGCTGTAAACTCTCTCCCAGTGGCCCGTCTCCTGGTTGAAGGCCACTCCCACAGTCCGCTCATCCTGCGCACCGGTGGAAGCGCTCAACTCCAGCCTGCTGGAGCCAGGGACTCGCCCGCCGTCAGCACCCTCGGAGGGGGGCAGCGGGCTGCCTCCGGCCGGCAGGCCCTCAAAGGCGCTGGGCACCGGCCAGGAGGAGGTGCTCTCGGGGGCGGCCGAGTAGGCAGGCGCGGTTCTCTCCCAGCGCAGGGTGTCGTTGTTAAAGGTCAGGAGGTTGTGGCAGGCACGGCAGCGGTTCAGGTGGCCCCGAGACAAGTTGGAATTGTTCTCGCTGCTGTGCGGTGTGGGCTGGTGGGAAGGGCCCGGCCTCTCGGGCTCGATGTTATTGTTGAGCAGCTCCTGGGCCTGCTGGGCCGGAGTGGGGTCTCCCCCCAGGCTGGGGTCCAGCTCCTGGAGCCGGTCATATTCCAGGAAGAAGCGTCTCAGGTCACACTGCAGCTCGTTGCGGATGCTGCCTGAGCTGCCGCCCTGGCCCGAGCCCCCCGGGTCTGCCTCGGCCGCCAGCCCGGACACCGAGAAGCCCCTGCCTTCGGTGGCAGAGGTGTACACGGACGCCTGCGAGCCGCCCTCCTGCTGCCTCAACACAGACAGTAAGCTCACGGAAGAGGCACTGGTCCTGGGGGGGGGCAGAGCTTCGGCCTCGGAGCGCGAGTCCATACTTAGCACCGTTCGGGTCCAGTCAGAGCCCGCCAGCCCCGAGGCCATTTCCCTTCCGCTCTGGTGGTACCTGGAAGGGTGGCTGGAGAGCGGGCCACCCAGAGAGCGCCGCGTGGGCCCCAGACTGAGGTTCCGGAGTGTGTTGCCCGCGGTCCCGCTCTGCACTGTGCTGAAGGCAGACGGGCGGTTCAGGAGGCCCTGGTCCTGCGGCGCTGGCGAGGCCTGCTCCAGGGCCTGGTAGGGCTCGGTCTGCACGGAAGAAAGGGAAGCGGTAGTAGCCCCAGCAGAAGTAGAGGGAGCGCCGTCCGGGCGTGGGAAGAGGGAAGAAGGAAGTGGCGCACGGGAGCAGCGGCTGCAGAGGCACGGCATCCCCAGGGGCTGGCAGCACTCGGCTGGGGGGGAGCCGGCCCGCTCGCGGAGCCTGGCGTAAGCAGTCCTGGTGCGCTCCGTGCTGGGCGGAGGCGGAGGGGGAGGCGGGGGCGAAGGGGTGGCAGAGTCTCGGACCGTGCTGTGCTCTCCCACCTGGATGCCGGAGGAGCGGGACGACAGCATGTGCAGGAAGTTGTGCAGAAGGGGCGTCCGGCGCACAGGCTGGGACTGCAGAAGAGCGCGCTGGCGGAAGTGGGACAGCTCTGGCCCATCCACGGGGATCTCTGGCTCATCGTCACTCTGTAACAGACCATGTGGGGGGAGCAGAGAGACAGGGGCAGGAGCGGGACTCAGTGGAGCTCCATTCCCTCAGGAGAAAACCCCCCAAACAGAGCAGAGCCCCTGATGTGGGGAGCTCAGGACCCTCAGAACCAAACAAGACCCTTTGGGCTAGAATTGAGCCTTAAGGAGCAGAGCAGGAAAAGCGGCTCAGTGTATGTGCTTCCACCTTGCTGACAGGGAAGAGGAACGAGGCTAACAGGCAGTCACAGCAGTGCGAGGCACCCCCAAACCCTGCCTTGTGCTGGCAATGGGGGGGGGGAGGGGGGGCTGCCATTCTAAATGAGAGGCAGGCCCAAACTCCCAGGGAAACCACAGCTCTCCCTTTAGAGACACAACCTGCTACTGCCCGGAGCTGGTCTGAAAGCAAGGAAGTATTCAGTAGCAAAGAAGAAGCAGCCCGAAGCAATGGAGAGCCGGGCATAAAGGCTTGGGAGAAATCGTGAATTGTTACCTGTTGGTTGGAGGGGTTAACGATTGCTGTGAGCAAGTAGTGTCCAAGGGGGTCAAACCTCACCAACCTGAAACCAGACAACAGACAGAAACAGAGACAGAATGGGAAGGAAGGGGGAAGACAGACACAGAGCAGAGAAAGGGGAAAGGGGGAGGAAGCAAGAGAAAGAAAGGAAGGGAGACAGAGAAAGAGGGAAGGAGGGGGGAGAGAGATGGGGTGACAGAGGGGAAGGGAGGCATGAGGGAAAGAGAGAAGTCGGTATTAATTCAAAACTTGGGAAATACTATAGTATACTCTACATCAAATATCACTGAAAAACTCAGGGGCCACATACCCAGGAATTTATTTAGCTAGACTTCCAAATCTTGGGACAGGCAGAAAAAGCTTCAGCTCTTCTTGTTCCCTCTCCCCACTTTCCTCAGAAATGGAGTTCCCATATCCCTGAAGAAGCTAACAGTCATTTCCCAGAGTGCACAGTCTGGCCATGAGGCAGCAGAACTCTCTTATACTCCCATCGATGGGGATCCGTCCACCCTGCAGCTACCCCTGCTGGAAGCGTGAGTCATGATGGCATTGAACAGCCCCAGCCACAAACATAATGACTTTGACCAGGAAGTGAGTCTGGGTCCAGCGGCAACACAAGACTGTAGGAGACAAGATTTCTCTACTCTGAATCCAGGTTCAAGGTGGCCTCGTGTGTTAAGTTTGGGGCAAGAAGAAAGCTGTGCCCTACGTGGCAGAGTTACATGCTTAACTTCTCTAAAATTCCTGTCTTACAAAGATCTCTAAGCACAGGCAGAAAGTAAAAAAGAAATTCTTCCCTCCATGAAACGTCTGAACATACTGTATGTCTCCTGAAAGACTGCTTCTGCCCTCAAACCTCCTCGGCTGGGGGGTCTGCTGAATATCCCCAGGGTCCAAAGGCACCCGAGATAAGGCACTGTGGGGAGACCCGCAGGAGAGAAATCCTATCTTCCCGGCAAAGCTGCCTTTCTGCACCACCTTTGGAAGTGGGAGCACTGACCACAATCAGCCAGACCCGGAAAAGTAGAAAGGGTGCGGACACAAAATTTCCTCCTCTATTCCAGGCCTGTGCCACAGGGGCTCCCCTCCGACAGTCCAAGCCACTCACCGGACCCTCTCCATCTCACTGGCCGTCTTCACCACCGCGAAAGGCTCCCGCCGGCTCCAGTCCCAGAAGTGGATCTCGTGAGCTGTGGCGATGAGCAGGAGCTGAGCCGTGGGGTGGAAAGCCAGGGAGGCAATGGCATTGTTGCTATCTGTGAACCAGCTTTCACTGCCACCCTATGGATCATGATCAGGTTAGACGATCAGCTCATGGCAGGCAGAGACACAAACACCTGTTTCAGAGGCGTTCCATTTGATATTATTCCCTGTATGCTGGGCCTTTTTTAAACAGGACCCATGAAATGGATCAGCAGCAACAGGCCCTGACCATGCGATAGTCCTTCAGTGGTCAGTCCTGTTGGGCTGCTTATGTCCGAGTCTTCCACAATGAATGGGCAAGGACCACACCCAGTTCTCCAGGGAGGCACCTGCTCTTGAGGCCTATAAAAATGTAAAACCTCTTGTGCCCTGGCCTGCCAGAGTATGAGGTGCACCAGTCACCAGCGACAAGGACAGCACAATCCTCCACACAAACCAGGCCAAAGGACAGGCCTCTCAGAACCCTGGGAGACACTCAGGGCTGCCCAGGATTGACCCAAAGCACAGCTAGCAGAAACAAGGTTTAGGAGCCAGGCTTCCCCTCCACAGATCAAGTAATAGATCAGACCTGATGACTGGCCAATCTCATTAATCAGGAGTCGTCCTGAAGCATCAGGTAAGACTAAACAGGGCTCCAAAGACAGGGAAAGGCGGAAAAATCCCACAGTGGTGAAGTCAAAGCAAAACCAACGAGGTGTTTCGCTGCTACAAACCCAAGAAATTGCTCTTATTCTCAGAGAGAAATCTTAAGTTATAAAAGGAAGTTATAAAACTCTTTCTATGTCTGAACCATTAATCCCACTCCTAGATTTATAGTCAAAAGAGATTATTAAGGGGAAGAAAGGATGTCTGTATCAAAATGCTCAGAATGGGCACCATCTGTAAAAGCCAAAGCCTGGAAAACAAAACTCTCACCCAGTCATCAAGGAATGACCAATGGGAAGAATCGGAAGACTTCCCTGAAGTAATGCCAAGTGTAGAAAGAAGACTTACAATAACAACAAATACCCTGACTACCACCACAGAAAGGAAGACAATATTAAGTAGACACAAAATTTAGGTTAAACACCATGGATAATGCCAATCCTGCCTGCTTAAAGTTCTAGCAGAGGGTCTCTTCCCTTTTAAGGATGGCATGTGCTGCCGACTGTCACTTTTTGGGAGTCTTGCTAAAATTCTAAGGGCACCTGTGTTCTTATTATCACTTGTTTGTCTATGTTTGCCTGCTATATTGAAAAACAATTTATCAGGGCAGTTAGGTGACTCAGTGGATAGAGAGCCAAGCTTAGAGATGGGAGGTCCTGGGTTCCAATTTGACCTCAGACACTTCCTAGCTGTGTGACCCTGGGCAAGTCACTTAACCCCCCACTGCGTAGCCCTTCACACTCTTCTGCCATAGAAATGGTACTTAGTATCAATTCTAAGACAGAAGGTAAGGGTTTAAAAAAAAAAGAAAAACAATTTATCAACTTTTTAAAAAGAAAACCTAGTGTCTAGAAGTAAAGAGGTTTGGTAGAGGTATCTAGCAATTGGCTTTCCCAAGGTCAGAGCAGCCAAAGGAAGTACTCACATGTAAATCCCAAATTCTAACCTCCCCATCGAGGCAGCCAGAAGCAATGAGGCCTGGGATGGTGGGGTGAAAAGTCACACACCATGGCGTACGTCGATGCCCAACCAGAGAATGAACACATTTGCCAGTCTTCACCTCCGTAATGTAGATGTTGTGGTTCACATGGGTGGAGGCCATGAGAGTCCTACAAGAGAGAAGGAATGAGGAGCCAGGCAGGGGAGGATGCAGTGAAAGACTTTTTGGGATGAGCACCCATCCTGCAGAATAGAGTACGCCTGGGGCTCCCAGTACCTCGCTTCCTCATCAGTGTCCTGGACATGGAATGTCAGCAGGCCCAGGCCTTTCCAAAGCAGATTGGACCACATCACTTTTGTATTCGATAAACTCCAGGGGCCCCCATGACCTCTCAGATCAAACAGAAACTCCATCGCCTGGCCCCTACTTCCTGCCCAGGCTCCTGACACTGCCCTCCCCTCCATGTTCTCTGCCATCCAACAACACTGGCCTCCTGGCTGTTTCTCAAATGTGATCCTTCATTTCCCAACTTCAAAGTGTGTCCTCATTCCTGGAACTCTCTCCCTCCTTATCTTGGCCTCCCAGAGAGCCTGACTCCTTGAAAGGTTCATCCAAAGACAAGAAGCCTTCCCTCTGGAATCCCCTTTAGAGTCTAGGTCCTGCCCTCACTAGACTGCAGGGCTCTTTGAGAGGGGGCCCTGCAATAGAGATCGAATGCCATTCTTGATGCTCTCCACAATAACTCACATTTCTATAGCCCTACTAGGGGCTAAGAACATTACAAGCTGCCTTCCTTTCTCTTGTCAGCTTGGATGCCATCTCTAACGCCTTTTCGGACACCCCCAGAGCCTCTAAGCATCTGGTATTTAGTCTGTTGAGGTTTTGTCTTTCCTCCTCTGAGTGTTATTCTCTACCCCCCCCACACACACACACACACACCTTGGGTGCTATAAGCATTTCATTTCTGTCTTTGGATCCCCAGGACTTAGCATGGCCTAGTATACAGTAGGTGCTTACTTATTACTCATTGAATTGAGATGCTTTCTGACTGTTCCCCCTTATCCCCAGGACCACTTTTGGAGATGAAAGGTTTTGGTTTTTTCCAGAAGAGGAAACCCATTGAAATCCATCCAGAAGCACTGCGCTTCCTCTCCATCAATGGCACCCCCTGAACTGTTTCTAAGACACTCCATAGCCCCTTTGTGGCCTCTCCTTTCCATCTCTGCTAGAGGGCAAGGGAACTCTCCCTGTGGCACTGCCAAGGGACTGGCCTGCGTGCTGCCACTAGGAAAAGGACGGGGCCGGAAGGCAGGATTCAGGTGAGCCTGAGCAAAGCCCAGGGTACCGGCCCACCACTGACGGTAGGAAAGGTAAGGCTGTAGAAGGGAGCAGAGTACCTGTCTGGGCTGAAGGCCAGTAAGAAGGTGGAACGTGGACTGTCAGGAAGTTCAACTTTCTGGAGGAAAAACAAGACAAGACAGCGATAAGACATTCTCCCTGGACCCATCCAGAAACAATCATTAATGACCCTGCTTCCAAAGCCACGTTGGCCTTCACTGTCCGAGGCTCAAACCATTAGAAAGCAATGCTCAAGCTAGAGACTGAGGGAAATAGCACTACAATCAGGTCCACACTTTAAGCAGTGCCCTGGGATGGTTGCTTCTCCTGAACTTTCTCCTCCGACAATCCAAGCTCCATCTGTCTCCACCCTTGCCTGACCCAGTGCAGGGGCCTATCCAGGAACCCTGCTTTCCCAGTCCCTATGTCAAAAGGTTTCTTGCCTTTCCTTCCCACTTCATCCACCGAGTTTTATCCTCCACCAGCTCCTGCAGAAGCCGCTGAGCCCCCAAGGCCCGTGTGCCTCTTTCTCGACCCCAGAGTATCCGGACAGCATTCTTCTCGGGGACAACCTTCATGGCTCTTAGGCACCACTACCACCCAGGCACAGAGGATGGGGGAGCAAGCACTGGCTCCAGGTTTGGAAGCAGCTAAAATGAGGCCATCTAGGTCCTTGAAAGTTATCCTCATGGAAATCTAGATAAACAAAAATGGCATTAAAAGATAGTTCCATAGCTGAAGAAACTTCCTACTGCAAATTCACTTCTGTTTAAAGGAGGAATGAAAATAGAGGGAAGAGAAAGGAAGGGAAATTTCTTCTCCAGTTGATGTTTTGAGTGTTATTATCCTAAAATAAGATTACCCCATTCCCAACTCTTTCTCAGTCAATTCACCCTCATAACTTTTCTTCTTGCTATAAGGTCTAGGCCTCAATAATGGATTTTGACATTAGCATCAGCAACAACCAAAAAAAAAAAAACCCATAGTACCTTACCAAGCAAAGAAGCATTTACATTTTAAAATTTATTTTTATTCTAAACTTAAAACACCAAAGGAACATTTTCACATACAAAGTAGGTTGTAGATGGCTTGCGTCTCCTTTTAAACATTTCATAAATTTCACATGTAACTTTTAGTGGTGTTCTGCTTATTCTGGGGTTTTCTGGTCTTCCCTCTGAACTCTTTTATGCATTTTAAATTCATTAATGACCATCCTTTTTTTTGTCTGAAAATACTACAACAATGCCTACACACACACACACACACACACACACACACACACACACACAGAAAGAAGAAAAACAAGCCCAAAGGAGACTTTCTGATTTACCAGGCCCTCAAATCCTGCAACTATCATTTTGTCTATATACATTTTGTCTTATGTTGTCTTTTAAAATACAAACCAAAAAAAAACTCTATTAACCATGAAATCCCAGGCAAAAGGCAGTGGGTAAGATAGAATGGTTGGCCAGGAAGCCTAGCCCTGAGTTCAAGTCCTGCCTCTGGCACAGAGAGTTTCTATGACACTCCAGGAAACTCTCCAAGACTTGAAGTTGCCCAAAAGTGTGGCTCTGCACTGGCAGAATGCATTTTCCTTCCTGAGAGTTCCTTATACTCAAAATAATCAATAAGCATGTATTCAGACCCTCTGAGGTATGTGCCAAATCCTGGGAATGAAAACAATGAACAAAACAACCCTGTTGGCAAGGAACACACTCTCATGCAAGAGACAACAAGGGCATCTCTAAGGAGCTACAGAATAAATAAAAGGTGAATAAATAGAAGTAATGCCAGGAAATTAAACACAACGTTGTCTGGGAGGGTGAGAATCAGGAAAGTTGTTGAGAAGAAGGTGGTACTTCAATTACATCTTGAAGGAAGAGAGGGATTCCATGGGGAGGGAGGGGGAAGAGGGGGGGGATATGCCAGAAACAGGAGAAGAGTGAAATGTCCATTTTGGATGGATCCAAGTATGCAGGAGGGAGTCATGTCCCATGAGACTACAGAGAGGGTGGCATCTGGTTTGGAAGGTTTTAAAATCTAAACAGAAGAACTGATAGGATCCCAGAGGCCTAAGGGAGCCAGTGGAGTGATCTTAGAAGGAGAATGCCAGAGTCTGGTGTGTGATTAAGAAAAATGGATTTGACAGCAACACGAAGAGAGGTCTAAACCAGAGGCCCAGGCCTGATCCTTCTGTGGCAGGCACTAATGAGATAACACTAAAAAGGGACATGGCTTCTTCCCCTCAAAGAGCTTATTGTTTCCTGAGGAGCGATGGCACAAAGAGAAGTAGAATCCAAAGTAGAATGGGTCAGAGGCACGGGAGAGGTCCAGGCAAACTACTCTCAGAAATTGAGGAGAGATCGCTGTGCCTTAGGGGAATCAGGGAAGGCTTCATGACCCCAAAAGCAAGAGGAAAAGAACCCATATGTACTGCAGCAAAGAGGTGAAAACTAAGAGGGGGGAACAGAAACTGGGAGAACAACTGAACAAACTATATTATATAAATGTAATTGTGCCAGAAGAAATAACGAGAGGCAGTTAAGTGGCTCAGTAGATGGAGAGCTAGGCCTACAGGAGGACTTGGGTTCAAATTTGATCTCGGACGCTTCCTAGCTGTGTGACCTTGGGCAAGTCACTTAGCCTCCATTGCCTAGTCCTTACCACTCTTCGGCCTTGGAACCAATACACAGTATAAATGCTAAAACACAAGATAAGTATTTAAAATAAAGAAAGGAAAGGGATGGTTTCTGAGAAGCCTAAGAAGACTTGTATAAAATGATATAGAAGAAATAAACAGAATCAAGTGAAAAGCTTATCCAAGTACACCACCACAACTCTGAAAGAGAAATCCTCTGAGGAATGGAGTGACTTAGCATGACGGCCTGACAGAAAGAAGGAAATATGGGTGGCCTGGGGAAACAGCAGTCCTAGGTCAGGCGTGAGTCAGACTATAAAACCTTTCCTGAGATAGGAGGGTCCATGAGAAAGTCTTCTAGTGCCCCTCTTCAATGGCAAGAGAGAGAGATGATCAAATGGTGCAGACTAGAGAAAATGCCATCACAGAGGGAGGAGGAACACCAGGAAAAAGTTTCACCATTATATGACACTAGGGAGGGAAACCAAGTGAGAAAGCCATTCCAATGAATCCCTCCCTTTACAACCTCTTAAATTTCAACCAAGAAATAGATCAAGATTACAAAAAAAGCAAAATCTCCAATTAAAATGTCAACGAAATTACTCTTAGCATTGCCCTTGACTTCCAAAACAAACCAAAGGAAGAACTCTAAGTACATGCTTTTATGGGTACATGCTTCTGTGTAACTGTCACTGGGAAGAATACGGTAGGAAATAAACTACAAACACAGGGATTACTGCTGGGTGGGGATGTAGACCACCCTGCGAATGGTGACCATGAATTTGTGTTGGACTCAGTCAGCATGTTTCTCCTCTCAGAATGCAATTCCAGGAACCTGAGAACAAGGACTCTTTCATTTAGGTCTTTGCATCCCTAGTGCCTGGGTCAGTGTCTGTCCCAAAGTAGATATTTAATGGGGGGGGTAGGAATGGGACAGCAGCACTACTTGGTATTTTAGGGACAGGTAAGTGATGCGGTGGATAGAAGACCCGGAGTCAAGAAGACCTAAATTCAAATCGGATCTCAAATTCTATTAGCTGTGTGACTCTGGACATGTCATTTAACCTGTCTCAAGTTTCCTTATCTGTAAAATGGAGATAGTAGAACCTACCTCTCAGGGTTGTTGTGAGGAATAAATAAGATTATAATTGCAAAGCCCTTAACACAGTGCCTGGCACATAGTAAGTGCTCTATAAATATTAGCTATTGTTGTTATATGCTTATTTGATTGACATATTCTGAATTGTGAATGCATTTGTCCTACTGCAAATGCCTGGATTCAGACTGACTAGCTGAAAACTAAGAAAATCTTACGCAAGTTCCCTAAGATGATAATAAGAAGGAACAGAGAGCATAATCCGGGAATCTTCTTGTTAAGCACACAGGATATAACACCTAGGCTTGTGTCACCAGGGGGCAGATGCTCCAGAAGGACTGGGAATGAACCTGAGGCAAAGTTCTCCTCTGTGACCCAGATAATGTGGGTGCATATACCAAAAAACATGGTGCAAGAAGGGAGGGGAAGAGAATATAATCTTGCTCAACCAGCCCTACAATTTTTAAAACTTGTGAAAATGGGATTAACTCTCCCCTGCCCACTTTTAGATTTAATCACCAGAAGCTAATATACCCCACTTACACTTGAGTGGGGGAGGTCTGTGACCCACATGTGCAATAGTGGGTGATGAATCAGAATCGACTAACTTCCCCCTGCACAGTCCTAAGCAAAACTATAGACTATAATTTGTCCACATAAAAAGTAGAGGAAGGCACAGGAAGTGATGCAAAGAAGTGTCTTTAAAAGGAGTTACAACTTCCTGTGAGGGAGTTCTTCATTCTTTGGAGTTCTAAATTTGAGTTGGAGACTGGTGAAGAATCTCCTTACTGGACCTGAGACCTTGGACTTGGTGAGATTGTTCTTAAATCTCTCCCTTAGAACTACCACTGGGTGAGTGAAAGGCCGACTCCTTTCCTGGATTTTCTGAAGGGACTAGCCTCAGGAGAGGCCTCCCCTCTTGAGAGAGGCTTCATGACTGAAGCTCTTGCTTTATTTATCCCCAGGTCCTCAGCTCAAGGCTGAGACCCCTCTGGCGAAGGACTAATTAGCCCTGGCTGGGTTGAGCCAAGGGCCAGAGCAAAATACTTAGTGTGTTATGTTAGAGATCTTACCCTATCCTCTCTCTGATTTTCTTACTTTCACGCTTTCTATATTTTATAAATAAATTGTTAAAAAAAAAAACATATGGAATTGATTAAATTCCTGGAGACCATACTCTTAAATAATTTAGTCCAACCCTTTAATTTTAAACCCCTTACACATTTCTCCCCCTTACAAACTGTAAGTGTTAAAAAAAAATTATTCAGCAGTAAAGAGTCTACCAATTCTTAGAAAAAGGGCATACAACTAGAAAAGTAACACATTAAAACATCCAATTAAACACCAAAATAGAAATCATAAATATAAAAGGGAAAATTAATAAAATTTAAAATAAAAAAACTATGGGATCTTGGGTTGGTTTGTTGTTGTTTTTTAACAAAAAAAAAATTTGGCTAATTTGATTAAAAAAAGAAAGGAAACCATTGATGAAATGTACAACCAATGAAGACAAAATGAAAGTAATTATAAGGAACTATTTTGCCCAAGTATAGACTGACAACTAAATGAAATGGGTGACTATTTATAGAAACATAAATTGTTTGATAAACAAAAGAGGAAATATAAAATTTAGGTAACCCTAATCTTAGAAAAAGGAATTGAACAAGCTACCAATGAGCTTCCCATGGGGGAAAAAATGCAAGCTCAGATAGATTTACAAGTAAATTCTATCAAGCATTTAAAGAACAATTAATTCCAAAATCATATCAACTCTTCTGGGAAATAAAGGTAAAGGGGGAAGCTAAGTGGCTCAGTGGACAGAGGCAGGCCTGGAGACAAGACATCTGGGTTTAAATATGGCCTCAGACATTTCCCAGATGTGTGACCCTGGGCAAGTCACCTTTACTGCTCTTCTGCCTTAGAACCAATACTCAGGGGGAAGCTGGGTGACTCAGTGGATTGAGAGATAGGGATGGGTGGTACTGTGTTCAAATCTGACCTCAGACACTTCCTAGCTATGTGACCCTGGGCAAGTCACTTAACCCCATTGCCTAGCCCTTACTGCTCTTCTGCCTTGGACCGTTACAAGACGGAAGATAAGGATTTATTATTTTTTTAAAAAGGAAGGAACAAACAAATGAAGGAAATATAGGTAAAGAAGGGGCACTACCAAATTCCCTCTACAATATAAATATGATTTTGATACCTAAACCACCGAGATAGCCAAAACAGAAACAATAGACCAATTTTCCTAATGAACATTGATGCAAAAAATTAAATAATATATTATCAATGAGATAAAAATATATGATGAAATCATGCACATACTATGATCAGGTTAGATTTATACCAGGAATTCGGGACTGATTCCATTTTAGAATAATTATACACATAAATGGCCATCAATAACAAAACTAACAAAAATCATATATTATTTCAACAGATACAGAAAAACTTTTACCAAAATACAATACCCATTCCTATTAAAAACTAGAAAGCACAGTAATAAATGGAACTTTTCTTAAAATGATACCTAGTATTTAACTTAAACCTAAAAGCAGGTATTATTTGAAATGAAGATAAGCTGGATGCCTTTCCAATAAGATCAAGGATAAAGCAGGGGTTTCCATTATTACCACTGCTATTCAATATTGTACTAGAATAGCAATAAGACAAGAAAAATAAACTGAACAAACCAGAATAGGCAATGAGGAAACAAAACTATCACTATCTGTAGATTATATAATGGTACCCTTAGAAAACCCTAAAGAATCAATTAGTCAAAACAATTAACAAAGTTGCAGAAAATAAAATAAGTCCACACAAATCATAAGCATTTCTCTATACTGCCAACAAAACCCAGCAAGAAGGAAAAAAAAAAGAGTGAGAAATTCCATTTAAAATAACTTTAGACAGTACAAAATGCTTGGGATTCTGCCAAGACACACAAATGAAGCCAATTACAAGACCCTCTTCACACAAAGACAGATCTAAATAATTGGAGAAATGTTCATTGCTCGTGAGTGGGCCAAACCAATATAATAAAAATGACATTATTATCTAAATTAATTTGCTTGTTCAGTGCCATAACAATCAAATTACCAAAGAACAATTTTATAAAGCTAAAAAATAATAACAATATTCATTAAGAGGAATAAAAGCTTAAGAATATCAAAGGAATCGAAAAAAAGATGTGAAGGAAGGAGGCCTAACAGTACCAGACTTCAAACTATATTACAAAGTGGTAATTCTCAAAACAATTACATACTGGATAAGTACCAAAGAAAATCAGAGTGCTTGGTCAATGGAACAGATTAGGTACATAGCACACAGAATCAAATGAGCACAGCAGCCCAGTGGCGAAGACTGCGACAAGAACTCACTACTACTTGACAAAATTTGGGAGGAAAACTGGAAAATAGTCTAGTAGTCTATACTGTATACCAAAACAAACCTACAATGGGTACATGACTTAAGACAGAAAGAGTGATATACAAAAATTAGGGGAGTCATGGAAGGAACTACCTGTCAGATCTATGGAAAAAGATTTCATGACCTAATGAGATAGAAAGATCCATTGGAGGGAAAATGGCTCATTTTGATTACATAAGCATTTCTGCAGTAAAATGACTGATCCTGATCATATATAATTTAAAAGGTTTTGAACAGACAAACCCAATGCAACCAACATGAAAAGAAGAATGTAAGGGGAAACTACAGCAAATTTTTAAAGGTCTCATTACAAATATATAAGGGAACTGAGCCTAATTTATTAAAAAAAAAAAGCCTCATTTCCCCAACTGATAAAAATGATCAAGGCATAAAAACAAGGCAGTTTTCTGAAGAATAAATCAAAGCTATCAAGTCATATTTTTAAAATGTTCTATATCACTAATAATTAGAGAAATGCACATTAAAACAACCCAGAGGCACAACCTTGTAGGCATCCAATTGACTAAGATGCCAGAAAAGAAAAATAACAAATCAGAGCTCCGAACTAGTCTAGCCATTTTAGAGAGTCATTTGAAATTATGACCCCAAAGCTAGAAAACTAGATATACCCTCTGACTCAACAGTACAACTACTAAGTCTATAAGAGGTCAAAAAAAAAGGAAAAGCCTCTATATGAATGAAAATATTTTTAGCTGTTCTTTCTGAGATGGCAAAGAATGAGATGATGCCCATTAACTGGGAAATGGCTGAACCAAGTTACACTCTTTGAATGTGATGGAATTATGCTGTAAGGCACGATGGAGTTTCAGAAAAACCTGGGTAGATATATATGAATTGATGCAAAACAAAGTGAGCATATCCAGGAGAACAATTTACATAGTAACAGTAATATTGTAAAGATAACTAAATGTGAAGGACTTTGTAAATCTGATCAATACAACAATCTGCCACAATTCCAAAAGACGTATGTTGAAAACTATTATCCACATCCAGATGAAGAATGGATGGCCTCAAGAGTACAAAACTTAAGCATATTTTCTTCTCTTTCTTTTTCTTGTCCCCAAATGTGGAAATCTGTTTTGCATGACTTCATGTTTTTAACAGGCTTTGTATTTATTGCATTTTCAATGGGTGGGGGAGGTGTGGTGAGATGGAGATAATTTGGAACAGAAAAAAAAAATTGAATTTTAAAAAGTCTTAGGAAAAGCAACAGGCAGAATACAGTAGATTATGCATGTATTAAGCATTTACTATGTGCCAGGCAATGTGCTGAACTGCCAGGAACACAAAAGCCCCCTCAAAAAAGAAAGAAAAGACAAATCCTGCCCTCAAGAAGCTCCCATTCTAATGGGGGGAGATAACAGGAGAGAGCAAAAAAACATGAAAGAACATGGATAACTAGGGCTTTTCAGGTCTCTGAGACGAATAATTGGTGGAGGGGCTCGAGAGGAAGTGACATCTTCAGACTGAAGAGGTTGTCTGTCAGAGAGGTAGTGAGACCACAGAATCCAGAATGAGTCAGTCAAGAGTCAGAGAGTTTAGATGGCCTAATGGTCCATCCCATCAGATCCCCTCTGCTGTGTGGATTAAGTACAGGAGGTGATCTGTGGATTCTATCAATCTCCACTTTCCCCTCTTATTCTAGGATATCGGGACAGTTTTCTTTAATAATTTCCTGTAATATAATGTCCAGGTTTTTTCTTTTGTCATGGTCTTCTGGTAGGCCAATGATTCTTAAATTGTTTCTCCTTGAACGATTTTCTAAATCCTCTGTTTTGTGAATGAGATGCTTCATATTTTCCTCAATTTTTCCATTCTTTTGGTTTTGTTTTATAGTGTCCTGCTGCCTTGTGAGGTCACTTGATTCTAGTTGTTTTATTCTGGTTCTTAAAGACTGGATTTCATCCTTAGTTTTTTGGTTGTCCTTTTCCTTTTGGTCTGATTTTCTTTGGAGGTCATCTTTCATCTTCTTCACCTCATCTTTCATCTGCTTTGCCTCATCTTTCATCTCCTTTGCCTCATTTTCCAGCTGGTTGATTTTGGCTTTCAAGACACTATTTTTCTTGTTTTAGTTCAAGTGCCTCTGTTTCCAGATGACTTATCTTAGTTTTTAAGTTCTTTTCCCAATTGTCTTCAGCCTCTCTTAATTGTGTTTTGAATTGCATTTTGAGTTCTTCCAAAGCCTGTATCCAATTCACTGGGATTTCTGATTTTTCCTTTGCTGATCCCTCCCTCTGTTTCGTTCACTCTTTGCTCATTACCTGTGCAGAAGCTGTCTATTGTAATTTCTTTCTTCTTTTTCTGTTGTTTGCTCGAGTTTACCCCTTCTTTGCTCCCCATATTTGCCTGTGCAACTTGCTCCTCTCATTTTTTTGGGTTTGGGGGCTGTCAGTCTACCCTCTTGGAGCTTGTCAGATCTCTTGGTACAGTCTCTAGGGGAGGAATGTTAGCTTCCCTGTCCTCTGGAGGCTTTTGATCGGACTAAGTTCAACTGGGTTGGGCTGTATATGCTTTGAGGCCGAAGATTCCTGGAAGGCTGGGCCGCCCAGGCTCTCCCCAGTTCTCTCCAGCTGCTTCTCCACAAGGTTCCCCAGTGCCTTTGCCCGCCTCCCTGAGCTCTGAGGAGTCCTGATGGGATTAGGTTCAACTGGATTGGTCTGGATGTGCCCCGAGGCAATGGTGAGACTGGAGCCAGATGGAGGGACCCAGTTGGAAACCTCAAAATTTCTCAGACTTATGAATGTTAGGGGTTTCCCCCATTGGGGAATCTTCTACTTAAAAAAATTCCCTAGCAGATGGTGAGAACTCTACTTGAGTGTGGGGGCTCCTTGCCTTGGGAATATCCCTACTCCACCCTACTTAGGACTGCTTTAGGACAGAGAGCTCCTTGAGAACAATGAAAAGTACTTTGATCCATGCTTATGGAAGGGACAGGAAGTTCTTTGAGTCATGACTGTTTTAGAATTGATACAATGGGATACTAAGTACCTATAAAGGTGGGGCAACTTGTAAACTACTTAAACCTAAAAGGGTGATAACTTATTCAGAGGTTTTCTCTAATGAAACTTGTTGACACAGCAGCATTTTTTTCCTGACTTACTAAAGAGATTAAAAACTACTCAGCTGTGAATTCAAAATGGGCGGTCCTTTAGAAACATCTACAGTGATTGGTAGATGTAAGGACTTAGGGGAGGTGACAGAGAAGATTTTGCCCTTAAAAATAAGAGCTCAGGGAAGAGCTGGGAAGTCATTCTGAAACATTCAGATTGGAGAGACTCATTCTGAGGAGACTCATTCTGAAACATTCAGATGGAGGAGGGAGCTGGTAAAAGCAGCTGAGATGCTGCTGGCCTGGTGTCATTAGAAATCCTTACTTAGACAGATCTTATGGTGAGTTATAAAAAACTGACTGATTTCTCTTTTAAGACTCAGGTCTAGGCCATATTGGCTTGAGGCCCTTCATACTTATTCCTTTCTTACTCTCTCTCTCTTTCTTTGATTACTCATTGTATTGTTAATTAAAATCTCTATTAAACCCAATTGACTTGGGTATTTGAATAATTGGGAATATATCCCTGGCAACCACCTTATATTTGATTTTAAAACCCAAGACACTGTAGTGAAACATATTTCTGCGGTCAAATTTACTCACCCTCTCTTATATCTATCACAATTTATATCTTCCACTATTTTAATCACTACAGTTTAAGACCTCAACCATTTTAAATCTCACACAGCCACAGCCAGGTTTCTCCCTGGCTTCCTCCCTGATGTCCACGCTGGAACCTCCGAGTCCGGCGCCCACTGCTCACAAGGTAGACCCTCCAAACCAGCACCTTTGCCAGCTCAGAGGTTCCCGCTGCTGCTGGGGGCTCAGCCCTCTGGGTTGGGGGGGAGGGGTCCTGGGACCTTCCCTCTGCCTTCCCCTTAGACCCGAGTATTCTCAGATTCCGGCTTTTGGGGGGCGAACCTTTTGATTTGAGTCCAGAAGGAGGGTTCCCCGGGTCTGTCCTGTTGTTCAGTTTGAATTTTGGTGCCCTAGGAGCATTCAGTTTGTAATTGGTAAGGAAGAGTTTTCTGAGGTCTGAACTTTTGCTGCTTGCTAAGCCGACATCTTGACTTTACTCCCCTCTGCTGTGTGGAGAGCCTTCCTGAAGTTTCTCTATCAAAGGGGATCACTGGGAAGATTTCACAAGAACTCTGAAAACCTTTGCTTTGAGAGGCCCTTTTTGTCCTAACATCATAATACCAAAGTACTTTCAATGACATAAACTGCCTCCGTTTTTTTTTAACAAATAGTTTTTAGAACGCTGGAAAGTGCTGGTGCAAACAGTCATCTGAATCCTAACCAGACCCAATGCTCTGACCTCAAGTAACCCCAATGGTTTGGAGGCCAAGCCACAGGCAGGGCTCTAGATGATGCAGAAATTTCTGTGAAACCACCTGGGCTTCCTATGGGAAGGAGAAGGAAGAAGGGACAGAGCTGCTATCGATCTTGAGTGTCAAGAAAAAAAAATCCAAACCAGGCTTTCCAATTAAACTTCCCTAGAAATGTCCAGGGACTGAAATCCTTTCATTCTAAGGACACTCAACAAGAAAGTTTAACTAGCAGCCTAGAGTTCTGAGGGCACGAAGCACAAATGGGGATCTCTTGCTTTTGTCTGGATTAAATATTTGCTCTATTCCTTTAAAGGCAGAGGACTTCTCTCCTGATTTGCTCTCAGCAGCCACCTGGAAAGAAATTTTTATTTTGTTCTCTCTACGAAGAACAAAGGGAACTAAATCAGACTGAAGTCAGACAGGCCTGTCGCTGAACAGGAAGTGCCAGTCAAGTGTGTTTTTCATTCTGTTTTTTAAAAAAGAAGGAAGAGACAAGTTTCCCAAATCTGTCCTGAACCAGACTGAGACAAAGGATACCAAGAATAGCGCATTCCTGACGACATTCACCAGTCCACAAAACCAATCTCTAAAAGGCTTTTTCCAAGGATGAGGTTCTGTGCATTAGACTAGGCTTAAAATCATGGCCTGTCAACAATCCACCCTCCCATTAGTGCTATGTCCTAAATTCTTCTAAAAAGGGAAGAAAAACATAATCACCTTTAAAAAACACTTACTCCTGCAAATTCAGGAGCTTTAATTAATCTAAGGCACTGTGAATACAAATACACCAGACAGTGAATGCCATGGCCCAGGAAGCACCAAAGCCAAACAGACACAGCTCCCCTCTCTAGCCCCAGCCTCCTAGGAATATACCTCTTCAGCAGGGACTTCACCACCTTTCAAGGGCTGGGGGATAGCCTGCTCTCCTTCAGCAAGGGGCCTTTCCTTATTAGTTGTCAAATACATGTGAAGCAAGCAAATCACTCCCAACCAAGAAACTCCAAACCACAGCTCAGCACATTGGTCATGGAGGCCTAAGACCTCGGTTCAAATGCTAGCTCTGCCATCACTAGCTATGTGACCTTACAGAAGTCACTTTATTTCTCTAGTCTTCCAAGTCTTTAGCTTTTAAATAAGGAGCTTTTCTAAGGTTCTGAATAGCCCTAAATCCTGACATTTAGATTGGACTATGGCGGAGAAGTACAACTGGTAAAACATTGGCTTCCAAGTCAGCAGACCTGGGTTCAAATACCACCAAAGCAATCGACCTTAAGTAGGTCATTTAGGAAGTGTCTTAGGTAGTATCTGGTGAAGCCTATAAGACCCCTTCTGAAAAGTCTTAAAGGAAATGCTAAATTTCCACTTTAAGGCTAGCAAAAATAAATGTGGACAAGTTAATTCAAGTTAATGGACCAACCTTAAACTTATCCAAGGAAGTTCATGAATTCCAGGTTAGAAAGTGCTGCTCTAAGCCCGCACATTGAGGGAGAGGGGAAAGGGTTCACCTAATCATTGCTGCCTCTTCACACATCCACAACTCCAAAGTTTGGGGAAAACACCACTGATGACTATGAAGTTCTCTCATAAAGAGAACAAAGGCAAGAACAAAGAGAAAGCAACACAATCCCCAAGTTTCCAAGGAGCGCAGGGGTGGTTCTCACAGGACAACAAAATAGAAAAAAGCAAACCTCATAGAGAAACCGTAAGCTCTGGGCTCTTTCTAGAGTGGAAAGTGAAATGACGAACAGTAGACTCTGAAGACCACCTGAGCAATTCTATCCATAGTCTCTCCCAGAGCCCTGCTCATGCTAGGTTTGAGGGCAAGAAAGGAGAGGCTGCAAGGGCCCAGACGTGCAAAACCTCGCAGCTGGAAGGGTCTTGGAGACCATTTCAGTGATCTAAGAACTGCTTCAAGTTCTCCCTTCATTATGCCAATGTAGACAAGGCCTGGGTGGTGATAGATAGCAGCCAGGGCTCAAGTTTTTCTTTTATTCCTTTTTTTCTGTTTGCCTCCCCTCTACTGTTATTTGCCTTCCATCACTGGCTCAAGTGAAGTTCACCAAACAACTGGAAGATTAAATACAAAATGTCAAATCTTGGATTTTGGCTAGAAAGTGGCCTAATGTGACATGGAAACTCCACATGGGTGAAGATCCCCAAGGAGGTTCTACGATAAGCAGCTTTGTTGTCATCAGCAGGTCCTTCCTAGAGGAGACTTCAGGCCATTCTAAATGACACCCTACTGGACCAAGGTCAGAGGGTGTGTGCAACAGCCAAAGGAGGCATTGCTCGACTGCTAAATAGTTTAAGATTGACTCCTAAACAGATGCTGTTCTAAGAGCAAAAGAAGCTGAGAATTCAGAACAGGTTACAAATAAAGGTAGCACCCTGCAGAAACTATTTTTCCTGCACTCTCTCAGGACATTTCATGAGCATCTACTACCCCCTCCCAGATCACTATTCACCGGATGCCTAAATCAGAAAGCCCTTTGATGCTGGCATCAATCAAGGTTCTCCCCCAGAGACAATGACCATCTTTGTCAGAGGCAAGGGAGATGACCACAGTTAACTTTCCCTGACTTCTAAAACCACAAGCTCAGAGGGTCACCGATATACAAGTGGAAAAAGGCCTCAGAGGTCATCGTGGTGGTTAAGTATCTTGCCCGGTCCTACAGGCAGTAAATATGAGAACTAGATTCCCATCTGGCTTTATGCCGTCCAAATCCCAGCCAGCACATGAATAATAATTTTTAAGACCTATTGGGTTTTTCATTAGTGTAAGTCTACTATCAGACATCTGCCCTAACTGATAATCCCAAAATCAAAACAGGATCATAAAAAATAGTAAATGCAAATGTAGCCCCAATGGATCCTACCCTTCATATAAATTCCACCACTTAAAATTAAATGAAAGCAAGGCACACTAAAACTCCTGTACACTAGAGAAAAACTTATGCCCACTTCCCATCTATTTTCATTTGGTGCCTGCCCAGTGGTTTTGGAACACAGTGCCCTGCAAACTGTAAGCATGCCACAAAGACTTGATTGACTAATTCATGTTATCAAAATCTCACTTGTTTTAGGCATTCATCGCTGAAAAAAGCTGGGAGCAGTCTGACTTTGAGCTTTGCTGGGAGGAGGTCAGCCCTCAAAGGGATCACAAATCACAGATTTAGAGGTGGAGTAAAGGCTCGGGGGCCATTCAGGATGGTGACGGCCTAGACAAAATCTTCCTGGGAGTCAGTCTTTGAGGCAGCCAGAGTGCTTCCCACTGGACAGCAGACTGCCTCTGGTGATCTTCCAGACTAGGATTGCAGCCCTGACTAAGCAGATGCCCCCATTACCAAGGTTTGAGTAGTTTATGGCTCTGTGTTGGGGGGGGAGTTGTTCTGGGGGGAAAGCAGGATGCCTAGGGAGAATGAAGCCACTCAAATTCCTGGGAAGAAAATTACCAACTGGTTAAGTGTTCCAGTCAGAAGACAACCTCTTTTTGATTACCAAAACCCATACTGCTTCTTTTTTTCTTTTTAACTGTGGTATAGACATTGGGCATGCTCCAGTCTCAGGGTGCCCTGGATGAGGGTTCAGTGAGAGGTAGACAGCAAAGGTGCATAAGACAACCCTGGAAAAAAGCTCAGCAAGCCCTCCTCTCAGAAGTGCTAGTCCTCCCTGAACACCCCATACACTGGACTAAACCAGGGTAAGAATAGCTGAAAGGCCTCGAACCTATGTGTAATTGGTGATGTCTACCCTGAGCAGGTGAAGACTTTCCCAGGCAGAATGAGCAGATAAGAAGGATCTGTTCCAAGACCGTGAAGGTGGCTGGGGCAGGCGCCAGTCATCCTGATTTCTCGGTTTGGTTGCTGGACTTGAATGACTCTGGAAGGGAGTGAGGCTGAAGACTTCCTGCAACTCACACTCAAGGCAAGATACGGCATGTCACTGGCCTTCTTGGAAAATGAAGGATGGTGGTATCTGTTGGTGATAGAACACTACTGTGCTAAAAGGAATAATGAACTGGAGGGATTCCATGCGAACTGGAAAGACCTCCAGGAAGTGATGCAGAGTGAAAGGAGCAGAACCAGAAGAACATTATACACAGAGACGGATACACTGTGGTACAATCAAACGTAATGGACTTCTCTACTAGCAGCAATACAATGATCTAGGACAATCCAGAGGGACTTATGAGAAAGAACACTATCCACATCCAGAGAAAGAATTGGGGGATCGGAAACACAGAAGAAAAACAACTGCTTGATCACATGGGTCGATGAGGATATGATTGGGGATATAGACTCTAAGTGATCACACTAGTGCAAATATTAATAATATGGAAATAGGTCTTGATCAGTGACACATGTAAAACCCAGTGGAATTGTTCATTGGCTACAGAGAGGAGGGAAGAACATTATTTATGTAACCTTGGAAAAATATCTTAATTAACTAATTAATTAGATGAACTTTTTTAAAAAACCTAGTAAATACTTTTTTTAAAAAAGGAAGGATGAAGAACAACTTTCTGTGAGCAAGCATGTGGGCTAGTGTGTACAGGTCATGGGAGCCAAGGCCTCCAAAGATGTGCTCTCCGGTGCCCTGGCAAATCTCAGAACCATAATCATAGAAAGAGACAAATGAACTAGAGAACAGCTTAGAAACAAGCATGTTAGCAGTCCAGCAGAAAGGCTACTCCCAAAGCTTACTTGCCCCAGATTAATTCAGAGAAAGTTTATTCCTTGGAAATTGGAGATCACCAGGAGAGCCCAGGATAAATCCCATACAACGAAACCAAAAAGTAGAAGACTAGGGATTTGTCAGGGAGTACTAAGGAAGAATTTCCCTCCCTTCTTCTGTAATCTTGGGCAATTCTTCAATGTGGTTTTGAAACACCATAGAAGGACCCTAGACTTAGAAAGGAAGGAACCACAGAAGATATCTAGTTCCACCTTTTAGTTGAGGAAACAAGGCCTGGAGAAGTTAATTTAAGCCCAAGGCATGCAGGTAGTAAGTGGAAGAACCAGGATTCAAATCCAGGTTCAATAAGATGAAGTCAATTTCCAAATATACACAGAAGAACTCCATTCTAAGGGATAGCTAGGTAGCTCAGTGGATTGAGAGTTAGGCCTGGAGATGGGAGGTACTGAGTTCCAATCAAGATTTAAATATTTCCTAGCTGGGTGAACCTGGGCAAGTCACTTAACCCCAACTGCCTAGCCTAGTAATAGTGAACTTTATAGAGACCACATGCCACCTCCTTACCCCAGACAGGGGAGGGAAAAAGAGGAGTGGCCTTAGCACTCCTCTCAGGGGAGGGAATAAGTACAGAGAGGGGGGGAGGCACAGTGGAGAGGAGGAAAGGAGCAGCTTTGCTGGAGTCCCTCTGCCTGCCTTTCTAGTAACTAACTCTACCAGGGACAGTATCTCTGCATGTCGTCTTTGGCGCGCATGCCATAGTTCACCATCATGGGCCTAGATAGCCCTTACTGCTTTTTTGCCTTTTAACCAATACTTAAGAGTCAATTTCTAAGACAGAAGGCATGGGTTAAAAAAAATGATAACAACTCAATCCTAGAGGTGACAACTTTAATGATATCTCAAAGTAAAGAGTCCAAAAGAATGTGAAAAAAAATCTCAGGTTATATTATTACAGCATTGATGTCTACTTTCTCATCTCTCTAAAATCTATGAGAATAGCCAAAACAGCATTCTAAAATGTCCGTAATGAAAATGAGAAGGGAAC
The DNA here is from genome assembly GCF_027887165.1 of Monodelphis domestica. NCBI lineage: Eukaryota > Metazoa > Chordata > Mammalia > Didelphimorphia > Didelphidae > Monodelphis > Monodelphis domestica. The sequence continues at coordinate 28,452,878 of NC_077232.1, read as the reverse complement.
TAAAAGGCATTTTCAATTGCAGATCACATTTTCACCATCACACAAAACAAAGGTAAAAATAATGCACGACGTCACTATATTCATTACATTTACACACAAAAATAAGGTTTGATACAGAAAATGCTTCCTTAAAGACTCTTCTTACAAGGTGTTAAGGCACTTGCATGTGTAGGCCATAACATATTCAGAGTGACCATCTAAAAAATGAAACCAGAAATTATTTTGTTCAACTCTCCTTTGTAACTTCAATAAAAAAAAAAAACACACACACACAGTAAAATTTTGTCTAATAAAGGCTCCTGCCCACTACAAAAAAAAAAAAAGTACTGTAGATTTTTTTCTGAAAGTCAACTACTAGGGGGTAGTTAAGTAGCCCAAACTTGGAGATGGGAAGATCTGAGTTCAAATCTAGCTTTAGAACTTTCTAGCTGAGTGACCCTGGGCAAAGTCATTTAACAGGCCTATTGCCTTCCCTTGCTGCTCTTCTGTCTTCAAACTGAGAGTATGACAGAAGGTAAAGGGAAAAGAAACTCAACTACTCTATTTGGCAGGATCACCCCATGAATCTATCAGCATGTGACCAATCAGGGGAGGAGGCGTTACAGACTCAGGGCAGACATTAGTTTTGTTTGCCAGCTGGGACAGAATTAAAACTTCAAAGTAAAACTGGTACAGAAATGTATCTTAATTATATCTGAAGTGCTCTGTCAACTATGAAATGTTTCAAACATACCACAAACACATGCCCAAGAGAAGTGTGGCCTCACCCCAATACTTTTCTCACCTCCCTCCACCTACTGCACACACCACTGAACTACCTACACCCGCCAGGAAAGGCCCCAATTCCAAGAGACTTAATAAATTAACGATTCAGTTTCCTGCCTCATTAGAACATATTCCTCAGGGCAGACAAGTCAAGCCTGAGGAAGCCCTTCAACCAGAGGGGTAACAATAGGGAACCTAAAATAAGGCCATTTAATTTAAAGATTGCCAAGTTTTATGTTTTAAGTGGTGGCTTTCTTTTTTTCAGGTAATTGAAAAAACTTCAAAATCAGTTTTCTTGGAATAGGCTCTTCTTTCTGAATATGCCACATTCAATGAGCTTATTGGGAAATTCCAAACCAAACCCTCCAAAAAACCCAGGTGACAAAACTGAGCTTCTGTACAGTATTTAGCTCAAGTCTAAAGCCAGGTAGTAATTCAATCCAATAAGCACTGATTACGTGACTACTAGATATAAAGCATTCTGGCAAAATGTTTTCTGTGCCCCAAGTTACAAGGTGGATCCTGCCATGGACGCACTCAGTTTGATATGGAAAACATCTTGTTTTACAACTGAAATGTAGTCCTAAAATCACTTTTCCCACCCAAAGGCATGTCATGTCACCAAAAGGTCCCAAAGCACCATGTCTATAGTCAGGAAGACTTAACTTTGTCTCAGTTTGCTCATCTATAAAATGGAGATGATACATCTACTTCCCAGGATTGCCCTGCAGATCAAATGAGATAATAATTTGTAAAGCACAAGTGCCATATATCAGTGGCCGCCGCCACCACCATTATTATTATTACAATTATTCAAAGCACAACACCATTATTTATAGAAGGGCCTTCTTGGTAAGAGAATGTAGTTGGATCACAATGTTATCACTAGACAGATAGCCAGGCTCAATCACGGCTATCAACAGCAAAAGTATAGGTCTTTCTCCTATGGAGGGGAGGAGTGCACTGAGGCAATGGACACTAGTCACAAGAGAAACGAGATCAGAAAACACAAAATTTCCAATTTGGAATCTCAGCAGTCATCTTTAACAATTCTAAAGTTTGGGAGCTTTTAAATTTCATCATGTTCATCCTAATTCTATGGTAAACCAGTACTGTATACGGAAAACTTCTTTCTCATTCTATCAAATCTGTGGCTGAGTGCCATTCAATAGGTTTTAGAGGCTAAAGATATGTCTTCAGTTCCTGGATTTGCAACCAAATCGTTATATCATCTTGGACAAGTGAGATTCTCTTCAAATTTCACTTTTCTTCTACATAGAAGCTGAAAGGGATAATAACCCTTCCTTTCTTCCATCCAAATGATGAATAAGGACTGATGGGACCACCGGTAAAGTCCTTAGAAGAACAAGGTGACAGAAATTCAAGGCATGATAACTGCTCTTTAGAGAAGCCCAGGCAAGGCCCAACACACTTTAACGCCACTGCTCCAAGGCAAGTGTGACTGACACCATGGGTTCTGCCGATGCCCAGGACTACTGACTACAAGGGTTTGCCAGCAGAGAGGAGGTGCTGAGGCCATGGAAGGGGACTGAACTTAACTCTAGTTCAACTGTCTTCTACCTGGATGGCCTACAGCAAGTCTCTACAAGGCTCTTCCAGTTCCAAATTTATGACCTTCAGATCCTGTTACAGAGCACAAAAAAAGTCCAGGAACAACTATCACATAGGAATCTGCAGCACCACTTGTGGATTTCAAAAGTATTACTGCTCAGAAAGATAAAACACCTAAAGACAAGACTAGACATCACTAAGGCCCCAGAGGCAGCGAGTGTCAAGATGCACCCCCCATGCACACCCACAGGAAACTGGTGGAACCAAGTCAGCAGCCTAACCTTTCTCTTCATCTCACAATCCTCATAGACAGAAAGGGAGTCGGGCAGCCCTCTGTACAGGATGGTGTATAGGTTGACTAATGACCAAAAAATGCTTTGAAGACATAAAGCTACATAAACATTAATTACAGTTATTACAAGGGGAAAAAGTATCATCTTGTTAGCTGCAAATCTAGCATACCAGCTCTTCCTAAAGCAAGTTACACTAATGTAATCAAATGTCTCAAACATAGGCAGGCTATTTTTTTCCCCAACACAAAAATCTGATCAAAACTGGAAGCAGAAAGAAGGCAGACAACACAATGTTAGGATAACAACCCTCTGCAATGAAAGAATGAATGAGGGCCCGTCCAGACAGAGCACTAAGGAACATGAGGCCCAGGAAACCAAAGGGAAGAGCAACCTTCCGGACAAAGAACAAACAGGGGCCCTAATTAGCTCACAAAGAATCAAAAGGACAGACTTCAATGTTCCTATATGGTCCCAGAAAGTTTGGCTGATAAGCAAAGGAGAACTTTCCATGAAACACAACTTTTGATGCCAGAATCTCTATGGAGAACTGAAAGCAGCTTCCTGAGACCCAGGGGAGCCGAGGCTCTGTCCACAACATACATACCTCTCAGCTAGTCCAGCCTGGGAAGCCCTCATCTCTTTCTGCTTTCTCCATGTATGATCTCCTCCACAGGCTGGGAAAAGAATGGAATCTACCTCTTCTCCCCAGGGCATTCCTGATAACTGACTCAGACAGCTACTGGAAAAGCCCCTGGTGCCAGCAACAATGCTTTAACCAACTTTGTGAACATTAACCCAGAAATCCTCTCCACCAGGGACAGATGAGGGGATGGATTACTTGGCTGACAAATAAGGAAAGCAAAGCCCAGAAGGGGTTAAGGAATTCAAAGAAGCACACAAGATGAGCCCTTGTTCCCAATTCAGGCTTCTCCTTCAGATAGGATCAGTGCTTCTGACTAGCCAGCCTTCGATTTCTGACAACTCTCTCCAGATACCATATGCGCCATCCCCCAACTCTCAGAGTCAACCCAGGTCAGGTTCCTCTTGCCTAACCGGAATGAGGAAGAGAAAATTAACTCAAGCCTTCAGTAAAGGGAGAAGTTGCTTGTTGAAAGGAGAACTCTTACCGAGAAAAGGTCCAGCTGTCCCTCACCATCTTGCCAGCTGCATATATCCCAGTCCATCAAAATAAGCTATCAGCTCTAAAAGCACCAACATTTTAAACCACAATTCAATGACCTTTCTTTAAGACTTAGGAGGGTAGAAGGAAGGATACAATAACAATGTGAGTATATTAAGACCACCATCCTATAATTAGGAACAATAAAAAGGAAAAATACTTGCATGTTTGTCCTATTGTTATTCGGTAGTGTCTGACTTCGTGACTCCATGGACCATATTATTTATGGTTTTCTAGGCAAAGATACTGAAATAGTTTATCACTTCTTTCTTCAGTGGATTAAGGCAATGGTTAAGTGACTTGCCCAAGGTCACATAGCTACTAAGTGTCTGAGTTCACATTTGAATTCAGGTCTTCCTGCCTCCAGACCCAACAACATAACCCAACAATGAGCCACTTAGCTACTTCCTATACTTGTCCTCACGTTATAACAATAATTTGGTAAATTTCATTTATGATTTTAGAGAATTATAAAAAGTCAAAATTTAGAAAAGAATTCAAACATCACTGCTTCAGTCAGTTAACTTTTTTTTTAAACATCTAGAATCAATACAGATCAACACTAAGGGCTAGGCAATTGGGGTTAAATGACTTGCCCAGGGTCACACAGCTAGGAAGTGCCTGAGGTCACATTTGAACCCAGGATTTCTGTCTCTGCCTGGTTCTTGATCCACTGAGCCACCTAATTCCCCCTCAACAAATATTTATTATTAGAAGGCTTATTGTATTAGTTGTGTTAGTGAAAAGACAGGAATATTTAGAAGAAAAGTTAAAGGAGAAAGAGCAAGAATTGGAAACAGATTGGCTATGTGGTTGAAGTTGGGAGTGGGAAGTCAAGGTCCCTTAAGGTTGTGATCCTGGGTGCCTGGGAGGATAATGGTGTTCTCAACAGTAACTAGAAAGTTGGGAAAGAGGGAGGATTTGGGGGAAAAGATCAGGAGTTCTGTTCTAGACAGCTTGCTATGCCTATGTTTGAGATGTCCTAAAGGCAGTCAATGATGCAGGACTGGAGCTCAGGTGAGAGATTAGTTCTATATCTATGTCTAGGAATTATATAAATAGAAATGTGACCCCATGGGAAATAATAAGATCACCAAGAAGGATAATAAAGAATAAGACAGGCAAGTCCCCAGATATCTGTGCTTCAATCTCCCCATCTAAAAAATTAACCATGTGTTATAGCATTTACTTATTATTTGTAAAATTCAAACAAGATTATCAGATGAAAGGAATTATAGGAGGAATTAAAATGTTATTGTAATTTTGATGCCAGCACAAGAAATTGGGATGACTGAAATAGCTAGAAACTGTTGGGACCATACTGGGGGGGAGGGGGGCGGTTCTCCCCATCAGGCCTTTTGCCTATGCTAATCTGGGATAGTTTAAGTCAGCCACATTTAAGAGGCATTCAAGAAAGAAGAGGTAAAGTTTCAAAACGTTATTCCCCAGAACTCTGGGGAGTAAAGAGAGAGAAAAGCACTGATTACTACTCAACTTTCTGCCACAAAAAGCTCCTTCCTGCAACCCTAAAAATACTCCCAATGCCTCAGCTCTTATATGTGTTACTGTAAATTGTCACAAAGGGTTTCAAAAAAAGCAAATGTTTCTTCTCAGAAGGAAAATACAGGAAAGATAATTTATCTACAATAAACTCATGCCACAGAAACCAGCAAACAGAAGCTTAATAATTAATACATACTTGAGAAAAAAATGAATACTCCCTATAAGCCAACAAATTATCATTATTGATGATATTGACAGCACACAAATGAAAAGCACAGACCTTTAGTGTCAAAAGCAATTTCATTCAAAAAATGTCATGTCCACAATCAGCATGATATTGAAGAGTCAATGACAAAAACAAAAGCTGTCAATAAAAAGTCTTTTTTTTTTTTGTTTTAAATAAAAGCTACTTGGGGAATTTGGAAATAACAAAAAGGGAGTTATCTGGGGCACTGGCTAAAGCTGACCTTGGAAGAGTAAGGAAGATGTGGGTTCAAATCTCCATTCCAACACTTATCATGTGTGACTCCACTCTATGTATCTCTGGGCAAGGCACTTCTCTACTCTCAATCTTTGTTTCTTTATGTGGGTAGTGGTGAAAGGTTGTACTTCACTTAAACCCTTGGCTCAATTTTCTCGACTGTAAAATGGGAATAATAAAGCACCTACTTCACAATGATGTTTGGGAGGATAAAATGAGATAATAAATGTAAAGCCCATAGCAAACTACAAAGCGCTCTAGAAAAGCCAGTTATTATTATTAACTTCAAAGTCTGGCTGCAGACTTTTGCCTTTGAATATCCTAGGGTATTTTTTTTCTCCTTTTCCATGGATTCAGTGTGTGACTCACAATCTCCCTTTCCACCCCAACTCCAGCCTTTATAATAGGAGTCTTCAACACTGATGCTCCCAAAGGCCCCCATCTCCCAGATCCTGAAGCAGCTTAACTCCTGACATCTCCTCCCAACTCCACCCTCACTCCACCGGAGGAGAATAACACTGATCTTGCCATCAAAAGGCAGGTTTCCACTTACAGGAACCAACAGTCAGTCAATAAACAATTATTAAGTGCCTACTATATGCCAGGCATTGAGCTAAGTGGTAGAGACACAAAGAAAGACAAAAGACAGTCTCAGATCTTAAGGAGCTCATTTGCTAAAAATGGAAACAACATGCAAACAGCTATGTCCAAACAAACTACATAAGGATAAATTGGAAATAATTGACAGAGGGAAGGTGTGAGAATTAAAGAACATCAGAAAAGATCAAGAACCAAAAAAATCCCTTTATCCTATCACAAACTAGTCTCTCCCCAAGCCTTTCTGTTGTTTGTTGTTGGGTTATTTCAGTTGTGTCTGACTTTCTGACCCCTTTGGGGGTTTTATTGGCACAATTACTAGAGTGGTTTATCATTTTTTTCTCTAACTTATTTTACAGATGAGGAAACTGAGGCAAATAGGGTTAAGTGACTTGCCCAGAGTCACACAGACACTAAGTGTCTCAGACCAGATTTAAACTCAGAAAGATATGTTTTCCTGACTGTTGGTCCAGCATTCTGAGGTAAACAAAAACCCCTAACTGTGTCTCCTTTGCCTTATTGCTCCCTAAATCTGTTCTTCTCACCATCTCTCCAATCCTTCTATCCCACAGCATTTTTCCAGCTTCTGTTCTGCCTACACTCTGGCCCCTTCCCAATTTTCATCTCAGGAACAAGGTTATCACTACTATGCTCTTCTCGATCCTTGGATCCATTGCCATATCGACTACCATGCCTTGCTAAACTCCAACTCTAGATTATTCCCACCAATCAAATACCCCCTGCTACTGGACTTCCTGCCCTGGGCGGGAGAAAAATCATACAACTCTGTTGCCAGGGTCTACTAAAACTTGATGGCATCTCATCTCCACTCCAAATGTAGGAAGACCATCCTTTATCCAATTATCCTTTATCTCATTCACAATAGTTATTTAAAATCTGCTCATCTCTCCTTAAGTCCCACACAGGTATACCCTTCCACCTCCTCCTCTCAGTGGAGGCCCTTTTTCACATCCAACTCCTTGAAAAATATTCAGTTCTTCCACTTTCTCTCTTCAGGCTCTTCTCTAAACCCTCTACAGCTGACCTCATCACTCAAGCTAAAGGCCTAATGCCCTTAACTGCCAAATCTAATAAACAGCCTCTTCTTTATTTTCCTAATTCTTTACCTCTCTATCACCCTATCCTATTGGATATTCTGCCTTTGCTTGGGATTTGACACGGCTCTCCCCTGACTCTCCTGGTACCTCTCTGAGCCACCCTTCAGTCTCCTCCCAGTGTCTGCCCTCAGCCTTCTCTCTCTACACTCTCCCATTTGATGATCTCATTGGCTCCCAAGGCCAATAGCACTGTCTCCATAAAGATATTTCAAATGAGATACCCCAGAGGCATCTGGAATTTAACAAGTTCAAAGCAGAACTCATCATTTCCCCACAAAATCTCTCTACCCTGCTTCTCAACTTCAGTACTGTAGAGGGTGCTATCACCTTCCCTGCTACTCAGGCTTGAAACTTCAGTGTCACCTTCAACTGGCCACTCATCTCACCCCACATATGCAATCAGTTGCCAATTCTTGTTTTGGCCTCCACAATGCCTTTCAAACTTGTCACTTTCTCTATTCACAGTCACCACCCTGGAAGAGGGGCCTCATCATCTCAGGCCTCAAATACTTAGAGTCAATTGCCATCTAGCTATCCTCTCTGCCTCAGGCTTCTCCCTACTCTGATCCATCCTCCTCCAGGCAGGACTGACCACTGATTTTGCTAAAGCCCCCCAACGTCTGATTCTGTCCCCTATCTCTTCTGGATAAGTTCCAGTAGCTCTGAGGATCCAATAGTTGGCATTTCAAGCTTTTAACATCTTGACCCCTTCCTCTCTTTACATCATCTCCTCTATCAGAATGGAAGCTAGGCAGGGGCACTGTTCCTTTTGTGTTTGCATGCCCAATACTTAGCACAGTACTTGATACAATATAGTGATTAACAAATGCTTACTGATTCTATGTGAGCCCCCCCACACCAGTTATTCTACTTCCACTGCAATCACAAACATTCTCTAACATCATCTAGTTTCTACTGCATTTTTATTCCTTTTCTCAAATATTATCTCCATTTTGTTAAATATCTCCATTATAATTTTCTTAAAACCCTCACCTTCTGTCTTAGAGTCAATACCAAATAGTGGTTCCTGCCCCGAGTCACATAGCTAGCAAGTGGTTGAGGCCACATTTGAATCCAGGACTTCTGGACTCCAGACCAGGGTCTTGATCTACTGAGCCTCCCAGCCACTCCTTCTCCATTACATTTTCATCAGTTTTGGGCTGCATTGGGGGGAGCTTTTGATGCCTCAGCTCTAAGAGGAAGCTTGCCCTTCAGGGTCTTGGTTCAAAAGATGCATGGTCACTTTATTCAATGCACAGAGCATTCAACTCTTTATTAGATTTAATCATTCAAGCCTATTTAGATCCCAACCTAATCTGGAACATTAATATTAACTATGTGATCTTTGCAACAATGTGATTGCTGAATAATTCATTCGGGGGCCTGAAGGCAGGAAGATTCTGGTTCAAACTAGCCCTGTGAGCCTGGAGAAGTCACTTAACTTCTGTCTCCTTCAGTCTCAACAGTAAAATGGAGATAATAATAGCACACACCACCCACTGATGTGAGAATCAAATGAAATAATATTGGAAAGCACTCAGCACAGTGCCTGGCACGTAACAGGCTCTTAATATTCTTAAAATTCTCACACACACACACACCCCCAAAAAATTACAGGACCTAAGCAATCTCCTTCTCTCTTTTCATAGAACCACAAAATTATAGAGCTGAAAAGAATCTTCTAGGTCATTTTAGTTTAATTCTATAGAAAAGAGAAAGGAAGTAACTTGCCCAAGGATATATGGCTAATGAGTGGCAAAGCCAGGACCAGAATCCACATGGGATTCCTAACTCGGAGCTCTTTTCGCCACAGGATGCTCCTACCTACATGTTCACTGAGTTCAATGAGCGTACTTTTCTCACTGTAAACAGGCTGGTTGCCCTAGAACTAAACTAAAGCAGCTTAAACCATTTCATCTTATCCAAAAGAAGGTTAGGTAGCTACACATGCACAGACAGCACTATACTGAGCACTCCAAATGGAAAGACTGCCTAGTTTTGCTGAGACAGGATCCCCTGTGGCATTTCTGGGGAGTGGTGGGGAAAAAAAAAATAACCAAAGTTACTAAGAGACAAAAGCATTGTGCTGTATGTGCAGAAATGTTTCCATGTCATGTAGAGCTCTGACAGTTTTCTAGCTGACATTTCTATAAATCAGTTCCACCACTCTGCAACTCACAATAAGGGCTATTTTCTGCCACAGTTTCTTAAAAGAGGAGTAAAGGTCTACTTTAAGGCAGCTCTCATATTTCCAGTGTCTAGCACAGTGCCTTATATACGGTAGGCAGTCAATAAATATTTATCCATTGAATTATAGGCCAAGGATTTGATCTCTCCATACTCTGCTAGCCCATCTAGTATCTTTTCTCTTAAATTCCTTTATTCCTCAATTATCTGCTGACATGAAGATATTGCCATTTTAAGGTTACCTAGAGAAATACTCTCTCATCTCCTACAACTAAAGTATGTTAAAGCCAAGAGACATTTGCTAAAATTACTACTATAAATAAATGCCCTCTGCCTCAATTTCTCATTGACCCACTTTGCACCAAAACAATATGCCAACACTAAGACAAATTTCTTCTAGGATATCTCAAGATCAACACCAAGAATTAGATCCTATTACAAAAAGATAACTATCTGTGAATTAATTTTTTAGCCACAGCAAATCATGCTACTATAATATGGTAGGACTGCAATCTGCCTCCCTGGTGGGACTACCCTTACTGATGAACTTGTGATATTTACTAGAGATGAAGAAACGAGAGGCAGATGAGTTGTCATTTTAAGAACTTTAACTGGCATTTCCTGAAATAAGAATTTAAGCTGGCACTCACTCCTGAGTGTTTTATTTCCATGGATTATACCAGCTGGATTTGGTATTCGGCCATGCTTTATTACCCCATCACTTAACCTTCAGTTTCTCCAGACTCCAAACCCCTTCCCCCCAAGCAGTCTCAGACTGGACTAAGCGTGGTCATTAAGAGTCCATTACCTTAATCTGTTATTGACAATTTGTTCCCATTTATATATGTGCAACTGAAACAACAACAAAAATTGGACCCAATTGTATAAACTCAAAGATACTCAGTTCCAAAATAAACCCAGCTAATGGCTTTCAACTCATATAATCTATGGCAGCACTAACTAGAGGAAACAACTTTAGTCCCAGTGGTTTAGGAAGGCTCACAAACAGTGCTATATTTAGAACCAAGAAAATACTCACCCAAAGCTAAGAGTATGTCCCTATGCTTTCAACCAAGGAATGGGAGCCAAGGAGTCTCAGGGTCTTTTCTCTGTTATTTTAATGGATGACTTGGCCACCTCACCCATACTCTCAGATTCAGTGTCATCATTTGAAAAACTATGGCAATATATTCACTACTATACATAGCCCTAGTAAATTAAGCAGGCAGGGAAGTCATCAAGTGGGAAGGAACTTCAGGTGATCATCTAGTCCCTTCACACATGTTATATAACCATCCACACTTCTACCCACAACCACAATTGAATAGACCCAGGGTTGTCTATTCTTTCCCTAAGCCTCTGAAGAAAGTATTTCATAATCTCCATCAGTAAAACTCTTCAATATCTCACAACCTCTGCAGTCAGGAAATAATCTACATCACTTCTGTTGCAATTAAAGACATTCCCTCTTGTCTTCTCCTCGGTGGAAAGAGAACATCTGTTTCCCACCACCTGTGCAATCTCTCTTCTCAGTGATTAAAGTGTTTAGAAAATAGAGGAAGGCCCATTTCCACTTAATGCAGCATCACTCTAAATGAGTTACCCTAAACAGAGAACACAATTAGGAGGCCTATATTCCCAGTTCCATCCCTGGCTTGCCATGAACCCTGTTGGAAGTCAAAACCATTCAGCTTACCCATCACTAAGATACAAATAATAAAGCAGCGATACTGGAAGATGTAATAGGGATAATTCCCATAAAGTGCTTATAGCTACTCAGCCAAGTCATCATCCCGAATCCAAAGTAGGATTATATGCATACTAGGCCATATTTGCACTCTCAATTTTTATCCCAATGCTCCTAATTAAATCCCATGTAACAAGAGCAGAAAATAAATGAAAAATAAGATTACAGTAAGTCAAAATGCAGTACACGTTCAAACTCCTACATCATATGATATGTTAAGTGGCAAAGTAGAAAAAGTTAAACAAGCATCTTATCTGACTACAGCAAACTATAGGATTATAGAAAAGCAATAAGAAAAAAATTAAGATGAAAATTAATCCCAAACCTGCTAATACAAAATGGGAATAGATAATAAAAGGGTAAAATCAGTACCTCAAATTTGACTTGAATATCAATGGCCATCAAGACAAATCTCTGAGGGCCATTTGAAAAGTAACTCCACATATAAAGACCATAGAGAATGGGGGGAAGGGCAATAAACAGAAAGTAAAGAAATGAGATATAGATGAATACAGCAAATGAAACTAAAAACAATTCCTGAGGCAACTGATAGGCTGTGCCAGCTAAAAGGCCACCTAACAGCATATTTGGTTTTCTGGTTTTAAACACGTCAAGAACTTGTTCACTCAAGTCATGTGTGAGGTCTTTTTTTTTCTTGCTTATCATGTATGTTTTAAATCATCTTAATTTCTGAATCTATCCCTCCCCCATCCCCTTCCCATGAAGGCATCCCTTATAACAAACAGTCATGAGTTCACTGGAGATGATAGGGCAACTTTGGCTGGTATGCTAATGCTCTTCCCTCCCTCCCTCTCATCATTTCTTCCCACCACTTCAGTCACCTCCCTTCTAGTGAATGACCTCATTTGTACCCTGTCTCTGCATCAACAAGAAGGGTTATCTGCCCCTTCTCCCCGCCCCCTGCCCCCCAGAGCCCAAAAGACAGTGGTCTATTTGGCTACACATCCCATTTCAAATTCCTTTATTATTTGCCATCCAAGTTCATTCCCTGATCTCTTTCTGACCCTGGAGCTTTCCAAGTTTTTTCTGCCCAATGAAGATTAATCCTTTCCTTTTGACTTTAAAGAGCATCAGAACCTTAGGGAATTGGGGGGGGAGAGGGAGAGGGATGAAGGAAAAGTTTCTTTAAGCACTGTTTTCTAGCCTCTTTTTTAACTCTCATTTATAAGCCTTTTAATATACCATTTCTTTAGAGTTAATCAAGAGCCCCAAAAGAGGCTGTTCTCTTCTTTGGGAAAAGATGTGCTGTCAAATTTCCACCTGTGCCAAGAAGGAAGATGCATTCTTACTCAACTCTAGAACTAAAATATACATGTTAATCAAACTATCCATTCATGAAACTTATTGAGTTAAGAGTTAACAGAACTACAATTATCTCACACTATATAAAGGCCTCAAACACAATGATTTAAGGCAATGGGAAAGTGTAGACAAATTGCATTTGAACACTGCACCAGTTCATTCCACAGATGAAGATTCACTGCCTAGGAGTATTATCATTATAGAAGTCTGAATTAAAGCAGAAAACTCCAAACAAAATCACAATATTTTAGGTCCCACATCCTCATCACAGTACATTCTCTTACACATCTTGATTTATTCTCTGACACAAATCCAATTCCATTCAACAAGAAACTTGGGCACCTACTCTCCCTCTGGCACTCTGCTAGGCTCGGGAGAGAGAAAACCAAAACCAAAGCAAGCTGCCCACAAGAAGCTTATATACTACTGGAGGGAGGGGTGGGAGAAAGAGCAAATCCACAAATGAGTAGCCAATATGAAGTATAACAAAATAATTACATGGTGGAACCAGTGAAAGTTGGGAGTTGGCACTTGGGCCAAGACCTGAAGGGAGAGGGCATTTCGGGCATGAGAGTCAGCCTAGGAAAAGGTCCAATAACTGGGGATGAATCTGTGTACACAGAACAGCAAGGAAGCCAGTGTGACTGAGTGGGGAAGGCAAAATGGGAGTCATTCAGGAAGGACATTTAATGGCAGGGATGGCTCATTGTCGTGGAGGTCAGATAACCCGAGAAGCTTCTTCGACAGGGAACAATGGCAGGGCCAACAAGAGATCAACTTTAGAATGGACTTATTAGAGAGGGAATGTAAGGAAAATAACTTTGATGCTTGGTAATGTTAACTGTCTTCACAACTGAAATAGATATGGTTTTTACCAATGTAAATGACATTTTCATGTCATCTTGCCAGTCATTCTAAAGACTACTTACTGAGCGTTTCCATCCTCTGAGTTTTGTCTCCCCTATTAGAAAGTAGGCTCCTGGAGAGCAGGAGATAACTTACTTTCCTATTTGTAACCTTCAGTGTTTGGCCTAGTGCTTGGTACATAATAATCACTTAATAAATGCTCATTCTTTCAATACCTTGATCAAAACACTGAATTCTTAAGCTCCAATTCCCTTAGTTGGCAAAAACTAATGGCATTACAAACATAGCACAGACAAAAAAGACACCGTACTCTTCTCTATCTGAAGATGGGATGACAGCAGCTTAATTTCAACTTCCTGAATCACGGGTGAGCCAACTCTCCAACTTTTTTTTTTTGAATCAGTGATGCTATGAAGAAATTGAGGGACCCAAAAGGAATATAAAAAGGCAAAAATTGAGCCATTATCAAAAATTAAGTCTGAAACTACTAGCTTCTGTTATCAATGCTATCTCAATTGCTATTTCTAATGGTCTTTTCTCAATCTTATCTTCCTTTAACTCTAAATCATATGCTCTTATCCTAAAAACTCTCTGTTGTTGTTCAATTGGGCATTACTCTTTGTGATCCCATTTCCTGTTTTCTTGGCAAAAATACTGGAGCAGTTTGCCATTTCCTTCAACAGCTCATTTTATAGATGAGGAAACGGAGACAAAAAGGTTAAGTGACTTGCCCAGGGTCATACCACTAGTGTCTAAGGCCTGATCTGAATTCAGGAAGATGAGTCTGACTGCGGCTCCATCACTCTATTCACTGTACCACCTAGCTGCCCCTAAATACTCTCTTAAATCTCTGGGTTTTCTGTCCTTGCTTTCTCCTGGTCCTCCTATCCTTGTCTATTTCTTTAAGAGAACACCCTCTTTACCTGGGTCTTATCATGGGTCCTCTTCTCCTTCCCTTCTTAAACTCTCTTGGCAACTTTATCAAGTCAGGCTTCTGAGCGCTTGTCCAGAATCCACAACTACCCACTAGACATTTCAACGTGGCTGTCCCACCAGCATCTCTAACTCAACACGTCCAAAATGGAATGCATTATCTTTCCTTCCCCAAACCCCTTCCGTCCTCCTGGCCCAGGTTCATCTCCTCAGCATTCCCCCTCACCTCTTATTCTCTCACCCCCGGTATTCCATCGGTTTCTCCATCTTGCCATTTTTAGCTCTCCACTATGACTTGCCTATGTGCTCTCCTCTCCTCCAGTCAGCCTCCACCCTAATCACCTTTTAATAAGAGCCTCTTCTTGGCTCATGCCGCAGTACCACCCTCCATACAGCTGCTAAAGTGATTTTCCTAAAGCACAGGTCTTCCCTTGTCCCTCCTTGACTCAATAAAATCCTGTGGCTTTTTATCACTTCTAGGATCAAAGAGAAGTTCTGTATGCTATTCAAAGCTCTTCCCAACCTACTTTGCAGTCTCCTTACAAATGACTCCTCTTCGCCCCTCTAGGGTCCCGCCAAACTGGTCCTCCCATCTCCCACCTCTCCGCAATCACACTGGCTGTTCCCGTATCTGGGATGCACTCCCTGCTTACCTGTGCCTCTAAGAATGCCTGGGCTTCGTGACTCAGCTCAGGTGCACATCCTGTAGGAAGACGCCTTCCCGATGCCCTCCAGCTGCTGGCTTATTTGGCCTACAAAATGGCCTTGCATCCATTTTGAATTTTGCACGTAACTATATAGGTACTTGTCTGTCTCCTGCAGGGGATGTCAAGTCGACAAACCTTTATTAAGCACCTACTCTATGCCAGGCACTACTGGGAATACAAGGAAAAAACAGTCCTTGTTCTCAAGGGGCTCCCAACCTGCTGGGGGGGGGGGGGGGGGAGACACAACATACAAACAAGATCCATGCAAGAGCAACCCAGAGGGAGCACTGAGATGAAGGAGGTCTGGGATCGACTTCCTGCAGGAGGAGTCCTGAAGAGGGAGAGAATGCCAAGCATGGGTCCCAGCCAGTGAAAAGGCACAGCAGGGAGACGACGTCTGGGGAGACGGTGTCCGTGGATCAGAGTGTCAAGGGGAAGAGGTGATGATGGTGTAAAAAGACCAGAAAAGGAAGAAGGAGCCACGTGAGGAAGGGCTTTAAAGAGAGGATTTTATACTTGAGACTGGAGGCACCAAGAAGCTGTTAAGTTTACTGAAAAAAAGGGGGTCAGACCTCTCCTGTAGCGACACCAATTTCATAGCTGAGTGCAGAATGGACTAGAGGGGGATAGGCTTAAGGATGGAAGTCCCGTCAGAAGTGGACTACAAGCGGGGCAGCTCGCCCAGGCCTGGGTTCAAATCAGAACTCGGACACTTCCTAGCTATGTGCCCCTGGGTAAGTCACAAGCCCAATTGCCATCTGTCTTAGTACTGATTCTAAGATGAAAGGTATGGGTTTTAAATCATCTGGCCGGGCGTGAGGTGATAAGGGCCCCAGCGAACGCTTCACAGGAGAGGGAGCCTGAACAAAGGTAAGACTGAGAGACACTGGCAACAGACTGGATAGGGGAGGTGAGAGATCCCAAGTAGGTCAAGAGCCTGGTGACTGGGATGAAGGCAGGGCCTATCTAGTTTGGAAAAGGGGAGGGACATGTTGCATTTAAAATGTCCAGTTCCAGAAGTCCACTGGGCAGGTGGAGACAGAAGGCAGGAAGGAAGCAGACAGGTTAAGAAGATTTGCAAAATGATAACTGAATCTACGGAAGCTGATGAGATCACCCTTTATAGACATGATCTCATTTACCTTCACAACAACCCTGGGAGGTATGTACTATTCTCTTTTCCATTTTGCAAATCAGGAAACTGAGGTTAAACAACTTGCCCAGGGTTGCCCAAGTCCTAAGGTGCCTAAGGCAGGACTTGGACCCAGGCAGTCTGGACTCACCGGGGCCAGCTCTCTATCCACTACAACAGATGAAAAGGAGGACACTGAAGAGTGAAAAGTTTAGGTCAGTGCTAGAAGAAGGTTTAAGAACTTACACAGCTGAGGTAGCTAGGCAGCTCAATGGATGGAAAGCCAGGCTGAGAGAAAGGAAGGTCCTGGGTTCAAATCTAGCCTCAGATATTTCCTGACTCTGTGACCTTGGGCAAGCCACTTAAACCCACTTCGGGGCCCTTATGGCTCTTCTGTTTTGGAACCAATAGGGAGTATTACTTCTAAGACAGAAGGGGAAGAGAGGGAGAGTGAGAGGGGGAAAGGGGGAGAAGGGGAGAGAGAGAGGGAGAGAGAGAGAGAGAGAGACAGAGAGACAGAGAGACAGAGAGAGAGAGAGAAAGAGACAGAGAGACAGAGAGAGAGACAGAGAGACAGAGAGAGCTAAAAGTTGGGTCAACAAAGAATAGCAACATTTTCTCTGACAGAACAAGCTAGAGAAAATGATCATGATCGCTGTGCTAAGATAATCTGACTAGGCCCAAGTGGAAGAGGACTCCTGAATCCCCTTGGCCCTCCCCAATCTACCTTCACCTCCAGCCAGCCTTTCCTCACGACCTTGGAATGGGCACATCCTTGCTGATGCTTGTTTAACTATTTCTACCATTCAAGCCTATGGCCCTCAGCATGGTCAGTGCTGGGCCAAGCTGTACCTGTCTACACCTGTGTCTACAAGCTCACATACTGCCTAGCCTTCTCACAATGATGACCATGAAGTTCTGAACCTAATCCTCCATCACTAATGCTAACTTGATGGTAAACTGGATCAAAAGGGAGAAGGAAATGAAAATGATCCCTACTTTCAAATCATGGATGATAACATCACACTACAATGCACTACTCACAAGAACAAAAAATATGACAATAGAGATTCTGAGTTTGGTAGTAACAATGGTGAGGGGGCCAAAAATTACTAAAACTGAAGAGATTTAGAAAATGTTCACCTCATTCCAAAATAATTCTATCGATGCTGATGCAACTCCAAAGGAAGAGACCTTCTGAAACATTCCTTCTTGTTCCTAGGATGAATAACTGTATATCAGGATTCCTAAGGATTTCTCACATCACAGTGCCTCTGACAGCTAAGGCTGAAAGGGTCCTTACAAATCATCCAGTCCAGCTCTTTTGGTTTACAAAAGAAGAAACTGAGGCTCAGAGAAGTCACACAGGTAATAACTAATAAGCAGAACTGGGCTTCAGACCCAGGTATTTCACCTCCAGATATGATGCTTCTGCTGGAGTCAGAGAGTACTGAGATAGAAGGCATGCCCTGCCTCACATAGAACTCTGGGGGTGACAAGCTACATGGGAAATATGAACACCTTACCTACAGGTAGCCCACTGCTGGAACAACCAAAAGAATAAAAGTCTATTTTTCACATGTGAGGCACTAGCCTCTGTCCCAGACCCATTTCTGAAGCACATTCAAAGCACCTCCCATCTGGAACAATCTCAAACAAAAAATCTCACTGTAAGAGAAAACCCAAAAGGTGGCAAACTTTTTCACAGCAAGCCAGTCAGATGCTAAAGGTACAGAAGAAAAAATTAATGTAAAGACCTTAGCTTCAGGGGAAGAAATACAATATTTCAAGTACACCAAACAAAAAAGTAAATTAAAATTTCACTTATAATTTATACATAATGCAAGACAGACTGACTTTTTTTTAATGTTCTTACAAACCCTAGTTCCTGATTTTTTCCACATCAAATTATTTTGTCTTCCTTATTTCAATGGCAAGTCTTTGGACAATGACTTCCTCTAGAAACAGAACTCAAAACCCCTAACATTTTCATCCTCAGTGACATCCAGAGCAACCCAGGCCTTTGTTCCTCTCTGAAGAAAGCAGTTCTAACATTTATTAGCCACCAAGGAGATTGAATTCTAGGCAGTGCATTGGGCTAGGCTGCTTATTCTTTCATACTCTAGTGTTACTCTCTTTCCTGAACTCTTCCTAAACTTCACTTCAGACACCTATGCCTCTCTTTCCAAGAAAATGAAAATTCTTAGCTGGCCTTCTTATTCTGGAATCTGTTGGCCACATTGCCTTTCTTCTCTGATTTTCTGGACACTGATGAGCTGGCTAGGAATAAGTTTATGACCAAGTGCTCTTCATTTAGACTGGACTGAAGACAAAAAAAAAAGCTGGAAAATTCAAATCTTTTGCAAAATCACATCATGGAAAATTTCCAAGTTATCTGATGCCCAGTTGTCCCATTTGAACTTCTCTGCCTATGGACACCCACATAGCTTTTTAAAAAGCACCTTCCTTTTTCCTTGAGACCACTCATCTGTGGCTTCTACTACTATTCACTAAGTTACTCAAATGACGCTTTGAGAAATGAATGAATTAGGAACACATCACTGATGTCCCTCTGATGAAAATGAAATGAAAAGGGATGTTACAATTGTGTGGTCTACAAACACTTGTCACAGATATTATATAGGCAACTTCTATTCAAATAAAAGTTATACTAATACTCCTGAGACCTTCTCAGGCTCTGAAATACTTCTAAGTTCAAAAAATTCTAAGCTCAAAAAGTTTTTTAAGTGGGAAATACAAGTAGATAAAGTAATGAGATTCCCAGTAAAGTGCTAGCTCCTAACATTTGATTGTACATGTTGTTTCTATCCCTAACAATATGCAAAGCTACCAAGAAAGTACTTCTTCCATTTTTCTTTGACTGTTTTTTAGAAAACATGTTATCTTAAATTCTAAACATCTGGCATAAACTCCTGAAACATTAACTTGTTAGCTCAAGAGTTGAAAAGGACTGCAAGAAACCATCTAACCCCCAAACCTCATTTTATAAAAGATGACCCTGAGAGGAGAAATGTCCCTGTCACCCGGTTAGTTCTAGCCTGTAAAATAACTTCTCTGGTAGGAGCATCAGTAACAGTAACTCAGCTGGACACAGGGATTTCCGCAGAGCCCTTTAGGGCAGGTCAAAGTTCACAAGGGCAGGCCGGCCAAGGCCCACATGGCTTCGGGTGTCGGCTTGTCTAGTTAAAATCGCCGATTTATAAATGAGACTGAGGCTCTGGGGGCCTGGAGGAGCCGGGTCAAGAATGGCAGGCTTAGGGGGGCCCCTTGGAGGCCCTGGCTCGCCGGCCCAGCCAGCCAGGTGCCAAGGGGGTTAGGGGGGAACAGGCCGCCCTCTCCGCAGGGGGCCTGAGCTCGTCAATGTCACGGCGCACAAAGAGGCCGGGAGCTGCGGCCCCAAACTCCGGGGGTGACAACAGTTACAGGGAGGTGGAAAGGAGCACGAGGTGCAGCGGCCCCCTGGGGCGAGCACGCGGAAAGACCCGGCTCGGTCAGCCCCACCCTCGCCCCGGCCTCAGTTTACCCGTCTGGAAAGGGGCACCGCTGGGGCGGGAGGGGACTCGACCGCCGCGCGGCCCCGTTCGCTCCCTCCCGCCAGCCCCTCCCTCGACGTTACCGTGAGGAAACTGAGGCCCTAGCGGGGCGGGCGGGCCAGAACCACCACCACCCCAGCCACAGCCGGGGCCCGCCTCGCTTCCCTTGGCTGCGGCCTACCTACCTGCCTTCCTCGGGACGGGCGGGCAGCGGCGGCGGCGGCAGCGGCGGCGGCGACGGCCGGGCCTGGGCTCGCGCGCCGGCCGGCGGACTGCGGGGGAGGGCCGGGCAGGGGAGGGGCGGGCGCGGGGACGCGCGGGGGGGCGCGCGGCAGGGGGAGGGGTCTGAGCGCGGGGACGCGGCCGAGCCTTCAACCCTCGTCCGGCCCCGGCCGCCGCCGCCGCCGCCGTCGCCGCCGCCGCCGCCGCTGCCGCTGCTGCGGAGACATCGAGCGAGCAGGCCGCGCAGCCGAGCGCCGAGCCGGGAGCGCCCGGCATCCGACCAGGCAGCGCACGCCGAGCACCGAGCTGGGAGCGCCGAGCACGCCCAGGCCCGAGCAACCGAGCCCAGGCACAACGGATGGGAACTCCGGCTGGGAGGAGACTCGGAGCCCTAGAGCCCATAGCCGTCTGTTCTTGCAGCGCTCTTTAAAAAACAAAACTTTACTCATGCCATTGGTTCTGCATCCCCTCAGAGCCACCCTCAATGTAGTCCTTTTAAAGCTATGTGCGGTGTACACCGCCTGTGCTCCCCACACACATTCCGCACTGTCCGGATACTGCCAGCTCAAGGGGCCCAGCAGGGAGCCCCCAGTACAGCCAGCCCTTCCCTCCATGCAGCCCCCACAGCAGAGACCCTAGCTCCTCCGCCCAACCACCACAGCGCGGAGTCCAGGCCGGATCGCGAAGGGGCTCCCTCCGAACACAGAGGGAGAGGGTGGCTCCAGGGAAGCCCAACCCCCCCTCCCCCCCCCCCCCAGTAATGGACAGAGCATGAATGTGTAACCTGCAAAATTCAGGGTTTGCATTAGGCGATGATCTCATTCTAGATTCTTCTAAAAGGTTCGGCACAGGCGGCAGTTGGGGGGCTCAGTAAATGGAGAGCCAGGTCTAGAGACAGGAGGTCCTGGGTTCAAATGTGGCCTCTGACACTTCCTGTGTGACCCTGGGCAAGTCCGTTAACCCCCACAGCCTAGCCCTTACCACTCCTCTGCCTTGGAACCAACACACTATGGATTCTAAGGTGGAAGGTCAGGGGCTAAATTAAAAGTGGGTCACACATCAGCTCTGCAGGAGACAGAATAACAGAAATTGTTCGCGAAGCAGTGGATGCTTAGGATCAGAGGTATGCTTTATTTTGATGCCAGTTATCTTCTGTGTAGTGTCAGGTATACTTCCATACAGCGGCCGGCTCAGAACACATCCAGGTATGTAACAGCTAGTCCACAAACATTAAGCCCCTAATTATCACTTGCAGGACGGATTGGGGCAACAGACCAATGATGGAGCTTAAGCGCCAAGGAGGGGGAAGCCATTAGCACATGGCCTTCGGATGACAATAACAATGGAAAAAATGACAACCAACCACGCAGAGGAATGATAGGGAAAGAGTTAAGCAAAGTAGGCTGTCTTAATGGCCATTCTAGGTGGGTGGGTGTGCACACACATGTACACACACGTACACACACACTTCAAAAATAACAAATAGATGCATCGATAGAACCATCGATGGAAACATGTATATGAAATAGTGGTCAATGAAAAAAATCAGAATACAAAATAGTATATCCCCCCTGGTCCCAACCATGAAGCAAAGGTTGTTAAGGTGGAGGGAGCCTGGCACCTCAGAGCATCTACTCCAACCTTTCTCATTAGGTCCAGTCTTTTAGAATTTTTGTTCATAGTCCAACAAACCAAGAAAACCACAAAAAAGGCATGTTTGTCAGGCAATCCCCAGTTATCCTTCAAGTTGTGTAATTATTCCAGGATCATTTATTTGCTTTCAGGGTTGGCCAGTCAGTCTACAGAAAGCTAGCCTTTTGCTTTCCTTCAGTGTAAAATCAGGTTGTCCCGTTTCAAGGTTATTATTCTTCCACTCCATTATAGGCTGGGAGTTTCCCTGCTGAAGGAAGCAGAGTTCATTAGCTTTGGCTGACACTCTTGGCAAATTTTCCAGAAGCCTAGTCACCCCCACCCCCAACTCTTATGGGCCTCTTTACCTCAACTATTTGAACACAAAGGCCTGTACCTCTTGAGAAATTCTCAGGGTGGCACCTCTACACCCTAATCAGTAATTCAGAAGGGGCTGAAAATTACACATTAGGACCTCAGAATTCTTGGGGAAGATAAATGTTAGTAAAAAAAAAAAACCATGGCTTCTTGAGGCTAGGTTATCCCTAGCACTCGGCCTAGTTTATTGATCACCTGAAAGGGCACTGGAGCTGGGATAAGATGCTTTAATTCAAATAATGGTTCTATTTGCTACTACCTGTAGACTTTGTTACTTTGGATAAATCAGAGTTACTCAAAGACTCACTTTTACCTATAAAATAAAGAGATCTCTAAGTCCCTTCCAAATCAGATCAGTGTATTTAATCAAGTGATCAATAAACACTATCTGGCTAGGCACCCAGCTAAATGCTGGAGATACAAAAAGAGACCCTCAAGGAATCTACAGTCTAATGGGAAAGACAATGGATAAACCAACCACAAAGCAAGCTATCTACAGGATAAATAGGAAAAATTAACAGAGGGAAGGCACTACAATTAAGTGGGGTTGAGAAATGCTTCATGTAGTAGGTAGAATTTGAGCCAGGACTTAAAGGAAGCCAGAAATCAATAGTTGGAATGGAAGAAAAGCAATCCAAAGTCTGGGGAACAACCAGATATTGCCTGGAGCTATTTTATTTAAAAGAAATCTGTCTAAGATCTTCTTTCCTACTTACTACAAAGCTTACTTTGTTACAATCTAAAGTTTGGTTAGGAAAGTCTTAATTTGCTTTAAAAGATTCTTTCATGGAAACTCCCACTTTGTTCCTTATGGCATCAGTAATACCAACTTTCTTTGATGCAAGAGATCATAATAGTCAAACCCAGAGGCAGGAAATAAAACATCCTGAAGGAACAAAGAACATTAAGATGAGAGCTGAAAAGTGTGAGAGCCAGAACTGGCCAGGGACACCAGTTAAACTTTACAAAGGAAAAAATGAACTAGGACAATATTATTGCACAATGAGGATAGAGCTGAAACTCGGCCTCCTCCTCCTTTATTCACCCCACCTCAATGACATCACCATACTCGTGACCTTGTACACATTATGCCCAACCTCATCCAGACCATTCTCTGCAGAGCAGGAATTAGGGCGACGGGAATGGCATTTGATGGCATTCAGATTAGAAATTGGCATCTAATAATAATCCATAATTGTTTTTAATCTAGGAATGAGTCAACTCCACTTAGTTCCCTTTCTGGAATCAACTGTTTATTTCTTTGCTTTGACAGTCACCAGACTAACACTCCTGACAACAGATAGGAGCAGACCGGAGGGGCAGGTCAGAGACAGCACATGGGTAACTGCTGAGGCTCTGGGAGTAAGAGAATTCTGAGGCAAGGCTCCTTTTGGTCCCAGTGAAAACATAAATGTGTGAACCTAATTCACACATTTGTTATTCCAATCATGTTATTTTTAAATCAGTATAATTTTAGAGCAGGAACCCAGTTAAGGATTGTTTATTGCCTGGGAAATTTGTGCATCATTGGGTGTTCCCAAATAGAATTTTAATCCCAACCCTGACCCTGCCATTGGGAGAGGCCAGGCACTTCCAGAACCTATACTAGGAAACGAGTTTCCTTGTTTAACCTTTTCACCATCTCATCTCTTGCATTCTGTATTAGGGAGCTAGAGATGGGAGAGGCCAAGCCTCATCTTGGTATCACCCTATAACAACTTGTTCCACTCATGAGAGTTTAAACATGAGAAAACTTGTTTCCTTATTAGTAATTTTGAGACTACTACAAAGGAAATTGCTCTGAGTTTTCTTTAGAAAGAAAGGACAAAATGGCAAAGTCCTCCTTTGATCAAACATCCTCCGTTGCTGATTTAGCTCTCAGACCCATCCCTAAATTCTACCTCCTATTCTAATGCTCCTCATAAAGGAAGAGGAATGGAGGAACAACAATTTCATCCACAGAGATTTGATCCAGATCTGATGATTTGCTTCAAAATTGTAGTTGGAAGGTACAAACTGCTTATCAGTCTGTAATGACCCTTGTTGGCAAAATTCCTTTGCGTACATAAAGGTTGAATTAATAATTGGGAACTTCTAGCAGATCGTTCCTTGGTCAAAATTATTCTACATATTTATTTCAGGTTGTGTCTAATTGAAGGTAAAAAGTAGAAATACTATGTTGATAATTTAAGACAAGAAAATTCACTTTTATTAGAAAAATACTGATAAATGGTGCACAAGTGGCATTTTGGTTTGAACTGAACTGTTATAGCTTCCCCTTTTACTCTGTATATAAATGTTAGCTTTTGCCTACCATTTGGTTTTTAAATGAATGGATTTCAACCTGGGGTTCACCAGAATGTCTAGAACTGTGGTCTTGATTTAGTTACTAAATTTGCAGAAAAACTAATATCCTGGCAAAGGCCCAGCATCCCCTAACACACAGACATTCAATAAGAAGTGTCCTCACACTAGTGGAAGTGGCCATGTGCCACGGGCAAGCTTTTTAGAGCTCCTGCTGGACGGCCCGCTCCTCCACTCCTGATTAGCTAAAGTGAGTGAGCACCAGCTCCTGGCGAACACGGTCAGCTTCTGAGTCCAAGGCCTCCATGTGCTCACATTCTTCTTCCGGCTGCTCCATATGTCCTGTTCCTGGAGAAGACCACACATCCATTCCGTGTTCCAGGGAAATGTTGTGGAGCACACAGCAAGCTAAGATGATGTGACTGGATTTTTCTGGAGAGTACTGCAGGGCTCCCTTGGATCCATCCAGGCAGCGGAATCTTGACTGGATGGTCCTAAATGTCTTCTCGATTACATTATGAGTTGCTGAATGAGCCATATTATAGCGATATTCTGCAGGGGTTCCCGGAATATGGAGTGGGGTCATGAGCCAGGTGCGAAGAAAGAAGGAGCCATCACCTATAGGAAGGAGGAAACATTGAAATCTATTATCAATGGAGTACAACCAGAATAGGGAAGAGCTGAGAAACCACTCTGAGAATACATGAAGAGAAGGGCCAAGGTACATGAAACGACCAACAGGAAAGAACTTCAAGGAATGCTGGCATCATTCTGAAGCAGGACCTCAGGAGGGCCTGGTTGGTAATGAACTTAAGAAAAATGATTAGATAATTTTTTTTCAATTTAACAGTATTCCCAGGTATCTCAACCCCTCCCTCACCTCTCCACACCACAGAAGGAATCACCCAACCATAAGATGTGTATATAGAGATCCGTCTTTTGAGTTTCTATTTTTCAGTTCATTCTCTGGCAGTGGACATTAAGATACCCATCATTTTAAGGACAATGGGAAGAAGGTAAGGATAGCAGAGAAAGAGATCTCAAGTGTAAAAATGGAGACTTGAACTCTGGACTCCAAACCCCAGAAGTCCTTGCTCTGGCTCCCAGAATGCTTTGTAATCTCACAAAGATCCTCACCTGGGCAGGATCAAAAGTTCTACTGAACTGGTTGTAAAAGCCTACTGACTGTTCTTTCCTGTTTTCGCTTCCAAGGAGACGCGTCTCATGACGTAGGTGAGGTGGAATGGGCCTCTCGGCCCACCTAGCATGTGCCTTTCTTATTTGTATTTTCTTAAATTCCTTACCTTGAGTAAAACTCAAAAAATATAATACTCCTTGCAGAGAAACTAATTTCTACCTTGCCTCAGTTTCCCCTAAATTTTAATCTTAACACAAGGAAACTTCCATGGTACTGGACAATATGTCTTCACTCTCATCATATAACAATTCAATGTTCCCATCCACAGAGTGAATTCACACAACACCTCTGTGAAGAAGACAATTCCTAAAACTAACATAAATGCTGAATTCAGAACATGGTAGTATTTCCCAAATTAATTTGGCATTCAAATAACTTGAGGCTTAAAATATAATTGATGGAACTTGTGTAATTTTGGTGAGTCTGGAATTTTCCTTAGGAATAAAGGACAGGATCAAAGATTTTTGGGGGCAAAACAGAACATTAAGTTTATTCCTAAGTCAAAGATTGGCACATAAAAATGTTATTGATGCATATGGAAGTATATTTGTTATTTAAGAGAATGAAACATTGCTAGCATTCACATAGTATCATCACTTAGGGCAAAATCTGTAGACAACAGATCATTCCGCCTCCCCAAACACCCAATATGGAAATCAAAGGGTCATATATTTAGCAAATATCTGAAGGACCTCAGAAATGATCACATCCAATTCCATCACTTTTCTAATAAGGATCTAAGAGGCCCAGAGAGGGAAAGCAACACATTGGAGGTCACAGAAATAGGAAGTGACTGGGCCAGATTTCTGATCAAATAGCTCTAGGAAGCAGTGTGCTGGGCAGGGCAACAAAAATACGGAAGACAAGTTCCCTCCCCTTTACAACTTATATCTTGAAGAACTGGTTTACCTTTAATATTTCAAATTGTGAAACATGACGCCATAATATCCAAACTGGAATTCTAAACACCAGATCAAGTTATGGTTCCCTTGGCAGTTCATTTTAGAAATGTCTTATCATTCCTTGAAAATGTGCCCAGAGTTCTGGAAATGGGCAAATATTTTGATCCTCAATCTAAGAAAATTTAAAAACAGTACATTAGCTACAAAAGCTTTGAAATATTTTTTCCTTAGCCACTTGGTTCTTGTGATTTATTTGTTCCTCATCCATTCCTAGAATTGCTGGCATTGGCTGAGGGGAAAAGCCTGCCTAATTACCTAATTCACCTGGCATCTGGAATTATTTCCTAATCTTTGTTTAAGAAAAACAATTTGAGTTCTAGAACAGAGTTCCAAAAGTGTCTTCAGGTTGCTGAAAGGGCTTTCAAACTCACATCAGTGCCTGGAAGCAGCCCAGTGGAAAGGAAGGAACCTAGCCTGGGAGTCAGGACACCTGTATTCTGCTCATACTTTGGGGAGATCCAAGATATTCTCTCTGAATTTGATGGCCTACTGAAGCTGTCCAATTGTTGTAATTGTGGATAATGTGCTTTGTTCACTCTGCACCACTTAATTCATGTGTTCCTGTAGTTCTCTGAATTCTACAAATCCCCTCTTGATTAGGGCACAGTACTAGTCTATCCATATCATCACCATCGTCATTGCTCACACTGACCTTAATGGGGAGAAAACATTTATTAAGCATTTACTATATGCCAGGCATCACATCACAAAGAATTAGTTTCCTTTCCTACTCAAAGTGGCTTCCCTTTATTGGCTTACCCTCTTCTGGTAGAGACCCACTATTCCCCAGAGGTCTCCAAGGAAAAGCTGAATGACCAACACTGTCTATAGAGGTTGCAGAGGAGACTCCTGGGCAGATACAGGTGGATATATCCGTGCCTAGTGGGTCTTGAGGCATCAAATCAGAGCCTACCACCAGATTATGTTTGCTGATTAATGAGCCCAAGAAGGCCTGTAGGCAGAGTCCTTTAGGGAACATGCTGACCAGGGTGGGGCAAAGGACCCAGAGCCAAAGAACTCAGGTTCACCTCTCTGGAGCAGAGGTAAAGCCAGAGCAGGAAATTAGGTCATTCAGGCTGGAGAAACAGATTCTATGGAGCCATTTGTGGAACCCTCTTCAGTGATCAGGCCTGGCCACTCCTGCCTCATCCACAAAGTATCTGGGTATATCCTGGATTTGGAGCGTAGCCTTTTTCATATTTTAAAGAATTTTCTGACAGGCTGCTAGGTGGTATAGTGAAGAGAAGGGGTCTACAGTTGGAAAGGCCTAGATTCAAATCCTACCTCAGACACAAGGTCTGCCTTAGTTCCTCAACTGTAAAGGGGGATGATAACAGAACCTACCTCACAGAATTGTTGTGAGGAAAAAAATGAAAGAATATTTGTAAAGAGCTGAGCCCTGGTGTCAGGCATTTAATAATTGCTTGTTCTCTGTCCCCTCCGCCCCAGTTTCATTCCTGTACATAAGAGACTTGAACGTTCATGTATAACCCTCTTTTTCAATTCTACATTGTATATACCAATGCCCTTTCTCTGGGTGTTTGTTACATTTGGGCTAAAATCAAAAATTAATTTTAAAAAACTGCTCTCTTCAAAGTTTCCACTAATCTCCAGTTGCCAAACCTAAAGGTCTTGGCCTCTCTGCAGCCTTTGACACTGATAGGCATCCCCTTCTCGATAACCTCTCCCCTCTGGGTTTCTATAGTGATGCTCTTACTCAATTCTCCTCCTATCTGTCTGAGCCTTCAGAGGATCCTTTTGCTGGACATTCCAGCCACGTTAAAGCCATTAATCATGGCTATCCTCCCAAGTTCTACCCTGGGCCCGCTTCTCCACTCCCTCTCTTCTATTTCACATGGAGATCTCACCAGCTCCTGTGGATTCAATTAGAGGCTGCAAAGTTTCTCAGACCTACTTATCCAACTTAACCCCCTCCCAGCCTCCAGCCTCACATTCCAACAGCCTATTAGACAGCTCAAACTCAACATGTACCAACAGACCTCCTTTCCCTCAAAGCATGTCCGTTCCCAACACCTGTTACTATCAAGGGCCCCCCATACTCTCAAGTCACCCAGGCTTACAATCTCAGTGTCCTCCTCAGCTCATCACCAGAACTCATCCTACATAGCCAACCTGTTGCCAACTCTCCTTTCTACCTTTACACTCTATCTCCTCCTGTCTCCCAATCTCTCCGATCACACAGCGGCCACCACGATACAGGCCCACACCTTGGGCCTGGCCAATCACAAGAGCCCGCTGGTTGGCCTCTCTGCCTCTGCAGGAGATCTTTACTGGTCTGCTCTTCTTTTCCCTTGTTCCCCAGGCCTCCCCCCAGGGATGACCTCTTATATACACTGTAATATCTTCTATGTCAATAGTTGTTTCCACACAGTCTTCTCCATTAAAATGTAAACTTCTGGAGGGCAGGAACTATATTTTTGCCTTTCTTTGCCCCGGGCATACAGTAATAGCTTAAGAAATGTTTGCAGACATGATAAGGGGGGGGGGGGGGGGGGCGGAGGGAGAACTGCCTAGAGCACTGAGTAGTCACTCAGTCACAAAGCTAAGATGTATCAGAGGACAAAGAAGGGACCTCAACCAGGGGCTTCCTGGATCCAAAATCTACTTTGTCAGCCCAGGGAAAAATGGCTCTCAGTGATACCCGAGACCAAACTTCACGTTCTGCAGGATGTCTTGCTTGTTACCTGGACTTTGTGGACATCTGAGGCCCTGGGTTGTATCACTGGCACCTCCCTTCCTAATAAGCCTCTTGTTCCACAGCCATGAAGTCTTTTAAATGTAAGATGACCACATCATCTCCTTTTGTATCCTCCCACACTGGGTAGGTCAGAGCTGGATACATAAACACCAATGCTCCTAATTGAACATTTTTTTCCTTTAACCCATATACCTTCTGTCTTATAATTGATACAAAGTTCCAAATTTCCAAGGCAGAAAAGTGGTAAGAGCCAGACAATTGGGGTTAAGTGACTTGCCCAGGACCACACAACCGAAAAATATCTGGGGCCACATTTGAACCCAAGAACTCTCATCTCCAGGTCTGGTTCTCCTAACTCTATCTTGTTCAAAAATATCTCCACAGGAGCACCTGGGTAGCCTAGTGGATGGAGAACCAGACCTAGAGATGGGAGGTCCTGGGCTCAAATCTGGCCACAAACACATCCTACCTGGGTGACCCTGGGCAAGTCACTTAACCCCCATTGCCTGGCCCTTACCACTCTTCTGCCTTAGAACCAAAATACCCAGTATTCTATGGTGGAAGGTAAGGGTTTAAAAAAAAAAAGTCTCCACTTCTGTTTTAGCCTGGTATTATTACTGCTCCATCAGTTCTTCTAGATGGAACACTGATGGTTCCCTTAACTGTATTTCAGGCTTCAAAGTGTTTTGCAGCCAAATGAGTTTGAGAACAGCTATGCTAATTAATCTTTAAGGTCCCTTTCAGCTCTGAAATTCTACTTTGGATTTTGTTGTATGTTTATGGTTTGGGGGATCCATATTAATTCCAGGCTTTCCAATCGAGTATATCAAAGGGGAAACATTTCTGGTAAAACTAGAGTTAACTCTCAAGAACTGCCTTGGAAGAAATAGCTCCAATAGCCAGTTTATTCCTTATTATTTTAAAAAAGCTTTTATTACTGCCTTTTGTTCTCTGCCACAGATATTTCTTAATACATCCTTTCCCCTCAAAACTTTTCCTTGTTACAAAGATGATCTCTTTGTTAAGCCTTAGTGGGAGCTTTTCAGCAGGGAAGCCAAGGCCCTCCTGTAGAAGCCCTTCATCCTACAGCTATAGATTAGCCTCTTCAGTCAAACACCTCAAAATAAGTGTCTGGGTACCCAGCAGGGCTGCTCATGGGGCCCAAGTCCAGTGCTCCATGGGGTACCAGTTTGGCTCGCAAGTCCTATGAAAGAGGCAGGAGATTGACTGGAAAGCCAGACTAAGCTTTTGCTGTGAAGATGCTGTGCCTAGAAAATAGGGTCTGGCTGACTGAGCAAGAGCTGGGGTCAGCAAGGATAAATAAGAAATTATCATAGCTCCTATTTTTATATTTCTTACATAACATTTTCATGTGTCTTTATAAAAGCCTAACTTCATGACCCTGTAGCAAGTAGTACAAGGGAGCTTATGCCCCTTGGTCACCCTTAAGGTGACCAAGCTAGTAGGATTCAAACCCATATGGGAGGACCTTGCTGCCTCTCAAGGAAACCAGCTTTGAGCCAGTGCCCATGAGCTGACCGTTGCTAGGGTCACCACGATGCACACACAAAACTGCTCAAGGAAGTCAACAATGTATCAAAAAGCCACTTAGAGCCTGCTTGACAAGTCACTTATTTTCTAGACCTCAGTTTCCCCTATCCAATGAAAGAGTTGTTCAAATCTGGCCTCACACATTTCCTAGCTGTATGACCCAGGGCAATTCACTTAACTCCCCCATTGCCTACTTCTTACTATACTTAGAAATAATACATAGCATTGATTCTAAGATAGAAGGTAAGGGTTTTAAAAAATTAGTTGTCTCAGAAGACTCTTTAGTGCCTTCGTCCTCCAAACTATGATTCTACGGTACCCCATGCATCTGAATAGCTCTATGTACTTCTGATAGTATTCTCTCACCTCCTACCATGCATATATTTTCTCACCACCATGAGTGCCTAAACTCAAGTAGCATGCAAGTAAAGAGAAAGGTTTGGGTGCAAAGGATGTTGTGAAAGTAGAAACAGCAAGATTTGGCAACTGCCTGGCTCTATGGGGTGAGGGGGCACAAGTAGCCAAGATTATGGATAACTCCAAGTTATGAACCTAAGAGGCTAGAAGAATAGCACCTTCTAAAGACAGAGAAGTTCAGAAAAGACTGAAGGTGAGGGTGGGGATGACAAGGACACGTTGAGTTTCAGAAGTCTCTCTTGGACATCCAGGCTAAAATGTTCCATAGGCACTGGTGATACAAGCCTAGAGCTTGGGAGAAAATCCAGGGAGACATGCACTAATGTGACGGTCATTAACCCACAGGAAGTGACGTGGTCATGAAGACCAAGCATGGAGAGTTAAAGAGGGGGCCCAGAATAGAGCCCTGGGGACACCCAGAACTAGAGGGGTGACGCTGATGGGGAACCAGCCAAAGAACAAAGGAACAATTATGGCTGTAGGAGAGAACTAGGAGAGAGTGGGATCATGAAACCTCAGTGAAGAAAGAGTATCTAGGACGGTGATGGCGAACCTATGGCCCAAAGAGCATTCTCTGTGGGCACTGTCAAAGTGGAATCTAGAGGTTCCTGAAAAGCCTATGAAAAAAGAGATCAAAACATATAAATGGCTTGTAATTTCATGAAATCTAAATTGGATGGGTTTTTTTAGCCTTCATCATTTCTTCTTTCACAGGCATAAAATGTCAAGGGGACGATTACTCCATAACTATCTTTACTTATGGTAACAACCTCCCAGAATGTACTGGGAGAGAGTACTGAGAGTGGAATTTCCAGAATAGCACAGATCCTTCCATTTTTCTCTCCGCCAATTAGCATAGTACCTTCTAGAAGGCAGCTAGGTATTTGCTAGTGGAATTGAACTGGTTCTTTTTTCCTTCTTCTCCTAAGTTGAATGGAAGAAGGGGCTGTGGTTCTGTGTATAGAGAGCTAGGTCTTGAGGCAGGAAGGTGGTCCTGGGTTCAAACTTGACCTCAGACACTTCCTAGCTTTGTGACCCTAGGCAAGTCATTTAACGCCAATTGTCTAGCCCTTACTATTCTTCTGGCTTGGAATTGTCAACATAGAATCTAGAGGTCACTGAACTTGTAGCTTGCAGGGATTTGGTGATCCCTAGTTTATTTAGTTTGGAGGCAGAAACCCCAGGTTTTAACCTTGTCACATGAGAGTTCCTCCCTGAGGGAAAGTCCTACTTCACTGATTTTAGGCTAACAATAGACCTCTAGGTAGTCTGGGGTGGGAATAGCTAATCCCATCAGATGTTAAGTATCTCTTTTATTCCAATGATTTCTTCCCTTTAGGCCAAAGTCCTTTACCAAGGTGGCCCAGCCCTTTGGTGTCCATTGTAAAGCATCAGCTCCACTAGCTCAATTGGTAGGGTATGAGACTCTTAATTTCAGAGTCCTAGGGGAGTAGGTTATCTAGTTTGGTGCCACTCCCAGGGGTCAGTGTCCAGAGTGCCCAGAGTTCAATCCTCTGACTCTGAGCAGTCTTGTGTGGCGCACAGCTCTGTGTCAAGGTCTATTATTGCATTGAACCCCTTGTTCCCTTGATTAGAGTCATTTTGACCATTTAATCGTTCTGAGTTTTTTTCCCAGTCAACAGCACATGGCTACATCACTGAGTTCATTACTAGAAAGGTAGAGGGATTCAAGCAGAACTGCTCCCCTCCCCCTCTTCATGGTGCCTGATAACATTTTTTCAATTCCCCACCCCACAGGAAACAAAGCTAGAGGGGAGCAGAGAACTTGGGCCACTCCCCTCCCCCTCTCTACACTAGCTGAGGACAGTCCTCACTTCACACACCCTCTGCCCAGCAGCCCAATGGGAACACTTTCTCCCTCCCCTGTGTGGGGTAAAGGGGAAAGGGCTAGAACTCATGAATTGGGGGGGAGGGGATTCCATCTCTCAAAGGTTCCACATCACTGGTCTAAGAAAAGGAAGTTAACAGTGTCAAAGGCAGCAGACAGATAAAGATGAAGACTGAAAAAAAAAACCCATCCTATTGGGCAATTAAAAGTTCATTCTTCCCTATAGAAAGCAGTTTCAGCCATGTGATAAGGTCACAAGTCAAAGAGCAAAGGGATGACAAATGAAGGAGAACTAGCAAAGCTAGACAGCTTTTTCTAGACATCAGGCCAAAACAGAGGGAGAGATTGAGGATGAGAGTTTGGAGGGATGGCAGGGTCTAGAAATTTTTCTAAAGTAGGGGAGAATACAGCAACAAATATGGCAATCTAGGTGATATGGATGATTACTTACAAAAATATAAATTGCCTAGACTAACAGAGGAAGAAATAGTTTACATAAACAACCCCATATCAGAAAAAGAAATTGAACAAGCCATCAAAGAACTCCCTAAGAAAAAATCCCCAGGACCAGATGGATTTACAAATGAATTCTATCAAACATTCCAAGAACAACTAACCCCAATATTATACAAACTATTTGACAGAATAAGCAAAGAAGGAGTTCTACCAAATTCATTCTACGACACAAATATGGTACTAATCCCAAAACGAGGCAGGTCAAAAACAGAGAAAACTATAGCTCAATCTCCCTAATGAATATAGATGCAAAAATCTTAAATAGAATACTAACAAAAAGACTCCAGCAAGTCATCACAAGGGTTATCCACTATGACCAGGTAGGATTCATCCAGGAATGCAAGGATGGTTCAACATTAGGAAAACTATCCGCATAATTGACCATATTAACAAGCAAACTGACAAAAATCACATGATTATCTCAATAGATGCAGAAAAAGCCTTTGATAAAATACAACATCCATTCCTACTGAAAACACTAGAAAGTAAAGGAATAGAAGGGCCTTTCCTAAAAATAATAAACAGTATATATCTAAAACCATCAGCAAACATCATCTGCCATGGGGAAAAACTAGCCTTCCCAATAAGATCAGGAATGAAACAAGGATGCCCATTATCACCTCTAATATTAAACATTGTACTAGAAACACTAGCAGTAGCAATTAGAGAAGAAAAAGAAATTGAAGGTATTAAAATTGGTAATGAGAAGACCAAGCTATCACTCTTTGCAGATCCTAGAGAATCAACTAAAAAGCTAGTCGAAATAATCAACAACTTTAGCAAAGTCACAGGATACAAAATATACCCACATAAACCATCAGCATTTCTATATATATCTCCAACCCATTTCAACAGCAAGAATTAGAAAGAAATTCCATTTAAAATCACCCTAGACAATATAAAATACTTAGGAATCTATCTGCCGAGACAAACACAGGAACTATATGAACACAACTACAAAACACTCACCACACAATTAAAACTAGATCTAAACAATTGGAGAAACATTGACTGCTCATGGGTAGGATGAGCTAACATAATAAAAATGACAATCCTGCCCAAATTAATTTACTTATTTAGTGCCATACCCATTGAACTACCAAAAAACTTTTTTACTGAATTAGAAAAAACCATAACCAAGTTCATTTGGAAGAAGAAAAGATCAAGGATATTGAGGAAAATCATGAAAAAAAAATGCAAGGGAAGGGGGTCTTGCAGTCCCAGATCTCAAACTATATTATAAAGCAGTGGTCATCAAAACAATTTGGTACTGGCTAGGAGACAGAAAGGATGATCAGTGGAATAGACTAGGGGTAAATGACCTCAGCAAGACAGTCTATGATAAGCCCAAAGATCCCAGTTTGGGGGACCAAAACCCACTATTTGATAAAAACTGCTGGGAAAATTGGAAGACAGTATGGGAGAGATTAGGTTTGGATCAACATCTCACACCCTACATCAAGTTAAATTCAGAATGGGTGAATGACCTGAATATAAAGAAGGAAATTATAAGCAGATTAGGCGAACACAGAATAGTATACTTGTCAGATCTTTGGGAAAGGAAAGACTTTAAAACCAAGCAAGAGCTAGAAAAAGTCAAAAAATATAAAATCAGTAATTTTGATTACATCAAATTAAAAAGGTTTTGTACAAACAAAACTAATGCATCCAAAATTAGAAGGGAAGCAACAAATTGGGAAACAATCTTCATTACAAAAACCTCTGACGAAGATCTAATTACTCAAATTTATAAAGAACGAAATCAATTGTACAAAAAATCAAGCCATTCTCCAATTGATAAATGGGCTAGGGACATGAATAGGCAATTTTCAGTTAAAGAAATCAAAACCATTAATAAGGACATGAAAAAGTGTTCTAAATCTCTAATAATCAGAGAGATGCAAATCAAAACAAATCTGAGGTATCACCCCACACCTAGCAGATTGGCTAACATGACAGTAAAGGAAAGTAATGAATGCTGGAGGGGGTGTGGCAAAGTTGGGACATTAATGCATGGCTGGTGGAATTGTGAATTGATTAAACCATTCTGGAGAGCAATTTGGAACTATGCCCAAAGAGCGACAAAAGACTGTCTGCCCTTTGATCCAGCCATAGCACTGCTGGGTTTGTACCCCAAAGAGATAATAAGGAAAAAGACTTGTACAAGAATATTCATAGCTGCGCTCTTTGTGGTGGCCAAAAATTGGAAAATGAGAGGATGCCCTTCAATTGGGGAATGGCTGAACCAATTGTGGTATATGTTGGTGATGTTATACTATTGTGCTCAAAGGAATAATAAACTGGAGGAATTCCAAGTGAACTGGAACAACCTCCAGGAAGTGATGCAGAGTGAAAGGAGCAGAACCAGGAGAACATTGTACACAGAGACTGATACACTGTGGTACAATCGAATGTAATGGACTTCTCCATTAGTGGCAATGCAGTGATCCTGAACAACTTGGAGGAATCTACGAGAAAAACCATTATCCACATTCAGAGGAAACACTGTGGGAGTAAAAACACAGAAGAAAAACAACTGCTTGAATACATGGGTCGAAGGGATATGGTTGGGGATGTAGACTCTAAATGAACATCCATTGCAAACAACAACATGGAAATAGGTTCTGCTCAAGGACACAAGTAATACCTAATGAAATTGCATGTCGGATGTGGGAAGGGTGGGTGGAGGGGAGGGAAGGAAATAAAGTGAGTATTGTAAGCAAAAAAAAAATTTTTTTAATAAAAAAAAGAAAATCCTCCTTTAGTCACAGATTTGGAGAGATTCCTTCCAATTTTATTTTTAACAAGTAAAAGTTGTATGAGGGAATGTAATTAAGGTGGGAAAAGCAAAGAATTTGGAATCACAGAGGACTACAGTTCAAATCCTGATTTTTCCAATTTATTATCTGTGTGATCTTAGGCAAATCACTCCACTCACCTGGGCCTTAGTTCCCTAAAAACTATTATCCTATTAAATTATTTTGCAAACCTCAAACTAAAAAATAAAAATAAAATAGGGGAGACTTGGGCAAGAAAAAGCTAGCTGGGTGGCTCTGTGGATAGAGCACCAGGCCTGGAGACAAGGGTTCACATCTGGCCTCAGATACCTACTTAGGTGACCCTGGAGAAATCACTTAACCTCCCCATTGCCTAGCCCTAACCTTTCTTCTGCTTTGGAACATACTTAGTGCCAATTCTAAGACAGAAGGTAGAGAAGAAGGTTAAGATCCAAGAAGCACCACCTCACTGTAAGAGACTAAGAAAGAGATGAGAAGAGAATGCTGGGGGGAGCTGAAATGAAAATAAAAAGGACAAAAGGAACTTTTGCTGAGATTATGGCAAGGACCTCCTCATTAGGCTCACTAGCACCACTTCAAGTCTCTTGCCAAAGATTTTTTCCTTAGATACAGATCTGAACTTGTCACTTGTCTAAGCCTGATAAACCTGGATGGCTCCCTACCACCTTCAGGGTTAGTTTTTCAAGCCCTTTATAGGCTTGCTTCACCCTATGCTCTGACCTTCCCCTCCTCCACACCTTGCTCCAACTACCAGTAACCCTCCAACTCCATGTCGGAGGCATCAAGTCCCCAGTGCCAGAGCTTGCTCCCTCATCACTTCTGCCTCATAGAATGCCTCTCTTCCTCCATAAGCTACCCCCAAACACAACTTTCTTCTAAAGGAAGCCTTGCAAGGCCCCACCAACTGCTAAACACTTGCCTCATGAAACTACTTTGTGTTTGCTTTCTTAATATTTTGTCTATACTGAAACATGGGCTTATCTCTACCATTAGGATGGAAGCCTCCTAGCAACGATTTCATTCACTCTATTTGTTTCTCCAGCACCTAGCCCAGTCCCAAGCACACAGTAGGCAGTTAATACTTATTGACTGATTACACTATCTGTCCTATTATTAATGTATTGTCTCTCGATATAGATCAGTACCCTTGTATAATTAATTATGGACTAGATATATAATTAAATTTAAAACTTCCTGTATATAAAATATATTTCTGTATATAAAATTATAAATTAACTATCTTTAAATTGCCCTTGGAACACAGGAAAGTTCCATCTACCACTACCCTATTGATCCCTAGGCAGTGTCTGGGACAGGAAAAAACTAAGTGAAAGCTAAGCTGCTGGACTCCAAAGCTCATAAGGATTCCTAATTTCACCCTTCTGTCTGCAGAGTCACCTCACTTGTTTCCATCAGAAATTGGGAGGCTTTCCCTGCCTATTTTTATACATTCCTATAAGAATTTACTTTCCTGGAACTAGGAAACAAGGCAGAGAAACATTAGTCCCTCTTGAATACAACTTATTAAGTTCATGTTATTATGCTATCATCTTGTCTCTCTCAGGTTCCCATCCCAGCAGAGAATCAGAGACAAGGTATTTTGGGAGTCCTACAAAATCAATCTTCTGCCCACTCAAACTTACCTAGGAGCCAACAGTCTTTGTGCATCCCTGCTTCAAACTGACTCCTTAAGGCTGACTGCTGCACCACAGCCCAGTCCTGCAGACTGCCTGGCCAGTTTGTCTCCACGTTGAGCAGGGACCCCCGAATGTCACACACCATCAGACAGTTTAAAGAGTGTAGACCCTTCCTGTTCACATAGGAGAGATCTTCAGCATTGGGAGCCTTGATCCCTACGTGGATACAGTCGACTACTCCAATCACCCCTGGCATTCCTGCAAGTCCATAGAATTCGTCTTTCAGATTCTGAATGGATGTTTCATCTGTCGGGAAGTGGATGAATTGGGAGGCCCTTTCCACCAAAGCTTCAGTGACATTGGCAACACAGCGGCTCATTGAGGCTTGGCTGATTCCAATGGTGTCTCCCATCCGGGTCTGGAAGGAGCCAGAAGTGTAAAAGCCCAGAGCTGCAAGGATCTGGGTCTCTGGGCTGATGGCCCTGGACCGTTGAGTGGGTCGAGAAAGACTTGCTCCCAGGAGATCCACCAAGTAGTAAATGAACTGTCGTGGAAACCCATACATGGCCATAAGGTATTCATCAGTCACATCATCCAGCTTAAAGCGGTCCAATGTTCGGTGACCTCGACCATAAAGCAGGAGGTCACAGTCCAGAACTGTTATTGGGATAGCCATGCTGACATCAGTGGGCCATCAACATTCACAGGACAGCAAAAAGCCCACGGGGAACACTCTGAATTCAAGTCTCTGTGGAGATCAAATGGAAACAGATTAAAAGAAGTCCACAGAAGAGATCACCAAAATCATAATCCTGAATCATGCTTTTTTCCATGTCTTTGTTTTTGCAGGTCAAATGCCAGATGAGAAGCTAGCTTTGAATTGGCCTCCTCCTAGTTCCCAGGCCCCCCAGGATGAGCCTGATTTACTTGCTCCTCAGAGTTCAGCCTCTAGTTTCACTTCACACCTAGCTATTCTCACACAAGAATAGCCAAAGCCTGATATTTGTTACAACAGATACAGCATTTACTGTATGTAAAATGTGGAAAGAGTGAGGGATGGGCTAGTTAGCATGCCTGAAGTTTAGTTCTAGCACTATATGACCTTGGCCACGTCACTTGAGCCCCTTCACCTCAGTCTTCTCATCTATAAAATGGTCCTTTCAAGCATTTTCATAATTCTATCCCCTTAAAAAATATGGCATACAACCAATCCACTCTAAACTAGGGCTAAGAAGCAAGAGATAAAAGCCCATTCAACTGTAAGCTCCTAGACAGCAGGGACTATCTTTCATCTTCCTTTGTATCCTCTGCATTTATTATATGCCTAGCACATGTAGTGGTCGGTGGGGAGGAAAGAAATAAGCATTTACATAGTGCCTACTATGTGCCAAACACTTTATAGCATTTTACCAATACAACTCTATATAATCTTCAAAATAACCCTGCAAGGGAGATGCTGTTACCGTATTCATTTTTAAGTTGTTGAAATGGAAACAGAGGTGAAGTGACCTGCCCAGAGTCACATTGTCAGTGTTTGAAACTGGATTAGAACTCAGGTCTTCTGACTCTAGACCTACCATTGAGCTACATAGTGGATACTTAATACTTACTGACATCAGCAATCCTCCACACAAAATTGACAGAGGCTGGGATGGGAGACTGTGTCACCCACTGCCTTTTTTACTGTCTCCTCTTCTATTTAAGGAAGAGGTACAAGACAGACACTTCATCATTATCCCCAGAAGATCACTTCTCCTCTGAAATGCACACCTCCTACCAGGTGGCCCCCTTCAGCAATGAATGTGTTCTCTTTGCCCCATTAGACTGTGACCTCTTGGGAGGAGGCAGGAACTGTCATTTCTCTCTCTTTCTCTCCAACACATAACTCAATGCCTGGCATACAGTAGGAGCTTAAGCAGAATTTACTGTCTCTCTTAGGACATCTAATAATAACAATAATAATTCGAGCTAGTATTTATGTAGTGCTTTAAGGTGTGGAAAGCCCTTTTACTTTACATCGGTTATCCCACTGGATTCCCACAACCATCAGGAGAGGTGGGTGCTATTATTAACCCTCATTTGACAGATGAGGAAACTCAGGCAAAGAGGGTCAAGCGATTTGCTCAGGGTCACACAGCTAATAAGTGCCTGAGGAGGACTACCTGACACATTCATTCATGGTGAAGATGGTTTTATGCTTTCTATCCAACCCATGCAGTCTGGCTTCTGTCCTGTTCTAATGGAGAAGACATCTCATTAGGGAAGTTTCAGCTGAATGTCAGACGGAACAGCAGCAGCAAAGCACTAGTTGATGCTTCATGCCTTTGGACCATGCTGAAGATTTAGGTAGGCAAGCCAAGGGGTGAACCTGGTCACTTTTTGTCAGGCTGTACTCTCTGGGCCTCCCCCCTCCCCCCCCCATAATCTACTGAGGGAGGTCCCTAGATCCAGGAGCCCATTGCAGTGGGGCTTTGCTGGCCAAACACCACGGAGAGGAAACTGGAGGACCTGGATTCCAATCCTAATTCCACCCTCAGGTCCCTAGGCGGCACTGAGCAGACTAGGGAGCCTCTCGGAGTTTGCCTTTGATCTTCGATAAATGAGGGGGGCGGGCAAAACGCACATTTCAGGTCCCTGCCAGCTCTGATCCCCACAAAGGGACGCAAGGTGCCCCTCTTTCCGCGACCCCAGCCTAGACACCAAGTCCAAGCAGGTCCTGCTTTCGAGGGGCTTCCCTGGCCCTGGAGGTGGGAGCCGGATTGGAGAAGGCCTCAGTTTCTTCCTCGGTCCCTGGGGGGTGGCTCACGCAGCCGTCAAGGCTCGCCCTGGCACTGGGCCTCTCCGCCCAGCCCCCTCCGCGGGTCGCCCAACATGGC
Organism: Monodelphis domestica; assembly: GCF_027887165.1. Lineage (NCBI taxonomy): Eukaryota > Metazoa > Chordata > Mammalia > Didelphimorphia > Didelphidae > Monodelphis > Monodelphis domestica. The sequence goes on along the minus strand of NC_077232.1, from coordinate 28,411,863 downwards.
CATCCAACCCTCCTCTGACCCCCCCCCCAGGGGCGGTCACTTACACGCCCAACCTCACTCCCAGCCGAAAGGGAGGCTCCTTACTCCGTGCCAGCCCCCCGCCGAGCAACGACCGGCGACAGCGAGCGCCAACTGCCCTGCAAGGCCCGCGGCGATACCTCCGCCCGGGTACCAGGACGCGGCCGCCGACGCTGACCCCGGGCTGGGTTCACTGCACGAACAACTCAGCGTAACCGTCAAGGAGCCCAGGCCTGCGCCACCTCGCGAGTCCAAAGCTGCGCCGTTTCCGCAGCGTATCCGCCCGCGAGTGCAAGACTACGCCGTCTACGTAGCGCAGCTGCCCAAGAACTCAGACCTACGCCATCCCCTTAGCGAATCAGCCATGCTGTGTTCCGTGCAACTCTGGCTTTGGCTCACAGCGCATCCGACCCGCCGCCCGGGGGCGGTGGAGCGACGTCCCCAGTAGAGTCATGCCAACTCCTGCGCAGAATCGCCCGCTCAGGCTACCCCGCCTCCTGCTCCTAACAGCAAACTTTAGCCTTTAGTTTCTTCATAACAGATTCTACACAGACCCGGTTCCACTTTCGTTTCTCCTAAGCCTTGCTTCTCCGTTTTCCGCCCCGCTTGGAGTTTGACCATTGGCCAAGGAAGACTTGCGGCGGAGGAACATTGGACTTTAAAGGGATTCCTAGCCACTAGAGGACGACTGGAGGACGTGTGGCGAGAAGCGAAAGTGCGATTGTGGATAAACCTCGGACTTTTCCTCGGTCTCCCCCTCCCCCTCCTCCTGCGAAGCGGATGAAAACAAACAGCAGCGATGGCGGCGCCTGAAGCCGGGAGGCCGCTGGGTTGGAGCTGGAGCTGGAGCTGGAGCTGGAGCAGCGCGTGAAGAGCCCAGAGACGGAGACGGCGGGACCCATAGCGCGGAGGCCGAGGAACACGGGTGGCTGGCCTTGAGTTGAGGCAGACTCGTGAAAAGGGAAGCCCCAGGCTTCCGGTGGCGGGGCCCAGCTCGAGGCCGGAGTAGGCGCCCTGGGCCCCGGAATGCGAACCCCGAGTCCCACAGGTATAGCCTTCCTGATCAGCTCCTCCGGGGAAACTGAGGCCGGGGGTGGGCGGGAGGCAGTGCCATAACTATAGTTTCTCGTAGAGCCATTCCGGTTATATGAAGAAACTGAAGCCAGAGGGGGACCAGGACCATACGTGTAGTCTCTTGTTTGGGCATCCCATTTATAAGTGATGAAACTGAGGGCACAGGGAGCCCATGGGCCGTTAAGTGTAACTTCTCGTAGAGCCTTTCCGTTTATAAATGAGGAAACAGAACAGAAGACATCCGGGGTAGTAAGTGTAACCTCTTATAGATCCCTTCTACTTATAAGTGGGGAAACTGAGATTAGAAGAGGCCCAGGTCCTGTAAATATAACCTCTTGTAAAGACCACAATTTGCAAGTGAATAACTAAGGCCTGAGGAGGAGCCCTTCCCTTTACAAAAAAAAAAAAAAACCTGAAGCTGGAAAGAGCCCATTGGCTGTGAGTATAGCCTTTTGTTTAGTCTTTACATTTACAAGTGATGAAACTGAGACCAAAAGGGAAGTGTATTCCTAGGATCTAGGTAAGGAAAGGACCTTACTCTAAACCCAGAGGAGATATCCCAGTGTAATGGAAACCACTAAACGTAGACCTAGAGGACAGGCATTTGTATACATTTTTCACCATTTGTGCAGTGGCCCCTAAAAAATTTTTGGGGTCATGGGATTAAGCTTGAAGGGATCTTCAGGGCCTTCTGGCCCAACCCCCCTCTTACCCCTAAGGAACCTGCCCCCAAGAGAAGGGAATAGAGAGATTAGACCCCTTGATCCCACTGGGAGAGGGACCTGAAATCTGGAGAAGAGAAATAACTCACTCAGTGTAGCCCAAGAAGGAAGAAGTAGCAGAGCTAAGACTGGAGCCCAAGTCTTCCAAATCACAAACCAATGCTCTGCCCCATGCCCCATTGAGTGGAGTAGCTAGACTTTGAAGGGGAGTTGGGGGGGAGGACCAGAAAATCTCTGCTGAAAACCCAATTCTGCCCTCAATAAATGTGTGGAGCACCATGGTAGAAGCCTGCTTTCATCTGTTAACTTCACTTTCTCCATCTATAAAATGGGGATGTACATTCCTGGACCCCCATACCTCCAGAGGTGTTTCTAGGCAGAAAGCCAATGTTAATAGGGTTCCAAAGAGTAACCTAGACTTAGTTCTTTGACATCCTTGTTCTTAATAGTAGTGTAACATGTAAGGAAGTTGTTGAATTCTAGACTCAGCATTAGGATTGGGCTCCTTAAGCTCAGGGTCCCCTTTTTCTCTTCTCTGTATTCCTGACAATTAACATAGTGTAATCAGTATTTGCTGACTAAGGAGTTTGAGATTTATTGCTGACTCCTTGGCTACTAGAGAATCCTTTGTAATCTTTTGCAGTGGAAATATCCCTCATTCTTCCCTCAAGCTCCTCTTCAAAAATAAATAGTATCTCTCATTGGCCACTGTTGAAATGTAGTATATAGTGGGTAGAGTTCTGAGCTTAGAATGAAGAACACCCAGATTTAAATGTTGCCTCTTATACTTCTATCCCTGTAACCATAAACAAGTCACTGACCTTCTAAGTCTCAGTTTCCACATCTGTAAAATAAGGGAAATAATACCCATATGCAAAATGGTATGTAAATATTATCAAGTTATCTAATTCTGTTGAAGGATTTATTAAGTACAAAGAGTTTAAATCCTACCTCTTATTCATACTGGCTTCATGACCTTGGGCAAATAAGTCAGCACTCTGAGCATCTCCCTCAGACCAGAAGTTGCAGAGAAAGTGTTTGGTTAGAGGTAGTTTTCTTTTCTGGGTGGGAATTCCAAATCTCAGTGAAATCACAGGTCTGTTTCCTGTTCCTGTCTGCCAAGCATTAGACTGTGTTGGGTATTCAAGAGTAATGATAGTCCCTGCCCCACATGAAATCCAGCTCTCCTGACATCTGCATTCAAGAGGAAGGCAGACTTTACCCTCCATGTGACAGCCTTGTAGAATCTGTTTTAGCACTGAAAGGTACCTCAGTGTTGTACAGGTGAGTGAAATGACTAATCTGAAGACTCATTGCTCCCAGCAAATAACTGAGGTAGGGCTCCTCACTTCCCATTAGAAATTTGCTTGCTTTTAGGCATTAGTGGTTTTTGTGTCTGTATTGTTTTTATTCAACTAGACTGTCAACTTTGTTCACTTCTCTTTTCCCTTTAGAACAGTAGGACCTTTATAAATGCTTAAATCGAAATGGGTATTATTACAGTCTGTGAACAGGAGACAAGTGCTCAGTGTAGGCCAGAGGTAGAACATGCAAATTTTCTGTACTGTTGGATGTCACTAAGATGGGCTTAGATAGAAGGGATTCTTTCTTCTGGTCTTCCATTCAGCTTTTTTTAAACCCTTACCTTCTGTCTTAAAATCAGTATTTAAGGGGCAGCTGGGTAGCTCAGTGGATGGAGAGCTAGGCCAAGAGGCGGGAGGTCCTAGGTTCCAATCTGGCCTCAGACACTTCCCAGCTGTGTGAACCTGGGCAAGTCACTTAACCCCCATTGCCTAGCCCTTACCACTCTTCTGCCTCGAAACCAATGCACAGTATTGATTCCTAGACAGAGGGTTTAAAAAAAAAATCACTCTTTAATCAAGGGAAAGGGGAGAGCTGTGTGCCACAGGACTACAGAGTCCGAGGATTGGACTCTGGTCTTCTGGCCGCTCTGGACACTGACCCCTGGGAAAGCCAATCATGCTAGATTGGACAATTCTGAGGAGCTATTAAAGTTGGGGAACATAATACCTTTCTAGGTGAAACTTGGGAGCTGAGGTTGAGAGGGAGAGTTGATTAAATTTACTTTGGTAACAAAGGAAAGTGAGGAGTTCCAGACCTGAATAACTGTGAGGGGCTGGTGCTTTTCTATGGACACAAAGAGAAAGCCCCAGATCTGAACTGGGCCACCTAGGTAAAGGACTTTGGCCTAAAGGGGAGAAACCATTGGCCCAAAAGAGATACTTAACATCTTAAAAGTCTATTGTTAGTCTGAGATCCAAGAGTGATTATTTGAATTCTAGTAAAAAAGCCCCAGTCTTGAACTATGAATATTCTGGCTTGAGGTCACCTAGTTGTGTAAGGGATTTTGATTTACTTAAGAGCAAAAGACAAATTAACAACTCATGTAGGGCTGTACCTGATAATTGGGCCTCTTGATTGGAAAGTCAGTTCTTTATCTTGGGAACAGTGCGGGGACTTGATTTGATTTAAGTATACCTCATATCCTGAACTCTATAGACCTGTGTCTAGTCCTCTTAATGGTACAATTAGCTTTAGTTCTCATCAGGTTACAGAACACACTGGGAATATATTGGAAATTCATGACTATAATTTTCATGTCCTTTATTTCATGAAAAACCTTTTTTTCTTCTTCTTCTGAGTAAGGAGTAGTCTGGAGCTGTGATTTCATTGGTATGGGATCATCCAGCCAGTTTATTGTTATGGGCGGGAAAGGATACCCCTGGGGTTCGGGAAGGATGCCTTTTGCAAGCATGCAATGACTCCAAAACTTAGCTTAAAAATAAAAAGAGATTTATTAATTTAGAAAGTAATGTTGAGAGTGGCCAGGAGGATAACAAGGTAGAACAGCAAGATGGGGAGCAGTTCCTTGGGAGGACAGCATGAAAGGAAAGGCTGTTCCTTCATGGGGACAGCATGGATGGAGAGGCTAGATGCTATGTCCTGGTGTGGACGTGACCAGAATGTTAGTCCCTCAGGCATTTGGTGGGGTGGGGTGGTCATCTGACTGGGGTCTGCCTGGAGGCATAAAGATTCATTTCTTCGTCCACCTTAAATCTATAAGACAAAAGAGGGTAAACATCTCAGGACCCTGGGTGGGGTCATTGGGTGTTTCTAGGTTGAGTCACAAGGATGCAAGGGCAAAGGAGTTTCCCTGATAATAGTTGGCCTGGGTTTCTGGGGGTACAGTGCCCATGTCATTTATATCATGGAAAACTTGACCCCAGGTCTTCCTGACTCTGAGGCCAACCTTCTTTCACTAAGTCATACTGGCTCCATTTGTTTATGGGAGAAATACTGTACAATGAAGACTTTTAAAATGTAGAACATTCAGGAAGTATGGACCTCTGGGTTTTGGGACGTTTTGCTTTAAATACATTTATAGTTTTGGGAAATATGAGTAATCATAGAATTAATATCTGTAAATCAAATGTTTTGGAATTTACTTTTTTCTAATTCTTTCTGTCCTACTAACTATTCTAAAGATAGAAGGGCAAGGGCTCGATAAACAGGTTAAATGACTTGCCCAGAGCCACATAGCTAGGAAGTGTTTGGAGGCCACATTTGAACCCAGGTTCTCCCCCGTTGAGCCTGGTGATCTATCCACTGTGCTACCTAACTGTCCCTGGAATTTACTTTTTTCTTTTCTTTTTAAATGTTTTTCCATGGTTATATGATTCTTATTGTCTCCCTCCACTCTTCCATCCCTGCTCCTGGATTTGACAAGCAGTCCTTGGAATTGAATGCCTTTTCCCCAAACAGAACAGAAGGAATCACCTTCATAGTAGCTTTTTAAATGTCAGTGCCCCTCCAGAAGCCTTACTGTTCAGTCCTGACTGACTCTTTATGATCCTGTGGCTATAGCATACCATTAAGTCCGTGGTGTTTTCTTGGCAAAGTGGTTTGCCATTTCCTCCTCCAGGGCAAACTGAGGCTAAGTGACTTGCTCAGGGTCACACAGCTAAGAAATATTTGAGACCAAATTTCAACTCAGATCTTCTTGTCTGCAGGCCCAGCACTCTATCCCCTATAGCAACCTAACTGCCTCCCTTTAAGTGCCTACTATGTGCTAAATACTGTCCTAAAAGCACTGGCAAAACCAAATGTGACCTTCACCCTTAGGGAGCTTACCTTTCCTGGGGGGAAACTGCCAGTCTGAAAGGCCTTTGTCTATGAGATAACACTTGAGCCAAACCAGTTAGTAGCTAAGGAAACTATTCAAATTTTCAGTTGTAATGACTGGGTAAAGGAAGATGACTTTATCTAGAAGCTGAAGGGAAAAAACCTAATGGAAAAGAGATGAATGTTAATGTAACCTTTGAAATGGCTACCTTAGTATTAACTGGTGGTTTTATAAAATGGTGCTTACCTTCAGTTAGTTTTCCGGAGAGGCACTGACTTCCCAAGTAGAGCTGGCCAGCTCCAAAGTTCTTGGTCACAAAGGAAGGGTAAAAGGAGTAAAAAAAAAAAGGAAAAGGAAAAGCCTCCAAGAATGTGTTCTGCTAACCATGAGTCAGTGTATCATCTTAGGAAATCCAGAGCTGCCCCATTTGTAGAAGCTGCTGACTTGGAAGTATTACTGTTAGGAGTTTTGTTTTGTTTGTTTGTTTTTTATTCATGTGTATATAGAATAAAATAATAGCTGACATATGTAGGGCTTTATAAACCTTAAAGTAATAACCCTGTGAAATCATTGGGGCAGTTGGTACATCAGTACCAATGATTTTGATGCCCACTTTTGTGATAATTAAAATGTTTGGGAGCAAGGGAAATATATATATCAATTATGACCACTGAAATATGTTTTCTACTGTGTCTTGGTTTTATATAATTATAAGATGGTCGCCAGGGAATATATTCCCAATTTATGAATATGCCCAAGCCAACTGGGTTTTATAGAGAAATTTAATTTTTAATACACTGATTAATCAATAGAAAAAGAGAAAGTAAGAAAGGAATAAGAATGAATAAATCAGTCAGTTGGTTTTATCACTCACCCAAGATCTCTCTTGGTAAGGCTTCTAACGCCAACCTCAGGCTCCACCTTCAAGAGAGCCTCCTTTCAAGAAATGTTTCCAGAGAATTCTCCTCCTTCAGAGCCAGCCTTCTCTCCTGGTCCTCCAACAGAGCAACCTCCTCAGTCCTCCTTCAGAGCCAGCCTTCTCTCCTGGTCCTCCCACAGAACAACCTCCTCAGTCCTCCTTCAAAGCCACCTTGATCAGAGCAAAACCTCTCCTTCTCTCCTCAGACCCCGCTATCTTTAAGGAAACCATCTAAGTCCCCTCCCCTCAGTTCTCACATCTACCAATCACTGTCGATGTCTCCCCTGTGCCAATGGTGGCTCTAGCTTAACCCAGGACCGCTCAGAGGTCCGTTTCCTTTGCACATATCTGTTGAAGGTCATATTCTCAAATAATTAAATCTTGATCTTTGCTGCAGCCCTTCCTAAATTCTGTTACTCTGAGTAGGGTGGAGATTGTAAGTTCCAAGACCTGGTTCTGTCATTCCAAATATCTCTATTGTATCAATTCTAAAATCAATCATGACTCAAAGAACTTTGTTCTATGCTTAAGCATAGGTCAAAGCCCTTTCCATTGTTTAGCAAAAGGTTTCTGTCCTAAAGTAGTCTTAAGTAGGGGGGAGAAGGACCCTCCCATGCCAAGGGTTTTCACATTCCAATAGAGTTCTTACTATCAGTAGGAAATTTTTTCCAAGTATGAAATTTCCAACATTCATAAGTCTAAGAAATTTTAAGGTTTACACTTTACAGATTAGGAAACTAAGGCAACCCTCAATGGTCACACAGATAGTTTCAGAGAGAGGAGTCAAGCCTAGGTCTCTCTTGACTCCAAACTCCATTCCACTTTCCATGACACAAGGATCAGCAGGAAGTTCTGTTTTGGATATATTAAGTTTTAGTTGATGACAAGACATCCAAGTGAAATTGTCCAGCAGTTGGTTGGCATTGAGAGTTTTAGGCTGTAATTATTTGGTTTGGGGCAGCTAGATGGTTCAGAGGGTTAGAATGCTGGGCCCAGAGGCAGGAGGTCCTAAATTCAAAAACATTCAGATACTTCCTAGCTACATGACCCTGGGCAAGTCACTAATAATCTGTTTGCCTTAATCCACTGCAGAAGGAACTAGCTAATCACTTCAGTATCTTTGCCCACAGGACCCTGTGGCTGGTATGGTCCCTGAAAGGGGTTACAAAGAGTCCACAACTCAACAACAACATATTTGGATGACACCTCATAATCCTCTGAGGAGATCTGTTAAAGAGGGGATCAGCCTCAGGAAAGATCCTTTGGGCATACCCATTGTTGAGGTGTGGACAGAGCTGATCCAGCAAGGGAAACAAACCTTCCAAACCCATCATCCTAGTGAAACTGCTCCCCTTGCTCAAGAGTCTGTCTTCTACTTTGTAATAAATGCTTGGTTTTGTAACACTAGCTGTATGCCGAGCCCACCTTTGTCCACTGTGCTTAGATTTGTTCTTTTTATTTTCCCCCAAAAAAAAACTGCAGAGGGAGAGGGAGAGATTGTTTTCTTGCTGCCCCTTGACATCTCTTTTTTGGTCCCTTGGCCTTGTTCGTCCTTTCTTTCCACATAAGTTTCTGGTTTGCTGCCCTAGGGATGGATGTACTTGTGTATGTCTGTGTGCTTGTCTGTCCATGTAAATGAAAACATACAAATATGCTACAATAAACTATGTATTTATATATGTATATTATTTTATACCTATATATTCCTATGTTTTTTAAACCATATATTCTGTCTAGAATTATTACTATATATTGGTTCTGAGGCAGAAGAGTGGCAAGGCAGTGAGAGTTAAGTGATTTGCCCAGGATCACAAAACTAGGAAGGTCAAATTTGAATCCAGGGCCCATCTCCAGGCCTGACTCTATCCACTGAGCACTTAGCTGCCCCTTGAAATATATTTTTTTAAAGGAAAAAGTCAAGCAACATTGAAATTTCCATTCCAGAAATTTCCAGAACAGCAGTACTGTTCTGGTCTCATAAAGTAAATGTGGGACTATTGCCAATTCTGTCCTCTCTGTTTAAAATGCCCTTCTGAATGTTGTGACCTTAGGTAAGTCTCTAGACTTGTCTGGACTTCTCCTCTAGAGTTCTCTGCATATAAGTTATAGTAATCCAAACACTAACTTGCATTTATGAGGAAACCAAAGCTGAGAAGTTGAATGACTTGCTCAGTTATACCACTAGTAAACGTCTGAGGCCACATTCTTGACTCCAGGTTGGGCGTTCTAGCCTCTATCCCATCACTATGGGCCTGTCCTGGACCACTATATAGACAAGACCACGCTAATCTTAATCTTTTCCACCAATTCTGCCTGGCTTTTAGGGGCCTTCCCCCTAAAGAGCCACTATGTTTGGCTTCTGTTGAAGTCCTCCATTGCAGTCATATTAGCCCCTGGGCTCTTTCCCATCTGCTCTTTTGTGGGCCCTGTTTGTTTACTCGCTTTTTCCAGGCCTCTGCTCATGCTGAAATGCTTTCTTAACCCACTTGGCCTGTCTGAATGCCACTCAGGTCCCATTTCTTTCATGAACCCTCTCCTTTCAATGTAAACTGGATCCCTCTTGCACTGTCTTTTCACTGTTTTCTATTTTTTTTTGTCTCCCAGATTATAAATTTCTTGTGTTTGACATGTGTGCTTCCTCCAAAGCACTTAGCACAGTGTTGAGTACCTAATAAACATTTAGCAAACAGTAGACACCTGCTGTATACCAAGTGCCTAGCTCAGTAAATACTGTTGATTGATTGTTTGGGGAAGGTACCTTGAGTTTTGAATCAGTGGCAGGAACTTTTCTTCTGTTGAAGGTCACACCCAAATAGAAAGGGTGATTGTGGGAGGATAGCAATGCTGCCTTTGTTTTTGAGGGAGAGAGTGAAAATTTCCAATTCACAAAACTGTTCACTGTATTTATTATAAGTAAATTTATTTCAGTTTCACTTTATGGCTCTTGGCACATAGGGAAAGGACGAAAAGTGGAGAGCCCATCCTCTCTGTCCTCCTCGGAGCCCTGGACATCTGCGTGATTGGTGCTTAATCATGTTTGTTCAATTGGCTGTCCCGGATTTTGATGTCAGTCCTTCCCTGGGGTTCTCCCCAGCTTCAGCCATTTCCACTGGCCCTCTTCTGTTGTCCCCACCCCAATGGCAGTCTGCCTAAAATCTGCTTTTTCCACTCTCAGAATTCAAATTCATTTCTCATGTATAGTGCAATTTGAAATTATTATATGTAATATAGAATTTTCACTAATGAACTATTTCCCAACCCCACTTGAGGTAAGCACCCTTTGAGAAATATGGACAACTTTATTTAATCTTAAGCAGCCAATAGGCCAACACAGTGGAAAGAGCAGTGGAGTCAGAGAACAAGAACATGGGTTCTAATCCTGACTTTGCTCCTTTTTCCCTTTGTGGCCTCAAGCAGGACTCAACCTCTCTGGGGCCCAGTTTCCTCATCTTTAAACCTAAGATAGGTTTAGCTCAGATCTAGTCATCTTTCTGAGTCTCTCATAAAAGGTATAGATGGTACTTGAGCAAGGACTCCGAGAAAGAACCTATGCTTAGGGGGTATTGTGTGAGCCCCCAATCGCCTTCTCATGCCTCAAAGAGCTGCCCCTGCCTCAAAGAGCCTTTCAATAGGAGGGATGCACAGCTGATTGTCCCCAAAGTTGATCTGTCCACATATTCTCATATTTCCTTTTTGAACAGGATGTGTGTATTAAATTTTCACACATCACTCATTCTCATAAAGCTGTTTTTTTTTTCTTTAAGTTAGTACTCAAATATAGTGAGTAAAGATGGGCAGTGAAAAATAGATCCTCTTTTCTCAGTTGATGCCAACACAGACCCTAGAATTCAGAGAGATGCACTATTAAGCTAGGGTGCAGCTATTGTTCAGGAATACTTTTCATCATTTCACAGGGTGGGTGATCCCACAGAATTGATTGCAAAGCCTTTATAATTTAGTAGATGTGTCAGTACAGTTAGGAGGACCCCTCAATTTCATGATGAGCCCCAACAAACTTTAGGACTGGGGGTAAAACAAAAATGGAGTGTGTTTTCTCTTCAGATATCTGTTTCAAGAGAAGTTTTTAACCATTTTGGCTGTATGTGACCTTTAACAATTTGGCAGCCCACTGAATAGATTTCTGTTCATCTTGGGGATGATGTACAAAGTACAGGGTGGGGCTAAATTGACATTTTTATTTGGAAGCCAGTAGCCATACAGAACTGAAAATGGGCCTTTTACTTGTATATATCTTCATGAAGAAAGGTAGCAAGGCTGCATTTATTTGTTTGAAGTACTGCATGAACCAGTCTCAGCTTGGAAAATGGTTGGTTAATAGTGAGTTAGGGCAAATAGGACAGCATTGTGATGTGAGACAGCCTGTAAATATACTAAGTCTCAAGAAGGCATTTAAGAAAAGGTGAGATTTGATAAGAGATAATTACATATTGGAAGGAGCTGTTCATTTTTCTTCTCTATATCTGTAATTATGTGTGGTACTTGGGTGGCAGGGCAAATCCTTTTTTTAAAAGACTTTTATCTCAAATGAGATTACAAATTCAGCTTGTTATCCGGGAAAAGGGAAAAGGAAATCAAAGTTAGAGAAAAGTTTTCCACATTAACAAGAGATTTTGAAATGTGAAGTTCAAAAGCCTATGACCTGACCCATGAAGTCTTACCTCTCCGGGTTGGTTCCCAGGCCTCTCTGTGCTTAGTACTTAAGAATCAGCCTACCTGGCTCAAAAAGAAGGTGTGGTTTAAGGCATTATGCCATAGCCCCCAAGAGGCTCCCTCTTCAAAAGTGCCTCGTTGAGATCATCCTTGTGTTTGGTCCTCGTGAGTCTTTTCTTGATGCTAGGCATTCTTCATTTCTTCATCTGCTTCTCAGGACTTGGATTCAAGGCCTTTCCCCATCCTGTTCACCCTTCTTGGACACTTCCCATCTTTTCTATGTCTTTCCAGGAAAGTTTGCCACCTGATCACTATGATGCACCATGAACTATGGTTGCCAAAATAGAACAGAGCACTGTGGCTGAGTCTGACCAGGACAGAGTACAGAGGGAATGTTGCCTCTTCTTTCCTGCCTGGGAGCTCAGAACTTCTTCAAGCATCCCAGAGTTGCATTCCATTTCTTGAATGTCCCAGCCTCCTGCTGACTCATTGAGCTTGCCAGCTTTTCAGCAAGTCTTTTTCAGAAAACCATGCTACCACCCAGCCCCTCCCATCTTGTACTTACAGAGTTGCTTTTTGAACCCAACTCTAAGATTTTGCATTTATCCTTACTGAATTTCAGCCCAATGCTGTAGCCTATAATTGTCTTTTGAGATCCTGACTGTGTCATCTAGTATGTTAGCTCTTTTGTCCTTTCTGCATTTGGTGTGACATCTGTGCTTTCATCCAAGTCATTGATAAACGAGGCCAGACTCCTGGGATTTTTCCTTGATTTCCTCCATGTTGACACTGAACCATTAATTCTGTGATTCCAGCTAGCCAACCAGTTTGGAATCCATCTAATTATATTATCATTTATATTCCAGATCACATCCCTTAATTTTTTCTATAAGAATTGTATGAAATACTTTATTAAATACTTTGCCCTTCTCTCCTCCCCATCCCCATCTACTAATTTATTAACTGTCTTAAAAAAAAAAAGCAAGTGCCTCTCATCTGACCTCAAGGACACTGTCGTCTTGGATGTTGTCATTGTTGAGTGACTAAAATAGGAAAGTGATATGGTCTGCCTGAAACTGGGAATTCTAAAAGACAGAGATGAAGAGAGATAATTTTCTATGGTGGACAGCCTGTTTAGAGGCAGCAAAACCTGGTGATAACTGGTTGGAAATGTTCACTGTATGAGGGGAAGCCGTGAGAAAGTCTGCCAGTGTCAGGTCAGAACCAAATTGCAAAGGACTTGAAGTGACAACCAAAGGACTTTGTAGATAATAAGGATCAATGAAAGCATTTCATGCAGGAGCATGATACAGCATAGTGGATTTGGATGCAGAAAGGCCTCTGACACTTAATGTCCCAGTACCCCAGGCAGAATTGGGAGGATCCAGTGAGATATTCTTCATATTCAGCACTTTGTAAAGTACTTCCTAAATTGTTGTTATTCCTGGAGGATGAATGAGGAGAAGCTGTAGCCAGGCTATAGTCTTTGTTTGCTTATTTATGTGAAATCATGTATCTAAATATAAATCTGTATGACTCTGCTTGAGGTGCTAGTGGTTTGAGGATCCTTTTAATAAAGGCACAGCCCTTCAGAGGGCCAAGGGCCCTCACTGAGGAATCACTGACTCACAAGTACTTCAGCATGTTTAGAGCATTTATGGGACTATATAGACAAATATGGCAGAGAATGAAGATGTGTGGGTGGGGCATGATCTGGCCTGGTAGAAGAAGAACCCACAGCTTGGACCAGACTGCTTATTTTATTTTAGAGGGAAGAACTGAATTCTAGACTGATGCAAATGCCTCAGCCTACAGATGGCTCCTGTGACTTGATATAACTTAAAAGTTAATGCAGCTATAGTTAGTTATTAAGTCAGAGGAGTGAGGTCACTTTTGGAAAGATCACTCCCTCTTGGAGCTGGCTGCACCCTTTGGGTTAGTCAAACAGCTCCCTCCATTTTTATAGGATGCTCCTTCCTTTGTCTTAGGGGAAGTCAATATGTCCTAAACAAAATGGATTACCTTTAAATGAATGAAAATTAACGGATCAAGAGCTGTAAGGGGTCAGCTAGGTGGCTCAGTAGATTGAGAGCCAGGCCTACAGATAGGCATTCCTGGGTTCAAATGTGACTGGCCCCAGATGCTTTTTATTTGTATGGCCCTGGGTAAATCACTTAACCTCCATTGCCTAGCCTTTACTTTTCTTCCACCTTGGAACCAATACACCATATTGATTCTAAGAGGGAAGGCATAGTTTTGTTGTTGTTGTTGTTGTTTTTTAAAGCATAGACACAAATCCCAAAGTGAAACCAGTTTGGGTCCTTCAGGAGCCTACATACAGTAGAAGACAAAGGCCTATAGGGGAGCAAGAATCAAAGAAGGATACTTGGCTTTGGAAGGGAACTAGAATGGTGAGTAGGAGCAATAGAAGATTAGATTACAATCCCTTCCTTTTTCAGGAGCAGATTTGATTTGATTATCCTTTCAGAGATGGAGAGAGGGGCACAGAAGTATGTAAGAAGATGCCTGGGAGTATGATTGGGGCTGCCTGAAATAGGGGGTTGGTGAGACTCTTAAGAATCATTGAGGGGGGGCAGCTGGGTAGCTCAGTGGATTGAGATCCAGGCCTAGAGATGGGAGGTCCAAGGTTCAAATCTGGCCTCAGACACTTCCTAGCTGTGTGATCCTGGGCAAGTCGCTTGACCCCCATTGCCTAGCCCTTACCACTCTTCTGCCTTGGAGCCAATACACAGTATTGACTCCAAGGTGGAAGGTAAGGGTTAAAAAAAAAAAAGAATCATTGAGGGGACTAGTGAAAGGTCCTGGCAAGAGTTCCACTGGTGAAGGGGTGAAATTCTGTCTTTATGTTTCCCACCTCACTGAGGAATTTTAAGTGGGTACCTAGGTTTAATAGGCATTTCCAAACCCATCAATATCTACCCTCTTTCAGCTTTAGTCTCTTTGCTTCTAAACATTCTTAGGCTTCTGTACAATTACAAATATATTCCTGCTTGTCCCTTTGATGATATGTGCCTGGGAATCCTTAATTCCTCACCAGTCACTCAACTCCTCGGCTGTTCTCATTCCCTCCAAACTCAGTCACCTCCTGATTCTATAGCCTCGTCTCAGATTTCGTCTTCATACTTCTCTCTTCCTCCAGAAACAGTCTTCCTTTGCTTCTCTGATTCTGGATTGATGGCTTCTTTTCCCCTTTGCTAGCACCACTTGCTTCCCTTCTTCCTTCATCTTGGAGGATTCTTCAAGACTCTTAACTTTTGCCCTCTCTCCTGTTTCCACTGATTTAATCCACTCCAATTGCTTCAGATATCACCTCAATACAAGTAACTCCTAAATCTGTATCTCTAGCCACAGCCACAGAGAGGTTTGCCATTTCCTTTTCCAACTCAGATGAAGAAACTGAGGCAAACAGAACCACATAGCTAGCAATTGGATGAGGTCAAATTTGAACTCAGGATGTGTCTTCCTGACTCTAATCCTGCCATTGTATCCACTGGGCCATCTAGCTACCTATTAATAATCTGATATTTCAAGGCACCACTCAGGGTTGCCTCTCCTTCTTTGATCACCTTCGTAGTAAGTAGTCACTCCCTTAGTGGCATTCTTTATCTGTGATCTTTTTCTCCTCTCCTAGGTTATCAAGTCTTGAGGGCAGAGACATGACTTTATAACCATGTGTGTACCCTAAGCATCGTGACTTGCACATAGTAGCATTCCTTTAATTAATTGATTTAGAAATCCTGCATCATTTTAGTTAACAAATAGCTTGGCATTGTTGTACAGTTCTATCATAGACCATTTCGTGCTTCCCATCTGAGAGTTTTTCCCTGGAGTTTCAATTAGTCACCAGGCTCATCTTTATTTCCTATTATAGAACATAGCTGCTAGCTATTAAACTGTTGCCACAATATGAATGTTGGCTAAAATGATTTCTCTCTGCAGGAGCTTATAAAATGCTTGGGCTACCTTTTGGGGCCAGGCACTGGGCAGGTTAGGGTTGAAGAGGTGCTATTTGTAGTAAGGACTAATAATCTTTGTGCCTGCCAGGTCTTTGGGGGAAGCAGGTTGCTTTCCAGCCAGGCCTTGAGGGATCTACACAGTGTCTAGTTTTCCTAATGAATGGAATTTCCTAATTTCTCTTCAGTCTGTAAATGAAACTCGTCAGCATTTTGGGAAAAGGTACCTTGAAAATCAGTGCTCCAATATCACAGTGGGTGAGATGGAATCTGCCTTCCTTTTTCAGTTCTCTATTCACACTTGCATGCGTACACACCAAATAACTACCAGTGTAAAAGAGAGTTTGTATTTCTGTTGTACTTTGAGTTTACGAAGTGCTTCCCCCTGAGAGAAGCTAATGTCTTCATTTTATAGAAAAGGAAACTGAGGCTCAGATTCAGTAGCCTGTCCAAGGTGCTGTCATTGGCTGCTGTCAGAGCCAGGGTTTGAACTCAGACCCCCCCCCCCCCAAACCTCTGCTTCAAGTTGATCGCTCCCTTTGTCCTCCACCAGATTACCACATGGGTATAGGTGATTTGTCCCAAGCCAAAACCTCCAAAAGCCGGCATTTCTGATGTCCCCTGATACAAGTCTGTAGTCACTGGGACTGACTCTAACTAGTCTCTACAAAGGCAAATACACCCACAGGAGAAACAACAATCAGTTTGTGGTCATGTGATTGTTCTCTTCTCTGGATCCATCATACCCCTTTCCAGCGTGACATTACTGCACTGTATAATCATTTCCAAGTCTTAGAAGGAAATTCACAGAGAGACCTCTTATTTGACTTTTACCTCACTAGAATTTTTGATCCAACAGAAACTTATATTCCCTCAACATATGGGATAACATAGCATGTTTTCTATATTTCCTGCAAATTTTGATACTCTGCCTTTGTCGGGGAAGAGCAGAATTCTCCTGCGCCAAGTTGATGTTCTGCACTAACTAATCCTTTTCTGAAGTAGATTTTTGTCAGAGAGAATAGATGATGGGCCCCAACTGTGGCATAACATGTCCAACATGAACGGTGTGTTGGTTCTTTTGCTCAGCTGCACTTCCTGGCCACTTCCTGGGCTCTGTTAGAGGGAAGGCATTTTGGGAGGGGACAGCTTGCCAATCAATTAAAGAAAGGGTGCTTTAATATTCTCCAAACAGAATTTTTGTCTCTTAGTCCTTTTCTCTTTTGCTCTCTTTAAGTAATTAAAGACCCCTCCCCCCATTCCTGTCCTCCCACTTTTCTTGTGCATACATTTAGTGGAGAACCATTTCCATGTATAATTTGATAGAGCTAATGTCCAGACATTGGCATCATACTTCATTTTGTGTGATCTGTTTCAGATTTGTGTATGCAATGGACACTGATCTCAGTTCCCAGGACAGGAAGGACCTGGACAAGTTCATCAAATTTTTTGCCCTGAAGGTAATATGTTTTTCATTCATCTCTTCCTAGATCTATTAGAAATAACATCCATGCTTCTCCCACTTAGGTACACTCTTTTAAAATGTACCATGCATGACAGCTTGCAGCTTGCCCATTTTAGGGGGTAACTGGTATAAGTTCGGTCTCTTGTAAACCAAACTGTGACAGCCTGGGGGTGGTGGAGGGGGTGTAGCTAGGAAGTAGCTTCCAATTTTCCACAGTTACTCGATCCAGTGGGGGCAGACCACAAGGCCATTTGTCAGCAGAAATGTCAGGCAGTAAAACCCCATTTTTTGGCACAGTATGTTCCCGTGGGGTGGGAGGGAATGCAAGTGTTGAGTAGTAACCATGAACATCTTTTAGGCATCTTCCCTTAAGCATATACTCCACCTAACATTCCCATTTTTCACTTTGCTTTAACTTCCTGGCAAATGGGGATTTTTAAACTAAATGTTAAAAGCCAGCAGACCAGAGTGTGTTTTCCTAACTCTTATATGAAGTTCCCTCATTATTGCCATGCTTAACCAATCTGAACATTTTAAAATCCGATTATGAAGTCATTTCAGAGACTTGGCCATCTGGTTACAACTGTGGGTCTGTATGGAGCTTTCTGGTTCAAGCCTGCTCACGATTATATGGGTGCATTGCATTGGATATTCACTTCCTGACTTGGGCTTATGTTCTTGGGAAAACCATGGATACCATATGCAACTTTCCTTCTGCTGAGTGAGAATATCACTTCCTCCATCCTGGCAAACTACAGCTATTTCAGCTGCTTGGCATTAGACCTGCAACGGGGCGTACAGAATTATTTTTTTTATGCAGTTCATCATTCTTTCCTCTTCTGTCCTTGAGCCTTCTGCACTCTAAGAATCTCTTTCTCACAGTGTGTAGTCTAATTGCGACGATAGCCTTCTAACACGTTGGTGTTTATCAGGAGCCGGGAGGTTGTTCTGGGAGACTTTTCAATTATAGCAGCTCTGGGGGGTTTTATTTATCTCTGCAGACTGTCCAGGTGATAGTTCAGGCACGGCTGGGAGAGAAGATTTGTACTCGCTCATCATCCTCTCCAACAGGATCTGACTGGGTAAAGTCTAACTCTTTGTGAGATTATACTGTCCCTCTTTCCACAGAAAGGAGATCGAAAGTGTTCTTCGGTACAATACAAATGTTTTTCAGTGTTAGGATGTCAGGATTTGGGGCCACTGGCTGAACAAAACATGCTCCCCACTCTCAGGCTTTGGTCTTGGGTATGGTTCTTGGCTACTTAGAGCCCAAGATATAAAGGTTTGAAGAGGAGAGCCATCTGTTGTTAAATAGGGGATGGCTGGCTTTAAAGACAGCTAAAGACATATCCTGGCTTGTCCAACTGCACATTTGGAGCTCCATCATAAAAACTCATTTTTAAAGAAAGGGGGAGGTTAGTGAGGGTTTCCACTTTCTGCAAGTAGAAAATGTCTTCTGCCTAACAATAGCAAGGCCTCCCTTGCAATGAAACTTACTTTACATGCCTGTAATGTTCCTCTGGGCAAGCGTCCTTTGTAATGTTTTAGCAATAAAAGTAGTCCTTTTCTTTTTGCAGTTTAACTTAGCCATCAAGGATATTCCAGAGGTCACACATGAGGCCAAGAAAGCATTGGCAGGGCAGCTGCCCGCTGTGGGGAGGTCAATGTGTGTGGAAATCTCTCTCAAGACTTCTGAGGTGAGGAGGCAACTGAGCTACAAATGCCTAGGCCAGCTTGGGATGCCTAGGAACTAAAGAAATCAGGACTTCTCCATAGTAATTAAATCTACCTAGTTTACCCAAATCTTTTCCCTTAAGTAACCAGAATTAAATAGGGTGGCTAAATGGCAGGAAAAAGCTTTTCATCTTATCTGGAATACTGAGAGAATGCCCAGTGGCCAGTCACCACTTGAATCATTAAGAAAGCTCCCCATTCATAAAACTGAGGGCCCAAGAAGTTTGCCCTTAATCTAGAATGAATGTAGTCTTCTACACACTCAACTCACCCAGGCTCCCTCTTAACCTGAGTCTTTCTGTCCTTGTTTGTTATTGATCTTCCTTTAAAAATGATTACGTGAGGGGGAAGCTAGGTGGCTCAGTGGATTGAGAGGTGGCAGGCCCAGAGATGGGAGGTCCTAGGTTCAAATGTGACCTCAGATACTTCCTAGCTGTGTGATTTGCCTAGCCCTTACCACTCTTCTGCCTTAGAACTAATACCCAGTATTGATTCTAAGACACAAGGTAAGGGTTTATTTATTTATTTATTTTTTAGCCATCACATGAGTTTACCAGAACACTTTGTATTAGTGGAACTGAAGGGTTGTCACTTGAGCCAACACCTTCCATACCCATTGGGTCCAAGCCCTGTTTCTAGGCAAGTTGCCGGGGGGCAGGGGGGTGAGGGGATGATGCCTTACTTCACTGTGTCTGCTACTCTAGGCCCCCTCTATTGCCATAGTGTCTGGATTTAACTAGCATGATTCTTCAGGTGACTGAAAAAGTGATTGCCGTTCTCTACTCATTATTTACAGGGAGATTCCATGGAACTAGAAATTTGGTGTCTTGAAATGAATGAAAAGTAAGTGTGTTTTCAGGTTCCAGAATCTTAGGGGTTCTGTGAGGGAGTGTACTGTATGGAAGAGAGACCAGAAGCTGTATCCCATCTAATGCCCGCTGGATGGAGATATGGCCTGCCAAGGGAGCACCCCTCCAGGGGGATTTCCTGTTCAAAGAAAAGGAAACAAAGGAGAAGGGGGGAGGGGAGGTGTTTTATTTTCCCAGAGAACAGGTAATATTCTTGTGAAATGGGGGGGGGGGGCTCTTGTGACCTGTGTACTTCTTTTGTCTGGTCTTTGTCCAGTAAGATTTCCATATGACCCTCCCATTAAAACCAGGTGTGTGATAATCCTAGGATTTCCCCCTCCGTTTTTTTGTCCTTTAAAAGTAGGTCAACAAAGTTCCTGTCTAAACCTTTAAAGAAAGAATGTACAAAGAAATGAAAACAATAAAGTATAAATCTATTTCTTTGCTACATATGAGTTATAGGTTATCTGTTAAACTCCCACAAGCAGGCTAGTCTCCTACATCTCCTTTTCAGTCCAGGCAGCTCTGATCTTCCTCTTAGTGAGAAAAAAAAATTGCCCTTGAGGTTTGCATCTCTGTTCCATATAATTAAACTTAGGAATCACTACCTTCAGGATTGTTTGGGCTAGAGGGATAACATCAGAATTGGTGGGTGGGTCAGAGGAGACACCTGCTTCCTGCCTTCCTCAGCCTGCTATCCCTAGGTCAGGACAAAGCTCTCCTTTAGGAATGTGATGGCATTATCTATTTGTGGCATTTGATTCTCCTATCTACCACTGGCCTTGACCAAAAGGTAGACCCAGACCAGCTCCAGAAACTTCTGGAGGGGGATGGATTTGGGAAATGATCCATTTTCCATTTCTTGGGAATATTCACAACCAAGTCCACCTCTGACTCTGCTCCCCTCCCATTTAATGTGTCTCCTTCCAGTGCAAGCTTTCTCCTGCAATTATTGGATGGAAAAGGAACAAACTAACACCTTCTCCATGTTCCTGCCTAGGTGCGACAAAGAAATTAAAGTTTCCTACACTGTGTACAATAGGCTGTCTTTACTGCTGAAATCTCTGCTTGCTATCACTAGAGTAACACCAGCCTACCGACTCTCCAGGAAGCAGGGCCGGGAATATGTCATCCTCTACAGGTAAAGGGGATTAAGTAGTTCACCTCACCCTTGTTCCGTAGCCTTCATGTGGTCACCTGACTGGCTTTGCCCACAGCTCATGTCCAGTGCGCCCCCAGGCCCATAATCAGACCCTTCTGTACCCATGTTCCCAGGAAGTCTAATCCTCTAGAGCCCCCTCCAGTGGGCCTCGTGTACTTATCTTTAGAATGGAAGCTCCTTGCGGGCAGAAAATGTGTTCATTGTGTCCCCAGCTCCACATTTGGCACATATTAAGTGCTCTTTACTCCTTCACTCTCTTTTCTTTGCTGTTTCCTGGTTTACAAAGCTCTTTCCTCCAACCCTGCCATCCTGGGAGGGAGATTTACAGCAAGTAAACAGACCAGGAAAGTCCCATTCCCAAAAGGGAAATGATTTGCCCAGGGCTTCTCTCTCTGACCTAATTTGAGAGCCATTGTCCAAGGCCAGTCCAACATCCCCTTCCCAGGCTTGATCCCTGTGGATGAGCTTTTAGGTTCTTACTAAGAAGTGAATAACTCTGTTAGGAATTAGAGGAGATTAGAATTAGGAATTAGAAGAGACCTTAAAAGGCCATCTTGTCCACCTTCTGCCTTCATCCTTTTTGAAATACATTTATATTGTGTTTTCTATCACCTACATTTCCCATGTTCCCTCCTCTTAACCTCCCCCTCCCCCCATTGAGCAGTCAAAGGAAGAATTTTTCAAATGGAAAAAAATGTATTTTCTTTTTTTTTTTTTTTGCAAAATTAAACAATATATTCTGCCATTCTGTGCAGTATTTCACACCCAAAGGCTCCCTGTGCCCAAACTTTCTTTTTCATGATCATTTTATAGCATTTTGTTTTTTTCTTATTGTTCCTTATGTTTCCATGATAGTGATAGGTCATTGAGCTACAAATACTGAGGCCAGCTTGGGATGATTGAGGCCTAAAGAAATCAGAAAAAATTCCATATTGTTTTCTTGATTCTGTTTACTTCACTTTGCATCAGTTCATCCAAGTCTTCCTGGTTTCTCTATATCCATCATTTCCTAGAGTATCGGAATATTTCATTGTATTCATAGACCACAATCCCCAATCTGTGGGATCTGACTTGATTTCCAGTTTGTTGCTATTACAGCAAACATTTCCTGCCTCCATTTTTATCCCAAATAAATGATAGTTTTCCAGGAACACCCAAATATTCCCAGTCGCAGTCAAATGGAAAGTGACTAGTCTAAACCAGAGGTATCAAACACAGGGAATAGTACTCTAAGTATAGCCAGAACCAGATTAAAAAGTGGAGAACCAGGCTTAGAGATAGGAGATCCTGGGTTCAAATTTGACCTCAGACACTTGCTAGCTATGTGACCCTGGGCAAATCACTTAACCCCCATTGCCTAACCCTTATCACTCTTTTGCCTTAGAATCAACATACAGTATTAATTCTAAGATGGAAGTTAAGGTAATATATATATTTGGAAACTGTTTATTAAAATAAAATAAAAGATGTTAAACAGGTAGCTTTCTAGTCCGTAGGTTAGCCATGGGGATCCTTATGTATAGTTTCATTTGAGTTTGGCACCCCGGTCTAGGACCATGACTTCTTAACTCATTGATAAGAATACCGAAGTACCATAGAACTTAAATGTACCAGTGGCTTAGGCCTCTTCCTTCACCCATGTGACCATCCAGCCTTCGTGTCAGAGAAGGTAATGAAGTGATTGTGGCATGCCTGACTTTGTTCTTCCTCAAGTTGGGTTAGTTGTTTTCTCATCAGTTGGGGTCTTCTGGACTGGCAGGACTGGCTGACAGTTGTCCCTCCCGAGCCCTCCCATGAGAGAGAAGCCACTACACCCAAAGCAGTCTGTGCCGCTCAGGGCAGGCTCATTGCTTAATAAGTCTTTCTTTCTGTTGAGCCAGTATTCCTAGCTTGCTCTCTGGGGCCAAGCAGACTCTTAACACTTTTCCCACAAATGCTTTGAGATGACTTCTCCTGCCACCACCAGCCCCCTTCTCCCCTTAACCCAGAGTCTTCTCTTCTCTAAGTTAAATAGTGCTAGTTCTTTTAGCTAACCCACTTTTGGTCAGATTTGGAGGCCCTTCCCTGCTCCTAAATAGTCTGAATTATTGTGACACTTTATTGAACCTATAGTAACTGATTTGGAATACTTCAGGCTGTTCCTTTTCTCTTCCCCCCCCCCCCCCCCCCTTCAGTCCTTTGGAAAGCTGAATCCTTACAAATGCTTTAAAAATAGTGTCTGGAAAGGGCAGCTAAGTGGATAGGGAGCCAGGCCTGGAAGCAGGAGGTTCTGGGTTCAAATTTGGCCTCAGACATGGCCTAGCTGTGTGACCTTGGACAAGTCACTTAACCCTTATCACCTGGCCGTTACTGCTCTTCTGCCTCGGAACCAACACTTATTATTGATTGTAAGGCAGAAGGTGAAAGTTTTTTAAAAAGCCAAGCAAAGAAATGTCTGATCCTTTCAGCCAAGTGCTCTTTAAATAAATAATTGATTGACTGATGCCAGGGCAGTCTCTTAAGAATATCTGCCAGGGAGGCAGCTGGGTAGCTCAGTGGATCGAGAGCCAGGCCTAGAGATGGAAGGTCCTAGGTTCAAATCTGGCCTCAGACACTTCCCAGCTTTGTGACCCTGGGCAAGTCACTTGAGCCCCATTGCCTAGCCCTTACCATTCTTCTGCCTTGGAACCAATACGTAATATTTGATTCCAAGGTAAGAGTTTTTAAAAAAAGGGTATCTGTCAGTTCCCTGCAGAAGCACATCATTTGTTTTTATGGGCCAGAATGCCTCCTAGTTTTCCTCTCCTATACCTGATTATCATTTGAAGCATGGGCTTTTTCATTAGCCCCTGGGTCTCCTGCAATAAATATTCGTCCATTTTTCTACTTCTATTTTCTGCTCTTGTCTTTGCAATATTGCCTGCCTTCTTCATTATAGGGAGGTAGGTAGCACCACAGCCCGGCACCTCCATGAGTATTTAGTTTGTTACTATAAGTAACCTAGGAAATAATTATAAATTTTAAAAGATTCCTTTTCAGATGGCCTATGAGTCAGACTTTTCACTAATGTCAGCTTCCTGAGATGAACAAAATTTAAAAGCTTCTTACTGTATTTTTAAAAGCTGAAAGTTAAGCTAATTATCCCAGATTAGAAATCTCATTGGGTTGGGAAATCTGGTTTCCCAGTTCACATGCTTGCCTTGTTTTTATGGGGAACAAAATGTGAATGATGACTCCGCCACTCTGGCTAGTGTCTTTTAGAATAATCTTAATTATCACCTCTCAGCTAGGTGTTTTTGATTCTGTGAGCAGCTTCCATTGGACTCAAAGGTTGGCAGCTAGATGGCGGTGGATAGAGCATTGGGCTTGAAATTAGGGCTAGTTGTGTGACCCTGGGCAAGTCACTTGACCCTGTTTGCCTCAGTTCTTCATCTGTCAAATGAGCTGGAGAAGGAAATGGTAACCACCCTAGTATCCCTGCCAAGAAAACCCCAAATAGGGACACAGAGAGTCGGACACACCTGAAAGGTGGCTGAACATGTGAGGTTCCCTAGCAAGTACACTGTTGAAGAAAGAAGAGATCCACAAGAGTTCCTAATCTTTCATTATGACTAAGAATTGGGTAAGTTAGCACCAGGCAGTAGCAGGCCTTTGTTAACACTGTGTAGAGCCCTGGGAGCTCAGAGAAAGGAAGACAGCCATATCCATGCAAGCGGGATCCAAGTTGGATGGATGGTCATCCCAGAGGGAAGGCACTAGCATTTGCAGTGTTGATGGCACCCTTCTCTTTGGAGTGCTGAGACTAGAACCCCACCTATTGTTGAAACTCAGAAATAAGGAACAGCTAAGTGGCTCAGTAGGTAGAGAGCCAGGCCTAGAGACAGGAGGTCCTGGGTTCAAATCTGGCCTCAGACACTTCCTGGCTTGTGATCCTGGACACATCACTTAACCCTATTTCCCAGCCTTGGAACCACTACTTAGTATTGATACTAAGATGGAAGGTAAGAACTTTTTTAAAAGAAAGAAGAAAAATCCAAATTCATGCAGCATTCCTTTATCTCCTTCTACAGGATATACTTTGGAGAAGTCCAGCTGAACGGCTTAGGAGAAGGTACTGTCCTGTCTGCACAGCCAGCATATTAGTGGCCCTTTTCACTGTGTAAGATGCTACCCCAGACCCTTCAGTGGGGGTCCATGGAAGAGCCAGGCCAGCTGTTTCTGGGAGAGCTCATGACTGTGTCACCCAAGGGTCTCCCCTCCTCAGGGACAGCTCCTGGACGGGCTCACTTCTGGCAAGGCAGCTTCATTGCATCTACCCCTCACTGTGCGTGAGACAGAACTCCGCACAGGCATAACCAACCGTAGAATACTTCTTAGACTCCTCAACTTGGACCTCTCATCTCTCTGGAAAGCCAGTGTCCTTCTGACCTGGAAGTTTCCTTGTCCTTGGCCATTTGATGCCTGTGTGAAAGAAAGCAGAGTCCTCGGACTATAGGGATTTTCATCTGTGTGTAATTCAGGGAAAGGCCAGCACTCAATGGGCCTGAAGGAAATCGTAGATTATCTCTAGAAGGAAACACTAAGCTTCCTTTTCTTCTAGGTTTCCAGACTGTCCGAGTTGGTACGGTAGGCACTCCAGTAGGCACCATCACACTGTCCTGTGCCTACAGAATTAACCTGGCCTTCATGTCTACCAGGTGAGCAGGAGCCTAGAGCATCCTCCCCTTTCTTGAGCTTTGTGAACTGAGCCTACATGCCAGCTATGCTCCCTCCTCCTGTGTAATCCCCTCCCCCCCTTCCCATATGAAGCTTAAGATCTTCGAAGGAGAGAGAAAGAGAGAGAGCAAGAGCAAGTAAAACCGCCCCAAGCAGAGTGAGTAGCTCAGTGCCCCAGAGCCTGTTGGTCCAGGATCTCAGGTTTGGTGGAGGATCGTGACGTGGCAAGGCTTAGGACACTTGTGGACCTACTAGCAGATGCCAGGGGAAGGGCCAGAAACCACGCTAACGTAACACCATCTGCTTGTTGCCTTGCAGGCAGTTTGAGAGGACCCCACCTATCATGGGGATTGTCATTGATCATTTTGTGGACCGTCCCTATCCCAGCTCCTCGCCCATGCACCCCTGCAACTACAGGTGAGGAAACAAGAAGGGCACTAACGGCCCCCAGCTTGCTTGGCCTGGCAAGGCCCTGCCTGCAGCACTCGTGGACGAGCAGGGGCCACGTCCCTTCTGTCACCTCTAGGAAGGGCCCTCCCCGGCAGACCTGGCTCTCTCGAGCCTTGGGTATCAGTGTTTGTGGTGGTCGTGCTTCAGACTGTCTTGGTAGTGAGGACTCTGGTGTCTTCAGGTATGGCGTGGTTAGCAGGCTCCTCAGTCCACGGGTGGTTTTCAGAGGCCTGTTCTGCCAGGGGCCAGCGAGGTCCCTAGTGAAAGGGTTTTTTAGAATTGGAACAAAGGCGTATCACCCGGTGCTGCTGCTCAGGGAGTGACTCTGGGCCTTGAGTAAGTCAGTGCTCACAGTCTTTTTGTGGCACGATGAAGGCTAGGGAGTCGTGGGGCAAGGAATTGATTGGCTAGAACACCCGGGCCACGTGTCTGCACCACTGCTCTCGTCTTCCTCCTTTTTCGATGATCATTCTTCCGCTTGCCTCGTTTGCTAGTATTAAATAAAGACCATTTTTAGACATTTGTCGTTCCTGTTTTAACACTGATTCTTTACCTGAAAACTCCCCTTCCTTCCATTCCCACACACTCTCTGCTTTTGTTCTTTCTGAAGTCATCCACACTGCTATGAAGTGTCCTCTTTTCCTAGGACGACTGGAGAGGATGCTGGGGTAACGTACCCATCTGTGGAAGACTCCCAGGAAGTGTGCACCACCTCTTTCTCCACCTCCCCTCCATCCCAGGTAGGAGGAAGTGAGAGGTTCTTGAATGCCTTAAGAGCTTGATTACATGGCAGGCCAGGCTGCCCTGTGGCTGGAGGGTGGGAGGTAGTGTGGACCGGCCATGGCCAAAACCGGATGGTGATTGGGCTCACTCCTGAGAGTCCTCGTGGCTCCCGATGTCACAGAAGGTTGAGCTCACACCCGGGTTTTGACACTAGTCCAGGGAAGGCCAGTCTCTAGTCAAGAGTATTTCTTTAGTGTCAGATGCCAAGTCAGTGGAGCCAGGCAGAGTGGTGTCCTCAACAGCCTTGGTCAGGAAAGCATTTCCCCTGCCTGTGCCCTTGGGCTGGGGTGAGAGGCTTGCTCGGCCATCAGAGATGGCCCCCAGTGCCACTGCACCCACCACCCTTAACTGAACCTTGCCTCTAGTTCCAGGCTTATCCTGGCTCATATTGGAGGGGCCCCTGAGCCCATGGGGGGTTCTTAGCAGTCTGACACAGTGGGCAGAGCACCCTTACTGCCTTTTGCAGCCTCTGGAAAGTGAAAAGGCTGGCCTGCTTTCTTCAGCCAGTGCTGGGGTGGGAGAAGGGGGGGGGGGTCCAAAGCAATGAAACATTTTTCAGCAGTTGAAATTTTAAGCAGTACGTGGCCAGCGATGTGGCCCAGCTCTGGAAAACCAGTTGGGTGCTCTTTCCATTCCATGCAGAAATACAAGAGGGCACCTAAGCCTAAGCCACTCCATTGATCAGGTTCAAGTGAATCCTGTTGGCTCTAGTTGTGAACTGAGTGATGCCGGCCTATCAGCTGACAGGAGAAAGAGGAGGAGGTCGTACCACCACCACCCTTTTCCCCCAGCGATCTGACAGGCAGTGCCTTTTGGAGAAAGGCAGGTGGAGGCCAGGGTGCTTTCAGCACAGATCTGAGCCATTTCTTCATTGTAACCCTGCCTGCTACTGAGGCTTCAGGTTTAACAATTCTGCCCCTATTTTTGCTACATAAGATGAGCTGTTATCTCCTCAGTGAACCTTGTGGGCTCTAATTAGCTAATTAAAGCTGGAACAAGACCTAGAAGAATCCATAGCACCATTGGTGGTCACTCAGTGTTGACTTGTTTAGCCCATAACATATGCCAGGCACTACACTAAATGGTGGAGGGAGTACAGAAAAGGAAAAAGACAGTCCCTGCCCTCATGGAGCCTGTAGTCGAGGACACCATGTGCAACAAATACGTACAAAGCAAGCCAGCTACAGAATAAAGAGGAAATATAATGGGGAAGGCTCTGGAATGAAGAGGAGCTGGGGACGACTTCCTGTAGAAAGTGGGATTTTAGTGAGGATTTAAGGGAGGTCAGCAGTGGGAGCAGAGGAGGGGGTGTGCGAGAAGACTGGAAAGGTAGGAGGAGGCCAGGTTATGAAGGGCTTTGAATGTCCAACAGAGCATTCTTTACTTGGCTTTGGAGCTGACAGGGAGCCACTAGTGTTCATTTAATAGGGGAGTGACATGATCCTGCCTATGCTTTGGTGGCTGACTGGAGGGTGGAGAGATGGGCCCCCCAGACACCCCCTCCCCAACTATTGGATGGCCAAGTGGGAGAGGATGAAGACAGAGTCAGGGAGGAAAGGGGGCTTCTTTGAGAGATGCTGCAGAGGTGCCATCAACAGGCCTGGGCAGTACTTTGGGCCTAAGTGCCCAGAGCTGGTGAGGAGTCCAGGATGATGTCGAGGTCGTGACTTTGGGGGACTGGGAGGATGAGGTGTCCTCTGGAGTTATAGAGGGGGAGAAGGTTCTGTTTGGGCATGTTGAGTTTCAGCTGTCTTATTGGATATCCAGCTTGAGGTGTCTGAAAAGCAGTTGGAGATGTGAGATTGGAGATGCGAAGGGTAGATTTCAGAATCATCAGCCTGGTAATTACATCCATGGGGGTGATGAGATCTCCAAGGGAAGTGAGCTAAAGGAAGAAGAGAAGAGGGCCCTGAGGGACACCAGGTCGTTTGTGAGTGACAATTAATGGCCATGCCAGGCGGCTACAGAGAGCTCAAGAATGAGGCCTGAGAAAAGGCCTTTACTCTAATTCCAGTTGATTTTCTGGTTGTCAGAAGCAACTCTAGAAATTTGACTTCCAGCCTTGAAGCTAGCCTGCTTAGTCTTTCTTAGCAGACAGCCCACTCCCACTCAGCCCCTTCTAGCACAGGATTCTCTCCTCAGGAAGAAGGCCAGCAGGTTCTTGTTTCCAAAATTTAATAAAGCAAGAGAAAAGGCCCATATTTGGTGCCAAAGAACATGTGCTGAAATCTCCACTTTGCCCTCATTTCCTCCTATGAACATTGGGGGCTGATCCAGGCCCTTCCAGAGGTCACAGCCACTTTTCAGTCCTCTGCACTTAGCTTTGGGTTACCACCAGAACACTGGGGCCAGCTAGAAGGCAACTGGCCTTCCCTTTCCAGGCCTTTGCTCCTCCAGCTACTCTCCACTCTGTTCTCAAGTTCTTTCTTCCTCTCTTGTTTCTTCTGTGTCTGTGTCTAGTGTGTGTTCACTGTCAGTAAGGCATATTTTCAGACCCCTACTCCTGTGGTGACGGATACTCTGAGGGTCCCCATGGCAGGACTGGCCTTTTCCCACCAAGTGAGTCCGTGATGGGAAGACAGGGAATGCGGTACCTTTTTAAAAAAAAAAAGTTGTTATTTTGTGCCACTTAATACTCCCCAGTGCCCTTTTGGATTTATGGGATTGTTATTCTAGAATGGGTGGTTTGGTTTTACAGGGAGAACCAAGACCTTAATAACCCAAAATAGGATCTGCATTTGGCCCTCCTCCTTCCATTGATGTGATAAGTACAGGGAGTTATTTATATCTTGTTTCCAAATAAACAATTCTAGGCTGGTAATCTTTCCATTTTTAAACTATAAACAAAAGGGTGAAAGGGTTAGAACTGAGAAGACCAGCTTCTGTTACAAAGACTCACCAAGGACAGCCTTGGAGAAAGGGAAAGATTTTGGAGACACACTAATATTAGTGACTCCAAGAGAGCTCCAGCCTAGTTCTCCTGGCTGTCAACCCAGAAATCCAAACTTTGTCAAAAAGCAAGCCAACTGGTGTCTACCAATCCCCTCACCCCTCTTTAGTTTCTGTTTCTTTTTACCTACAAAGAAATGTCCGCATCTGTTGAGCCTTGGCCCAGGGCCCCAGAGCGTGTCCTGGGATGCTGGGTAAC
The DNA here is from genome assembly GCF_027887165.1 of Monodelphis domestica. Classification (NCBI taxonomy): domain Eukaryota; kingdom Metazoa; phylum Chordata; class Mammalia; order Didelphimorphia; family Didelphidae; genus Monodelphis; species Monodelphis domestica. The sequence goes on along the minus strand of NC_077232.1, from coordinate 28,382,056 downwards.
TCTGCTTTCTCATGGGTCTTTACACCTGCTCACACTGTTGGACTTGTCCAATTTCTCCTCCCTCTCTCCCTCCCTTTGCCTTCTCTCTTTTTCTCTCGCTCATTAGCTCGCAAGCTCTCGCCTTGCCTATCAGCCTGCTGCTCTGGGAGTTGGATCAGCTGAGCTCGCTCACCCAGTGGTCTTTGCTGCTGGCTCGAGTGCTGCCCACCCTCACCAGGTATCCATGAAGGCAGGAAGGAAGCCACCCGTGTGGCTGTGGGGGATCCCTTCACCACACACACACATCATGAGTATTTGCAAGGACTCACAGTGAAACCCTCCAGATAGATTTCCCTGCCTAAATGAGACTTAACTGACATCACTCCAGAGATCTTTGGGTTGTAGGTGAGATGAGTTTGGAAGGTTCACTCATAGGAATCTGAGAATTCCAGTGGAGAAGGTTCCCCCACCCCAGGTGTGCCTCTTTCTTTCATCTTGCTGCAGTCATTGGCCTGGAGGTTCCTTCCCACAAGATGGCAGCACTGCTAGCAAAAAGGCTTGAAACCAGATAGCCAGTGTAACAGGATCTGAGTGAGGCTCCCCTCCTAGCTGGCATGCTATAATCACTAACTGAATCTTTATTGTTCCTCCCTGGAGTTAATGGTTCCAGGGAAAGAAGGTGGGGTGCCCCTGGCTCCCAGCCAGCCTGCCCATGGCACCCAGGCCGACCATGAGAGGATGGCAACCTGTACCCCTTCTGATGGTGCCCACTACATCGTCACTCCTTCCAGCAGGTAAGTTTACTGTCAGTCTGGCCCTGAGCCCCCTCTGGAAGATCCTCGGCTCCCCCAGCCTCGAGCTGTTCCTGATTAGAGGCAGACACTGCTTTGCCCCGAACACAGGCTCCTGAACAAGTTCCCAGAAAGGATTGGGTCTGGAAGATCCTGGGTGTGAGGCACTTAGCACCCATTGGCCATTCCCTAGCCATGGTACAGCTTTGGTACATGGGTACAGTACTGTGCTCTGATCTTATTCCAAACACTCTTCTCTTGTCAAAGCCATTACTGAAGAAAGCTTCCCCGGATACTTTTCTCTTGCCTCGTGTTCCTTTTCTTAACATCTGTGTGTTTTGGACTCTTGAAAAGCCTATTTTCCTTGCACCCAAGAGCAGGAGAGGCACATAGGGAGTCTAACCTGACACCGTCAGGCAGAGGCTACTAGAATTATCCCCAGTCCCACCCGGTGGGAATCAGATCCAAGACTTGGGTCTTTTCACGAGTGCAGCAGTGGCTTCGTGGTAGTTGGACAGACAGTATGTGGTATTAGGAAAAACGCCACACATTGTTATTTATATTGGATGATTGGAAAGAGAAGAGAAAAGATCCAGAGTTGGCTGTGGGGAAGGTTGGGGACAGCTATGTAGCCCCATGGATAAAATAGCAGACCTGGAGTCGGACGGACTTGGGTTCAAACTGCGCTAAGATACTTCCTAGCTGTGGGACCCTGGGCAAGTCATTTAACCTGATCACCTAACCTTTGCCAGAATTAATTCTAAGAAGGTAAGAGCTTTGGGGTTTGTTTTTTTTTTATTGGCTTAGCTATGTTGGCAGGCACTGTCCAAAATATGCCGATTCCAGCCCATGTGGTGTGTCTGGTATGCATGCCGTTGGGTTCATTGGCCCTACAAGAGGCAGATACATAGGGGCAAAGTAGTCTGACATGCAGCCAACTTTATCTTCCTTTCCTAGTGAAGACACCGAAACGGTATCCAACAGCAGCGAGGGCCGGGCTTCGCCCCGCGGCATCCTGGAGGCTGTCTTAGTTCGGAAAGTGGGAGCTCTTGTCAACAATTCAGTGGATCAGGTGATGCCTCCGGCACTGTTATTTGGGGGAGCTCATGACTTTGAAAGCCTTCTCCCCAAAACAGGAAGAGCTTAGGCCTTATCCTAGAGGTGCCCACCTTGCTCCCACACAGTGCTGGTGAGCTCCATTGAACCTCCTTGTCTGCACTCCAAGCTTCTCCAGGTTCACTGCTTGACTGGCTTTTTGGGTCCCATATTTGCTGAAGTGCCTGCTCGGTACAAGGCACTGTGCTCAGCTCTCAGAGAGGTGGCAGAGTTTCACCGTGATCCCTGCTCTCCATGAGCCCTCAGATGGAGTGGGAGAGTCGGCTTCAGGCAAGATGAGAAGCTCTTGAACAGCAGGAACAGTCTTTGCATCTTTTCCGGTGCCGCGCTCAGGGCTTTGTAGAGTGGATGGATGGATCCAGAATAGTGACTGACCCTTTAGGTGCCTGCACATGCCAGGTGAAAGCTGGCACTGATTCTCTTTTCTTGTACCTTTCCAGGTAACTATGACCAATTTGGACATCCCCTTTGCCATGTTTGCTCCCAAAAACTTTGAGCTGGAGGATAATGATCCCATGGTGAGTATCCCACCGAGGAAGCTACTCCTTCCCTCCTGTGGGCTTCACTACCTGCCCTGGAAGCTTACTCCTGGGCTGGGGCTCCTAACGTTGTCGTCTCCCAAGTCTGTAGCCACCTTTCTGCCAAGACCGGGGATGACTAATGGGAGCCTTTACCCAGGGGACTAAAACAAGACCTTTGTGGTTCCACGAGCAGGTAAATCCTCCCGACTCCCCAGACACTGAATCTCCTCTCCAAGGCAGCTTGCACTCTGATGGGTCCAGTGGCGGCGGTGGCGGCGGCAGCAGCGGGAACACGCATGACGACTTTGTCATGGTTGACTTTGTAAGTTGCTGCCACTCTGACTTGCCCTTTGGGGCCTCTTACGCCAAAGCTCTGGTGGTCCCACAATTCACAAAGCTTGTCCAGTGGTTCAAAGGAACCTCAGTTCTGTGGGCAGGGACGGTGCCATCATGTCGAAACGGGGATAGAGTTTGTCGCCTCCAGCTTCTGAGCACGAGGCCCTCTGGGAGGGAAGCTGTTGCTACTTCTGTCCCAGAAGCCTTTGAGCTTAGTGTAGGCTCTGTCATAGCTGGTATGCAACTGCCACAGAAATGAGAACCCGGAGTGACCTCCCTGCCACTGTGGGGCATTATGAGGAGGCACCAGAAGAGGAACAGGGTCTAGCTCCCAGGATCTGAGGAGTCAGTGGGCTCTGGGCCTGCTTCTTGGCTGAGATTAGAAAAGATTCTCTGCAAGTCTGTTAGCCTTTTAATAAAAACATCTGACCATTAGCATCAATTAAGTTCATGCTGTAGTGCTAGGGATCAGAGACTCATACTAAGGTACCAAAAAAGAAAAGGATTCTCATTTGAAAGCAAGAGCAAAAGAAAGAGGTGGGGCACCAAGTGGAAAAGGGAGCCTTTCCCTAGAGGCGAGATCCAGGAAAGGAAACTGCCTCCCATTTTGTTTTCTGTTTTCCTTAGAGAGAGGCACTGACCCATACTTGTCTTGTTTGTTTTTTTTTATTGTCTTTCTACAGAAGCCGGCCTTCTCAAAAGATGATATTCTCCCCATGGATTTAGGGACCTTCTACCGAGAATTTCAAAATCCCCCTCAGCTGAGCAGCCTCTCCATTGACATTGGGGCTCAATCCATGGCTGAAGACCTGGTATGAAAATCTTCTTCTACCCTACTTTCCTAAGAATCAGATATCTAGAGCTGGAAGAAATCTTGGAGCCTGTCTCTCACTTTATAAGTGAGGCAGTGACTCATCCAAGATCACTAAGCCAGTCCATAACAGAGGTTAGGACCAGCCGTCCTCTCAGATCCGCCAACCCCTTAGGCCCCATGCCGACAAAACCCTCCTAAGATGAGGGCCTTACTTACCCCTCTGTGCCCCAGCTCATTTTTCCAATCTTCTGTTGTCTGTCATCATCACCCTCTGGTTTGGGTGTGGGGAACAGCACACCAAAGTTAGCAGAATGGGAGGCTCAAAACTCCATTCTTGAACAGAGGTGTGAAAGTCTTTATTTCCAGAAGAGGTTTAGGGCATTAAGGGTCCAAGGACTAATGGAGTAGTCTGAGGGGTGAGTCAGAGTTTGCCTATTTATTGAATAGTCACACCCCAGTGAAGGCCTCCCTGCAATGCCCTTCTCTGGTAGGGAGGGCACCCGAGGTACAGTGACCACAGTGACCTGTACGACTGATGTAAATCCAGAATGGAACAGTTCAAGTGACCAGGAATCCCCAGCTGTCCAGAGAGAACAGTGCAAGACTGTTAGAAGAGATTCATAAGCTACAACAGCTAAATGCTTAGTAATAAGAGAGTTTGCAATTTATGCTTAACTGGTGCTAACTGGGGAAGAACACAAGGCTTCAGAACATGGGGGTCCCGTTTCCATCACTGCCCACCTCTGTCATTGCTCCCAGAAATCTGGGGAGGAGGGGCAAAGCTCTCCTCCTGTAATTCTTGAGGCTCAAGTGGGCCCATTGGCCCTGTCTAGTCCACCAAAAGGATCCTGGGCTTCATCCCGAGGGTGGAGAGTGGGATGTTACCCTCTGAAATCTACTTGTTTAGAAGACAGGAGCACCATTTGAGGATCCCATTAAGCCAAGGGGGCAGAGCCAGCTCTCGGCTTTGCTCAGGAATCTGCTCCAGGGTTTGGCCTTCCTTGGCAGGAAGTCTTTGGAAGACTGAAACTCCTTCACCTTGAAGCTTGGAGAGAAGGGCCAGCTGGGCACCATCTTTCTTTTTCAAAATAATAATAGCTCTGCATACTTGAAAAACAATTCATTTGCACTTTGGCTGCCTCTTCTGAGAAGAAAGAGGCCCAGTTCCTCCCAGTTCTGTTATTTAGGTCCTTAATCCTTTTATTTTTGTCTTCTCCAATTTCCAGAGCTCCCTACTCCCAGTCAGCATCTTCTGAAGGGCCCAGCTTGCTGCCTGTTTGTGTGTGACAGTGGGCTCCTCCTCTTTGCCCTGGTGCTTCTGCTTGGCAGGAGCCCACTCTGATACCCACTCGGGCTTTTTCTCTCCGTCATTCCTAATCTCAGTTTCTCTCTAGTTCCCTACTCCTCCCTCTCCCCTCCTCTCTATCTCTTTTTCTCCCTTTCCCTCTCCCCAGGAAGTTTTCTTGCCCCTTTAGGTTGTTACCTTGGCTTGGCCAGTCCGGGGTGTTTCGGATCCTGGTGGGCAGCACCCACAGGGCGGGAGTATCCCTGACCTTCCCACCTTCCTTGCAGGACTCGCTCCCAGAAAAGCTGGCTGTGCATGAGAAGAATGTCAAAGAGTTTGATGCCTTTGTGGAGACCCTGCAGTAAAACCGTCATCCTCCCCACACCCCAGCAGTAGCAGCAGCAGCACCACCACCACCATGAGCCCTTTTTGGGACACCCCTGAGGACAGAGGCCATTCCACCTATCTCTTCTCCCTCGCTCATCTATTATTTATTCAGCTTCAGAGGGAAGAGGCTGCCCCATTCTTGCCTTGGGGCTCTTCCCCAGTGAAATCCAGTGGCCAGCATTGAAGAGGGCCCAGCCCCTCCGCAGCATTCTGTTCTGGGTTATGGCCTGGTCCAGGGGTCAGAAACTATCACAGCTGGAGGAAGATGGGCCACTGGCCCGTCCCCCCGCAATTGCCTGCTTCTCCGTGTATATTCTCCCAGTCTGAGCAGAGGCTCAGCCCAGAACAGCAGCGTCTTTCCTCATCATCACCATCGGCTTTGCCCATAGAATAGAACTGGGCAGCCTCTCCCCTTGGTGTTAAAGGCTCTGTCCAGGGCTAAGGACAGCTGCTAGGACTGTCCTACCCACCACTACTCCGGTGACCCACAAGCAAGAAAGGAAACCGGAAACGTCAGTCCATTGGTGCCCGTGGCACTGTAGAGGCAGACATGACAAAGGCTTGGTAAAAAGCAGGGCAGGAGGAGAGGACCCGTCTGGGGGCCCATCTAGGATAAATGCCTTCCAAGACACTATGCAAGGCGACGTTGGACTGGCGCCGGCTGTAAATAGAAGCTCCTGCCCTGTGTGGTTGGGGCTGGGTCACAGGAGTTGTAGATCAAGATTCTCTTTCCCTTCCTGTCCTGCTCTTTTGCTGCTCTCTGGTCCTAGATAAGCGTTGAACAGTAAATATTTATTGCTTTAAGAGAAAGTTGGATTCTTTCTAATGGTACCTTGGATGTGGGCTGTTTTCACCCAGCTGTGGCCCTGGGAAGGCTGGGTCCTTCCTTGGCCAGCAGGGCCCTCCTCAGAAGAAGCCAGAAGCAGCCCTGCAACACTAGCCACTCTTCGGACCGACCCCACTGGACACCAACTTCTCACTAGTCTGGGGTTCTCCCCACCCCTTCCAAGAAACTGCTGGCTGAGACTGCAAGGTTTTCTTCCTAATGCCACACTGACTCAAGTGGCCGACGACCACATCCTCTGCCATCCCGAGGCAAGGCCCCAGCCCCAGGCCCCTGGGTGCTTCTTGCTGCCTTAGGGTGGAAAAGGCTGAGGGGTTCCTGCTGTGCCCGGGCCTCTGATCCTGAATGACACCCACCACCAGAGCCATCCAAGGGGCTCTGAAGCTAGGAAGCGCGATGCCCATCACCCTGTTTGCTTGCTGGCCGGAACCAGAACCAGAGCCAAAGCCCAGCTATTCTGACCCTTCTGGTTAGTCAGGTGCCTCTCACTGCCAGGCCTTACCTGACATCTTCGCTGGAGGGACTGTTGGCTTCCTTGAACAAGGGCAATTCTCGAGGCAGGCCCAGCGCACGGAGGTGCCGAGCAAGTAGCTGCTGGGGAAACAGCCTTCTCAAGTCCTCGTAGCCAGTGGGGACAGACAAGGCCCGACCTGCACAGCCAAGAGGGGCCCCCCAGTTCAGGCTCAGCTCGTGCCCTGCTTGTCACATAACCACCATGGATTTTTGTGCACAATGTCTACTACTCAGGGGTGATGGCCAGAGCATTTCACTTGGGAACCCTCCTGTCACTAGAGGCCAGTTTCTCCTTGCCTTGAGAGTCCAGTCTGAGGCAGCCTTGGCGCTATATTGGCCTTGATTCCGAGGACAGAGATGAGAGCAATGAAGGGTCAGTCAGTGGTTTGGGCCCACTGTAGGACAATCCTAGAGTCCTGAATTTGGCCCCTCGGCCCCAGCACAGGATGAAGGGGAGGTAGCATGGATCTCGGAACCTTTTCCCCATTTCTGGACTTCTAATTCAGCCCCTCAGATCCCACCTCTGACCAACTTCCTCTTTGCCCCTGCATGAAAATGCTGTGGTGTCCTAGGCAGGAGCACCGTTAGCACGAGTGCTGCCCTCCGCAGGCAATAACTACATAGCCCTTCTCCATTGCCAGTTTGCTCAGGGTAGGAGCTGGGATCTCCCAGGCTCACCAGGACTGGAGTTGAGCATTTGCTTCAAGCAGAGCCCATGGCGGGTGGCATAGTCCAGGCCCGGGCCGTCAGCCTTGCTCAGTGCAAAGGGGTTCGGGCCCTGGACTGGTTCTTGGGTCCCAAATGTCTTCCTGAGGTCACTCAAGCCAGTGGCTGTCAGCACATCCAGGAAAGAGCTGGATGGTGCCCGGCCTGGAGAGAAGCATCTTCACCCCTTGTCTGTTTGAAAACATTGAGCTGTACTTTCAAATATATTCTCAGAAAATTTCCAATAAAATTTTTCTGTACATAAGGAAGTCGTCCCCTTCATTCTCCCTTGGCCAAGGAAGGGCCCCCTGATGGAGAGCCCTGGCCTGTGGTCAAGGCAGGCAGGCTGGGGGCCCTGGACCCAGGGCAGGAGGATGCCTGCACAGAGGGATAAGAAGAGGGTCCAACTCTGGCCTTTGTTCTAGCCCCTGGGTCTGACCCTATGAAGGGAGACCTTAGCAGGGAAAGGTTTGGTCCTCGGCTGCACAGCAGAGGAAGAGGGAAGGTAGATACAATGGGGAGGTGGAGGGCCTCCCCACCCCGCCCCAACATCAGCAGGCCCAGCAGTTTCTCAGAGGCTGGGAGGAAGCTGCGCCTCCCCCTTCCCAGGAAAAGCTCCTCACCTGTCTGTAGCCCACCTCCCTGGCTACCCCTTCAGGGCCCCTTCCCACCTCCCCACACTCCAAGAGTGAGCCCTCACCAGAGGCCCCGGGCACCCTGGGTAGAGCCTGGCCTTGCTGCCTGCCCAGCCAGAGGGTGAGTGTTAAGGGGGACCACCATCACACACACACACACCCCACCCCCTACCACGAACATCCCAAGCGGAGGGCGATGGCAGGACTCCACCCAGCCACTTGTTTCTAGAGCGTACATGGCCGATGGCCCCCTCCCACTCTCTGGACTGGCCGCAGCACTGCACTTCTCTCTAGTTCATTCTCAGGGCATTGACCAAGCCAAGGAGGTGCAGACGGTGGCCCAGACCGCCCCTCCCCCTCCCTGAACCCCATTTAGTAGAGCCATTTTTCAATCTCCATCTTTATTGAAATACAAAAAGTGCAAATGGTGAAATACATGATTGGTGCCAAGTAAGTCAATAAATGTGAGTGTGCACTCGTTTCACAATCCAGCCCTCCCAGGGGCAGGCTGGAGAGTCTCCCAGGAACCAGGGCCCCAGCCTTGGCTGCTCCAGGGAGACCCAGTGGGAGGAAATGGAGGGCACGGGGCAGGGGCTGCAGGCAATATACAGTGAATCCAGCACAGAAAGCAGTGGCAGATGGGGATGGACAACAGCTCCCAAGCACTCGGGAAGGTTCTACTTGGTCCGTCCTCGGCCTGGCCCCAAGCCAGCAGGCAGAGAGCCAGCGAGAAGTGGGCAAAGGCCCGAGGGAGGCCGAGCTCCAGGCAGACGGTCCTGCCCAGGGATGTGGGAGGGGGTACTGGAGGGCACAGGTCACTAGGGGCATCTTCGACAGCGCTGGAGAGTTCTCGAGGGCAGCAGGCGCCTGGCTGCCAGGATTGGAAGGCCGCATGGAATCGCCATGACGTCATACTAAGGGGCATCCCGAGAGCGGCCCACCTGGCCTTGAGGGAAGGCTGAAGTCCGACCGAGGCCCATCACAGCCGCCTCCCCGTCTGAACCAACCCTCCAGAGGCTCCTAGTCATGGACCGACCAAGCCGGCGCTCTGGTCCCGCGGGGCCCTGCCCCCGAAGGGGCCAGCTTGGCAAAAAAAAACGAGAAGAGCTCTAAGGGCCAGGGTGCTCACCAGGGCCCTGGCTTTGACACGAGGACGTGCCGATAAGGCTGGGGGGGGGGGGGGAAGGGGATGGAGGCACCTAAGGAATGTGGACTAACTGGTCACTGACCAAACCTCTGGACAGACTGGAGTCAGGAAAGGGTTTTCCACCCGCCAGGGGGCCACGGGCGTCTCGGACGAGGGAAGGAGTGGACAGCCGGCGTCACGGAGCCTCTAAACTAACGATGGCCATGGCCGAGGCACCCAGTGAGGAAGTGCGGCCACCAGGAACACTCCTGGCCACTAGCAGGAAGGAGACAACCGGCCCCAGTGCCCCCACCCAGTAGGCAGACACCAGGGTAACAGGGAGAGCAGTGGGGAAAAGGGGATATCAGGAAGGCCCCTTGTCCCATCCTGAAAGCCAGATCTGGGCATCAGGGCATCAGCACCCTGGGCACTAGAAAGGCAGGGCAGGAGATAAGGCTGTTGAGAGAAGGAATGCTTAAGAGGTGGAGGCTCCTGGAGCCCAGGCAGGAAGGGGGCCGGGCCTAGGCTATGGAGACACAGAAGGGACCCTCTGGACCCAGCATGGAGAAGGCTGTCCTTCCTGAGCACTGTCCCATCTCAGGACCCTGGGGCTTGTTCCCACATGGGGCATCCATTGGGACAAGGCCAAAGGAGTGGACAGTGGCTGCCGGAGAAGGGGGGAGAAGGGGGCAGAATGGAAAGGAGGGTGCTCAGGGCCCCTCTGGGTTGGGGAACAGCTCTGCTTGGTGATCCAGCAGGAACTTGGTGAAGGTGTTGATGGGATTGATGGCTTTGAGAGTGATGGCGGCATCCTTGGCCCACAGCAAGTTGGGCCCAAAGACCACAGCCAGGTTAGTGTTGTTCATCTTGTTTTGGTCACTCTGGGAGGAGATCTGGGAAAGGGGCAGGAGAAGAGGGAAACAATGACCGTCCCCTTCCAAGGAGGCACCGCTGATGCTTTGCTGTAACTCCTTACCCTGCCCCTGCCCCCTGCCCCCAGCTCTCTTCTCAGGGAAGCTGGGGGAATGCGCCAGGCCCCCGGCCACAGCAAGACACTGACCTGGGTCAGGAAGGCGGTCAGAAAGCGCAGCACCTCGTAGTTTTCTTCAGGTAAGGTCTGGAGGACCTGCAGAGTCACTGCCACTCGCTGGCTCTCCTCAATATCTGCAAAAGACGGACACTAGATCACAGGGACGGCTGGGCCGAGCGGCTCAGCCCGTGGATGGGGAGCTGGAGAGGGAGTCTCAGTGGAGGAGCCGCAGTGCCGGGGAGAACCTCCCCCTTCCTCCAGCAGAGGGAAATGGGCAGGCGGGGGCTGAGAGCCAGGGGGAGGCACTCACTGAGGAAGCCTATGACGTGTGGGTAGAGGTCAAAGGTGAGGAGCGGCTCGGGCAGCTCCCGGAGGAAGGTCTTGAGGATGACTGCGGGGAGGTGCACATCATTATATTGCTCAAAGTTCACCGGCAGCCCTGGGGGAACAGGAAGGGATGAGTGTAGCTCCAGGCCCAGGCTGGCACCCCGAGGCCCATGCCAAGGCATTCTCAGCAGCCCAGACTTCCTGCTAAATCCTACCCCCAGGCCCAAGCCCAGGAACCTCCCTGCATCCTCCCCTGGCTAGCCTTGGGGACAGGCAACACGGATAAAAAAGAGCTGCAATTTACAGCATTTGTCCCCAGTCAGGACCATCCGTCCCAATCCCCCAATGGGCACTGACCGCTAGCAAGCTTGGCTTTCGATACACAGCACAGGCGCCGGGCCTGGCCATCTACTACGTCCACCTCAGGGGCGCTCTCGTCAGGGAGAGCTGGGATCCAACCGGGGAATGCCGTGTCCCCGCCACAACCCCAATGCCCGATCCGAAAGCATCCCTGCCCAGGCCGCTGAGAGGGCCCAGCTGCCCACCTCCACACTCCCCCAGGGAGCAGAGCCGGCTCTCTCCACAAGCCTGGCCACCAGGCGATGCCACAGCCCACTCACCCATGTTGTACTTCTGCTGCACCTCCCGAACCACCTGAGTGTTGGCCGATCTGCGGAAAATCCCCTCGGTGGTAAGAGCTGGACAGCAAGAGGAGGAGAATGAGGCCCAAGCAGGCCTCGGGGCCAGCAGAGCTCAGCGTGCCAGCCACCATGCCATGAGCCCCCCCAGGCCCTGAAGAGGAGGAGGCTGAACGGAAGGGAGCCTGCAGAGGCACGAGTGCCCGTGTGGGCTGCCCCGGGACACGGTATAAATAGCAGAGCCCCACCACCCCTCCTAGGAGGCCGGGCTACAGAGGGCTCCGACCCGCCAGGGAAGGGCCTGGTACTCACCATGGGCTTGCAGGTAGGCAATAGTCTCTCTGAGGACAAGAGGCAGGTTTTCAGGCTCACTGACCTTCTCCTGGAGGCTGGGGGGGACAGGGAGGTGAGCTGGGGCCAACACACCCGTGCCAGCACCCCCTTCCGCACCCATGGCCCTGCCCAATAGACTCACTGCTGCAAGGAGACCCCAAACTGCTGGTTAGGAAGCGGGGGCCGAGGGGGCGTAGGCTTCGGAGCCGTGGCGGGGGTTTTCTGGGTAGATCTGAGGAAGTCGTCATGTCTGGGAAACAGGGATCAGGGTCAGGGCTGAAGCCTGTGCCCTCGGCCACCTCCCTCCCCTCCCCTCCCCTCCCTGGGCATCTCACTTGAGCACTTGTCGAGGGATGCCCAGATGCTCCAGCTTCACGTGCTCGCACAGCTCACTCAGGTAATTCACATAGAAAATCTTCCTCCCAAATTTGAAGCTGCCAAGAAGACTGTCTCAGAAACGGGGGAGAAGCAGGCCCCCTCCCAGGAGGGTGAAGGCCTGAGCTTCCCTGTGGGTCTGCCCCATGAGCCCAGACGCCCCCCAGCCTCACCTAATGAGGGGCTTAAAGAGGATAAGCAGCGTTTTGATGAACATGGTGGGGTGTACCACGTACAGGGCTTTTATGTTCTTCTTGTACCTGAGAAAGGGCAGAAGACGGACTCAGTGGGGCTGGCCTGAGACCAGGCTCTGCCCCCCAGCCCCGCTTCCTCACTGAAGAGGCACTTGGGCAGTATACTGTCCGAAGGACTGTGACAAGCTGGAAGGGATCCAGGAGAAGGCCCTGAGGGCCAGGCCCCACAAAATCCACTGAAAGACGGGATGGGGTTTAGTCCAAGAAGAGAAGCCTGGGGGCACAGACAGTCCTCTCTGGGGCCTGGAGGAAGGAGTCTGGCTCTATGTGGCCACGGGAGCAGCAAGCAGAAGTTTGCAGGAGGCTGAGCTGATCCCCCAAACCCTCCATCCCTGGCTCCCCACACAGACTCACTTGCGGTCAAACTCCCGGTAGGCATCTCGGAGCCAGCTGAGGGAGGGCTTGTTCTCACTGGTCAGGCCATGGTGCAGATACAGCAGGGTGTAGTCGCTCTCCACATACTGATCCAAGGTATACTTTAGGTACCTGAGGAGACCCCCCCAGACCCCCGAGTTTACCAGACCACAGACTTAGAGCAGGAAAGGATAGTCACAGTCACCCCGTCCAGCCCCCCTCATTTTGTAGAGAAGGAAGCTAAGGCTTAGAGAGATCTGCCTAAAACTGGAAAGCCCAAAAGGGTCCAAAAGATGGAGTCTGAATCCATCTCCTGATTCTTTCATTCAAAGTTCAAGGCTCTTTTCACTTGATCTAGAGGTAGTCAAGGGGGCACTTCAGCGCACAAAGCCCAGAAAGACTTGGGTTTAAATTCAGCCTGAAACTGGCTTTGTGACCCTGGAAAAGTAACTTAACCTGCCTGCCTCAATTTCCTCATCTATAAAGTAGGGGTCATAATAGCTGCGACTTCTCAAGAGTTTTTGTGAGAATTAAATGAGATAATAAAGCACGGTGCCTGGCACACAGTAGGATGTATGAATGGCAGCTATTATTACTATCATCATTGTGATTTCTGGGATGCCTCTTAAAAGCTACCTGCCTTGTACTGAACCATCCCTAGTGGTCTCTGAGAACAACCCTCTTCTGGGGAGAGAAATGGGGGGCTACAGATGGGGAACCACCAGCTCTGGCTGCTGTTAGTGGGCTTCACTTGGATACAAGAAGGGGTTCAATAAGGGGGTGGAGGGGCACAACTGAAGTTTAAGAAAAAAGCCACAATCAAACTTCAAAGAAAAGAGAGAGTGCCTGCCATGCAGTATTCCCTATCTCTGCCCAAGAGCTACAAAATGCCTGTGTGCGCATGTGTGCATTTCTGTGACTCTTTACTGTCCCCAAGGCAGGCACCCCAGGTGAGCTTCCCCAAGACCTGGCCTTATTTTACAGGTGATGAGGCTGTGGCCTAGAGGAAAAGGGGTTGAGCAAGACTACACAGCAGATAAGTGGCACCCCTAGGTCCTCTGCCTCTGAAGGCCCCACTCATTCTTGCGTCTTCTTTCCCATGCCTTTCCCCCATGGAGCCATGTCTGGGACTATGCACCCTCCCCCCCCCCCACCAGAGTTTGGGGAGAAAGGAGGAAGGGCTAGCTCATCCCCATAAGCCAGGAGAGGGAGGGCCCAAGGCTGGCACCCCATTTGAGGCCCTCAGGAATGCAAACTGTAAAATGTTGATTAAAAATAGCACCTACCTCCAGAGCTGTTGTGTGGACAGAATAAAACAATATTTGTAAAGTGCTATACACAGTGCCTGGCCTATAGCAGGCACCTGATAAGCGCTTCTTCCCTCTTTCACCTGACCCTTTCCCATGGAAGGAGCTCAGAGAACTTTCTAACTGGGCTTCCTGGGACAAACTCCCACCTCCCCTACCCGACTCACTCCAGGAGTTTGATGTGGTCCAGCTGGTGGCTTGGAGGCATCCGGCAGGCACTGAATACTATGATCTTCCGCCCAAATTTGTCATCTCCTAGAGAGTGAAAGAGACCAGGTCAGAAGGAAGAGCCTGGAGCAGTCTCTGGGAACATCCATCTTCAGGTGAAGGTGCTCAAAGCAAGATGGAAAAAAGGCTGCTTCCAGGCTCTGCAAAGCACAGCCACAAAGTACTGGGATTTTCAAGAGCAAGTCACCAACATTCATGATCTCGGTCCAGTAATCAGTGCACACTCCCATGGCACCCTTGATTACAAAGCGTTTTCCTTAACAACCCCATGAGACAAGGTGGGGCAAAGATCCTCATCCCATTTTACAAAAGAGGAAGCCGAGACTTAGGAAGGAGACCTGATCTGACCAGGACCACACAGCCAACAATTGTCAGAGACCTGCTATGATGGTTCCTGTCCACGGTCCTCACTACTGAGAAGCCAGAGGCCACTGGGCCCCTTAAGTGTGGGAGTTTTGAGGGCCAGTTGGGCTAAGGCAACAAGCGTGACACCAATCTGGAGGACTACCTCAGGCTAGCCCAAGGAAGAGTCAGAAAAAATGGAAAGGTTAAACACTGGGGCCAATATAATTGTAAGATAAATAACTTTCAGGTTAGGTAAGACAATGAGACCCATGGGGAGGGGGGGGGGATCAGACAGGCCTCTGCCAAACAAGGCCAATGCTCTTTCCACTCCACCAGCCCCTGCCTGTTGATGAGCTATCTAAGGAGTTATCATGAGAGGCTACACAGAAATTCCTGAAATATTTTCCCAGCTCAAAACATGTCTAGACTCCACTTTGGGAACTGCCCTCAGAACTAGTTTATGAACTTGCAAGGAAATTCATCTCTCCTTTACAAGCATGTAACATAGAGCTAGCTAGAAACTCAGAGGCCATCAAGTCATGACAGATGAGGAAACTGAGGGTAAAAAGATTAAGCAAATTTGCCCAAGGCCCCAGAGCTGTATTAGAGAGAAGATATGAACCCAGCCAGGTCTCCGAGACCAGAGCCAGTTCCCACTGGAACACGTTGTCTCCGGTCCCTGCACCAGTACTGGGCTCAGAGGGAATTTTTTTTTTGGGGGGGGGGGGGATAAAAAGAACAAATCTAAGCACAGTGGACAAAGGTGGGCTCGGCATACAGCTAGTGTTACAAAACCAAGCATTTATTACAAAGTAGAAGACAGACTCTTGAGTAAGGGGAGCATCTTTGGAAAGAGCAAATGGGGACCAGCTAGGTGGCTCAGTAGATGGAAAGCCAGACCTGGAGATGAGAGGTCCTAGGTTCAAATCTGGCCTCAGATACTTCCTGGGCTAATCACTTAACCCCCATTGCCTAGCCCTTACTGCTCTTCTGCCTTAGAACCAATACTTGTATCAATTCTAAGACAGAAGGGTTTCTTTAAAAAGCAAATGGCAGCTGAAGGAACCTCCTTGGAAAGCCCTATTTGTT
Source organism: Monodelphis domestica (assembly GCF_027887165.1). Taxonomy (NCBI): domain Eukaryota; kingdom Metazoa; phylum Chordata; class Mammalia; order Didelphimorphia; family Didelphidae; genus Monodelphis; species Monodelphis domestica. The sequence goes on along the minus strand of NC_077232.1, from coordinate 28,366,724 downwards.
TAAAAGTCACTCAAAGCCAGAGCTGGAATCATTCTCAAGGGAGGCCCTGTAGGGTGTGAGGGTTCACGATGCCATTTACTCACACACATGTATGAGTAAATGGCATTCTCCTTGATGAGAAAGAGCTATGGTTCCATGGAGACAAGACATGGGCCCAGACCTTGTGCAACATGGCTGGGAGCCCCAGTGTCTCTCGTACAATGAGAAACACTGCTTTCTCCCATGCTGCCCTCATGGTATTCTTTCAAGACAAGCTATTATGAGCTTTCCTCCCTACCCACCCCCAATCCTAAAGCAGCCACATGTCCCATCGTTCTGATGCAGGCTGAGGAACAGGAAGCTTGGGCATAGAGACAAAAATTGGGGTGCCAGGCCCAAAGACGATTGTAACAGAAGCCTCTTCAAAGAGAGAGCTTTTCATGCAAATGCAAATAGTTGCTGCAGGAAAGGACAAGAGCCACTTGTACCATTTTCATGAACATGGAATAGGAAGTCATCCTTATCAGAGGATAACTGTACTGGGAAAGAGCCAACATTTCAGAGTTAGGAGAGAGAAAAGGTTTAATTGAGATTTTAGCTTGAGAAGGAAACTTCAAAGTGAGCTTTTTGTATCCAGTTTAGGATATATTTGTAACACTGCACAAATTCTCAGACCAAACACTGAATCAAATGTCAGGGGAGGGGTACAATTTCCCCAACAAAATCGTGCAACAGAGTGATACAACATCCTTTGTTTCCTATTTGACTTTTTAGAGCCCAAATATAGAAGAGGATTATATTGTTGCAAAAATATTCGAGAGTTCCATCCATCTTCCTATGGACCTCTCTGATATTCAAATGAATGATGACGACTGACCAAGGCACTGAAAAACAGGTAATGAGGCAGAGCTGGACCCCAGGGATAAACTCTGACGACTCATTTCAGAAGTGATCCATATATTATCGAACATTGATGACTTTTGTTTCTTTATGCAGTCTTCCAGGGAGGCAGCATGGTGCAATGGGTGGCAAGTCAGCCCTGAAGTTGGCCAGAACAGCCTCTATTATCACAGTCTGTTCCAAGACAAATCCCTGTAGCTCTTGTCCTTCTTGTCTTCTCCTGTCCAACAGTTATTGATTTGTCCTGGAAAAGGGAGTTCTCTATGCCAGCTAGTAAGGCCTACCTGGAGGACCCCTGTACTCAACTGCCCAACACCAAGCCAATGGCTACATACAGGATCCCTGTTCCCCATCCCACGATACCCTTCCAATGGGCTTCTTATTAGACGGATGGCTCTCCTGACCCTTTCCTTTATGGGGTGTGGCAGCCTCTCCAAAGTGGTGACCCCCTGAGGCTCTGAGCTCTGTTATTTCAAAGTGCCAAGGCGTGGCAATGGTCGTGATCATGACCTCGGGCTTCACCTCGCACTCAGAGTGTGTTACTGTGTTCATTTCTTCAGCAGGCGAGACTTGAGGCACGGAGGCCGTGGCTGGCCTATGCATCCGAAAGTTGGCTTTTCCAAATTTAATTTCATTCCTTACCCCTAATAATAGGTGAAAGGGAGTCCTCCTCCTTTGAGATTCCTTTCAGTATCTCCCTGAAGCAGAATCTGAGGCTCATATCCAGCTAACAGGAGTCCCTTTTCCCTTCCCATACACACCATGACTCTCCCCCAGAGGACGTCCCCCAGCTGTTCTCGACTTGTCCCTTCTACGAATGTACCTCAACCCGTCAGAGAGGCTCCTCAAGAGGACCCTGGATACCCTGAAGAATGATAAAGCAGAGATGGAGACGCAGCTGCCCAAGAGTGCTGGTCTTATCTGAGCCAAGTCCTATTCTTCATGTAGATGGGCATGGGGACCATTAGTCTATTAGGCCAGTCCGCCTTAACTCCCAGAGGGAAGGGCCGGGAGCACAGGTACACGTCTGAGGAAAAGAAAGCTCTACTCCCAAAGCAGGTGCACTGGCCCAGCTACGCCGCATCTCTCCCCAGAAGGGGCCAAGCTGAACAGACAGGACGGCTCACCCGTGGAGCCTGGATACAGAGGGGACCAGGAATTGGCTGGGAAGGGTGAGGGGCTGGGTCTCACAGTGAGGCGACAGAGGACAGAAGGGCAGCTCTCTCCCACAGAAGAGACCCGTCCCTTCTGGGGTCACTCTTTGTCTGAGTGGACAACTGTGAGAACAAACATGGAAAATGCCCACAGGCAAGCAGAGCCTCCAAGAAGAGCTTCCCCACTGGGGGCTTAAGAGGTGAGAAGAAGCAGGTGAAAGGGCTCCTCTGGGGATGGCCACTGTTTGCTGAAACCACATGGGTCTGCCAGCAAGGCCTCTTTTGCATTCCCCAGATACCAATCAGGAAGTCTCCCCAAGGGTTAATCAGCAACAGCAGGCCCTGCTGCAGACTGGAAAGGCCAGCCACACCCACACCCGATCCAGGAGGAAGGTCCAAAGTGGGAACTGAAGGAGACGCTTCCACAAAGGAGGGACACACACCCTCCTCCAGGCCACTAGGGACATACTCAGCATCCTGTTCCAAATGTCCACGGTTCTAGACTAAGGCCCCCAAATTCTTCTGGCCCTTTTACTGGGTTCTACACCCCACAGATGGGCTGCCCCACTCAGGGATGTTGTCAGGAGAGGAGCCTTGGGCCAGCCCTTCATCTCCAGCTTTGATCAGCTTCTGCTCTTCCTGGAACAGACATTGCAAATTCTTTTGGGAGGAGGACAGAGGTGGGCACGGAGTATTCTACTCTGAGATCCCTTTTCCATGGGTTTCTGGGCCTCAGTCCTAATGCTTCCTGGGTCAAGTTGCTGGCTTCACCCCATACCAATGCCACCATCAACCACCAGGAGAAGGGCTGCAATCCCGCCAGCCCTACTCAGTCCCCGCCAGAGAGCTCCTCCCAATTAACACCACCAGAGGTTGTGAGCCCCAAAGGCCAGAGTGCAAAGCCCCAGGATCCCACCTACCTGGCTGGCCCCCTTCAGACTCACCACACCCTGGAGAAACAGAAAAAGGTTGCAGTTCTATTCCCCCAGGATCCCTTGGTTGGGGGCAGAGGAGGTCCAGGCAGAGAACTGAGCCACCATCCCCTAGGATATTCCATCTCTGTTATCCTCTACTATGCATGGAGTCCACAGGATGATCCTATGAGGACTGTCATCCACAACATTAAACACACACCCTCTGATGAAGCTGAACCTAGTGCCGGAGAGTCAACCCTGGAGATAGGAGGTCCTGGGTTCAAATTTGACTTCATATACTTCCTGGGCAAGTCACTTAATCCCCATTGCCTAGCCCTTACTGCTCTTCTGTCTTGGAACTGATACACAGTATTGATTCTAAGATAGGAGAAGGTTAAAAAAAAAAACACCTCCAGGAGGTGAGTCCAGACTTGAAGCACTCCAGGCCTTCCCACCAGGACTGTACAAGCCCAGGGGCAGGAGATCTCTGTGCTAATATACTCAACGGAGCCCAAAGCACTAGGGAAGGCAAAGAACTTACATGAAGAAAGGATGACCTCTCCAGCTTTCCTGGCTCTGTTCCAATGCAGGGCTCACCACATGCTCTGCTGGCCCCCAAGGACATCACTCAGCCCCTTCTCTCCCCAAGAGGCTGGACCCAGCAGTCTCTCCTGACTCCACACAAGCCTCCAACTTGCTCTCATGTGAGAGCCCCTCCCCACCTTTGCCCATCAGTGTTCCTCCCAGTGTCTTCTTTCTTCTTGGAGCAATGACCCAGGGTAAGGGGCCTCTTTGCAACTCGGAATATGTGAAAAGGATCTCCCCTCAGAGGGGGCAGCGTGGCAATCCTCATTTCTTCAACCAGCAATACCATCACTATCTTACGAGATCCTACAATTGTCAAGAGGAGACCAGAGCCTCTGGGTTCTAGACCATAGGGCCACCTGAAACTTGGCCCTAGCAAGGCTGTTAAAAATGCCCAGACTTATGAGAAAGAACGCTATCCACATCTAGAGAAAGAATTGTGGGGAGTAGAAATGCAGAAGAAAACATGTGATTTATTACTTGTTTATATGGGTATAGGATTTGGGGTTTGGGTTTTAAAGGATTGCTCTTTTACAAAAACGAATATTGAAATGAGTTTGAGTGATTACATATTTCATATATATATATATATATATATATATATATATATATATATATATATATATATATATATAATATGTATGACCCAGTGGAATTGCTTGTCAACTCAGGGAGTGGGGAGGGATAAGGGGAGGGAGACAACATGAATCATGTAACCATGGGAAAAAATCTAAATAAATAAACCAATAAACAAACAAACAAATGAATGAATCAATAACTGCCCAGGAAGGGCAGTTAAGTGGTTCCAGAGATAGAGAACCAGACCTGGAGATGAGAGGACCTAGGTTCAAATGTGGCTTCAGACACCTGCTAGTGTGACCCTGGGCAAGTCACTCAACCCCCATTGGTCAGCCCTTATCACAATTCTGCCTTGAAACCAGTACAAAGTATTGGTTCTAAGGCAGCTTGTAGGGGTTTTTAAAAAAAGAACACTGTCTAGGAACTAGAAAGGAGGAACATGGCACAATGAGAAGGACCCTCCTGGGGCAGGAGGCTTGGTGGACAGTCACTCCAGCCTTCACTTTCCTCAACTGTAAAGCTGAGGGGTCAGGCCATGTGATCCCTAAGGTCAAAATTCTGTGAGTTTATGAGCAGTGGCTGTGCTGGAAGGTCTCTCCCACCCGCAGAGTCCGCTAGGCAGGGGCCTGGCTCCAATCATTTTCTACAGAATGAAAATGTTGGAAAGCTGCACCGGTGAAGAACCCACTCTTCCTTCCCTACATCCCACTGAGAGGAGTCCCAATGCCTAGTGCTGGAGACTCAGACTACCCCGGAGAATGCAAGGGGAAGGCAGGAAGCTTTGCTCACCTGCCACCTCCACGATCTGGTGTCGGGCGATGTCATAGTAAGGATCATCCCACTTCAGATGCGTGCTAGGATCTGGAGAGCTGCTCTTGGAATCATCTGAAAAGCAAGAGATGTGCCATAGTTATAGTGCAATCGATGAGGCAGGGCTCCCCATAACTCCCTTCTCACCCCCAAACATAAACTTCCAATCTGGTCCCAGGGCTTCTTCCTCTGGTTTCCTACCTAGAGCTCTCTCCCTGCCCCTGCCCTCCCACTTCTCCTGTTGCCCAGGGTCTATAAGTGCCCACCTGATTTAGGAAAGTCTGGCATCTCATCAGAGGGCCAGTTTTTATCATCAATGGAAGCCAGCTTCAGTTGGTTCAGGGCCTCATCAGTGTTATCAAAGGTTAAGTCATCCTGCAGGTCAGAGAGAGGATCCATGGCCATGATACCAGTTGGTCTTCTCTTGCAGAGCCTGGAAAAGATACTGAAAGGGTCACAGAGCTTTTCTCTGCTGGCTATAAGGTCTGCTGCAAGCTTCACCCAGCTCCCCTGATCTGTGTTGCAAGTTGCCTGAAGTTCTGGGCTCTCCTTGCCTCCCACAGATTGGGGATCTTGCCAGAGACGGCAGCTGGGACACAGGACAGCTCAATTCAGCGCCTCCCTTCAAATCTCCCAGCTGGGTGGGGGAAGGGCTGTGCCAGGCTCTGCACTGCCCACCTCCCAGCTGCTCAGGCTACAGCATCATCATCATAGTCTCCAGCTACAAAAGGGAAGGATACAGTCTCTTCCCAAATGACTCTGGTGGGAGGCTCCCTTTCCAAAGGCCATGCAGAGAACAAATAGAGGTAGGCTCCCTTCTTTGGCCTAGGCCCTTAATGCACCCAGCCGTAGGGGAATTTTAAAAAGCAGAGGCCAAGAGGCACATGGATGCACACAATCTCATTCCAGGAAGGAGCTGCTATTGGTCTGGCTATGACCTTACCTCCTCTATCTCTCCTAGTAACTCCAGGCCCATCCTGGCCTCTCATTCACTCAGGCAATAAACAGTTCAGAAACACTTGCTATATTTCAGGCTCTGTGTCTGTGATACCAGTGATAGGAAGGAAAAACATAAAGGCACCCACTCCCCTTTTTCTTTCTGAGAGCAAAGACCCCAAATGCATGCCAAGGAAATAGAAAGTCATGTGGGACCAGATGGAAGGGAGTTAACCACTAGACAAACAAGAAAAATCCTCCTGGAAGAAGAGGGAGCCCAAGGAGCAGCCAAGTGGTTCAGTAAATAGAGAACCAGGCCTAGAGATGAGAGGTCCAGGGTTCAAATGTGGCCTCAGGCCTTTCCTAGCTCCCCCATTGCCTAGCCCTTACTGCTCTTCTGCCTTGAAACTAATATATAGCACTGATTCTAAGACAGAAAGTAAGGGTTATAAAGAAATGACAGTAGAAAGAGAGCGGAGTCAAAGATTATGGTGGATGCTTCAAAGCTGGGTGATTGTCCTCACTGGAAACAGGGAAGTCAGGTGAGGTGGGTTTAGTGGAGAGATAAGGAGTTCTATTTTGAACCTGTTCAGTTCATAAGAAAAAGTACAGGGTCCCAGATAGGATCCAGCAATGGAGACCATGTCAGGAATGGGACAGAGATAGAGTCAGGGCAGATAAGTGCCAGAAGCCCAGAACTTCCCAAGCCAACTCTGCTCTGAGGTCATTTCTGTGGAAACTCGGGAGTATTGCTAGAAAAAATTCTGCCCTTCTAGGACTAGATGAGAAGATGAGAAGACTGGGGGAGAGGTGAGAAGAAAAGAAAGAAACATCCAGAGCACTAGGACTTGGGAGAAGAGGAGTGGGAAAATATTCCCAGGATTAGAGATCCAGGAAAGAGTTGAGTCCAAAGCTGGGATTCCTTCTGACTCCCTGGGGCTTGGATTCCAGTCATAGAAAGCAGGGTGTGTGTGTGTGTGTGGTTAGAAGATGGGTTCAAGGGCCTCTTTATGCCCCCACAAACTCTAAAAAGCAAGCACCTCTCAGCCTGACAGATCACCATATGGGTAAGGGGAAAAATCCCAGATCAATCTGCTCCATGCTAGAGGTCCCAGGAGAGAGCCTGCTCAGAGCTCAGACACATTCCAAGAGCCCAAACAAGACATATATGGTCAGAGGATCGGTAGGAAAGATAAAGAAATCATTGACAAGGCCATGATGGCGTGCAATGAGGAGGAGGGGAGCACAACCTGCAAGCCCATGACCCAGACTCGGAACTCCTCTGGGCCATGAAGTAATGGGACAGCTACGCATTGGCAGTCCTGGCTGAGGACTGGGATGGCAGACTGCCTTCGTGCACCTAGCAACCAGCACCCCGTAACCACAGCAACCATGCTGACTCAATGTTTAAAAGCTCTTCTGAGCTCCTGATTGCTTGGAGCCAGAGCCAGGAAGCCCGTCGACCAACGAAAGACTCCTCCTGCTTGTCCCCAAAAGAATGCTGCTACCCTGGACCTCTCCCACCAAAGCAAAATACCATTTTCCTCACCAAAAATACTGTTCTCTATATGAAATATATTCTTTTCCTTCCAATTACCCTATTCTTCCCCCTTCTACTCCCAATTCCTGCTCCAGGATCACTGCCTTATAACACTGACTTCTCAGAGAGGCTGGGGACAAAGGACTTGGCAATCCTGAAGTCACTATATAAGCAGAAATTGCCTTTTTTCCACCTTTTTTTAAAGGGAGATTGTGCTTTATAAATCCAAAACTAGGACAGTCATTCAGCTTTGCTTTATTGTCCCAATCGCAAGAAGGTTAGCATTAGCACACCTGGCTCCTGCTCCAGACCAAACGAAGACCAAGTTCTGCTGTGCCCACTGGACCACCTAACCTGCTTCACTCCCAGCCCCATAACCCAGGAAAAGGGACCTTTCTTCTTGGGGTATTTCCTTTTTGAGTCCACTTTTTACTCAGCTCACTGACAATGAGTTTATTCAGTTACTATTTGCTAAAATGTTACAGGGCAAGTCCCAGTACGATACACAGAACATTGGCCCGGAGGTCAGAGGCCTGCCTCATAGGGCACAGAAGTGAGGCGGACAGCTCTCTGGTACAGTGGACAGAGCCTGCATTTGGCCTCAGAAATCCTGGGTATGACTCTTGGATTGCTGCCACTTAATAGTGGTGTGACTAGCAAGTCACCCCCTGGCTGAATCTGTTTCCTCTTCAGTGATAAACATGAGTGATCCAGAACCAGAATGGCCTGCCCCAGAAAATAGTGGACTCCCTCTCCCAAGGTTCTCAATGTGGCTAGATGGACAACCCCTTCATGGGGGAAAAACAGGTGTATAAAAGAGACATGTCTCTGGGGAAAGCTGGCTGTGATTCCTAGTTCTGTGGACTTGGGCAAGTCACTTAGCCTCCATGGGCCTCAGTTTCCTCATCTACAAATTGTCAGATTTGGACTAGAAGGCATATGAATTCCCTTCTAATTGTAGAGCCATGATCCTCTGGTTGTCTGACATTTAAGGATAATACATGAATTTATGAGACATCCAGGATGTCTGGTCATTATAATCATACCTGATTCCCACAATATGACTCACTTAGCAAAAATACTGTTACAGAATCAAAAAATGTCAATAGAGCCATAAAATCACCCAATCCGAGTCCCTTTGATTTCATACAGAATTAGGGAATCTCCAAGTTGGGAGGGACCTCAGAGGCTCTCAGATCCAAACCCTGGCTGTTCAGGAACCTTCCCTGTTACACAGAAGTGGGGATGGACAGCTCAAAGAGACCTTAGAGGCATTGAGATCAATGCCCTTGTTTGAAATAGAGGGAAACTGAGGCCCAAGAAGAGGTGGGAGTTGTCAAGAGGTCTCATGGGCCTGAAGTAGCAGAACAAGGAATTAGACCTAGGTTTTCTAACTCTGGGGCTCAGCAGTCCAGCCTTCACTCAGAGACCTCTAGGGAGAAGCAAACCACTACTTCCCAGGACAGTCTGTTCTACTTTTGAGTCACTTCAATTCTTGGGAATTGGAGAATACTGAGAGTTAGCTGGAGGGAGGAACTTGCTGGTCTCACTACCCCACTAGTCCATGGAGCTGAGCTTAGGCCTTCTGACTCTATGGTCAGGACCCCCCTCCATACCACACCACACTGCTTTCCTCATGTCTACTCTATGCCATTTGGGCCCTCCCCGGAGGCATTCCACATCTTACATTCTTGTGTGCCAGGGGTACAAGGAGTAAGGGAGCTCAGGAGGGCAGTTGCTAGAGAAGACTCAAGCCAGATGCTCTGCTGGCCCCCAAGTCTAATGCTCTCAATAGTCCCACCTCTGCCACTGGGTCCAATGCGCCATTCTGGAGACCTCAGTTTTCCCATGGGTGAAATAAAAAGCTACATGAGCTTTAAAAAATCTCTCCAGCTCTAAAATGAAGGAGAGAGCAGCTTGGAGCTCAAGTATGTGCAAGGAAGGAAGGAGACCAACCTTTGAAAGAAGCCTCGACTTGAAATTTCCTTTCTACAACTCCACTGCTTTCACTTCCTGACTTCATTCACCCTTCCTGGATGACCCCATCAGCTCCTCTGAAGCTACAGAGAATGAACTCATCACAATTGCACAAAGCTGCTCCCTAGCACTCCCATCTAAGAGGGCAGACAAAGAGGGAATACTTTGGACTGGCCCAGGGAATTTCCATCCTAAGGCAGGATTCACAGACCCCAGCTTGAGAAGGCTCTGTCCTGCCTGACTCCCTGCAATCATTTCATAACCAATGATTCTGCTCTTTCCTTTCTAGGGGGAAAAAGAACCACCAATGCAACTAATTGGAGCAAAACCAAAGGTCAGAGATAAGGAGACTTTTCAGCATGGTGCCACCTGAAAGTGTCCATGGTCCTCCCTGGAGTTAATCTAAGTCTTTAATCATCAAAGAATGAAACCCTTAACAATATCTCACACCCTACACCAAGATAAACTCAGAATGGGTGAATGACCTGAATATAAAGAAGGAAACTATAAGTAAATTAGGTGAACACAGATTAGTATACATGTCAGATCTTTGGGAAAGGAAAGATTTTAAGACCAAGTAAGAGTTAGAAAAAAATCACAAAAAGTAAAATAAGTAATTTTGATTACATTAAATTAAAAAGGGTTTGTACAAACAAAACCAGTGCAACCAAAATTAGAAGGGAAACAACAAATTGGGAAAAAATCTTCAAAACAAAAACCTCTGACAAAGGTCTAATTACTCAAATTTACAAAGAGCTATACCAATTGTACAAAAAATCAAGCCATTCTCCAATTGATAATTGGGCAAGGGACATGAATAGGCAATTTTCAGATAAAGAAATCAAAACTACTAATAAGCACATGAAAAAGTGTTCTAAATCTCTTATAACCAGAGAGATGCAAATCAAAACAACTCTGAGGTATCACCTCACACCTAGCAGACTGGCTAACATGACAGCTATGGAAAGTAATGAATGCTGGAGGGGATGTGGCAAAGTTAGGACATTAATGCATTGCTGGTGGAGTTGTGAATTGATCCAACCATTCTGGAGGACAATTTGGAACTATGCCCAAAGGGCACTAAGAGACTGCCTGCCCTTTGATCCAGCCATAGCACTTCTGGGTTTGTACCCCAAAGAGATAATAAGGAAAAAGACTTGTACAAGAATCTTCATAGCTGTGCTCTTTGTGGTGGCAAAAAAAAAATTGGAAAAAGGGGATGCCCTTCAATTGGGAAATGGCTGAACAAGTTGTGGTATATGTTGGTGATGGGATACTACTGTGCTCAAAGGAACAATGAACTGGAGGAATTCCATGTTAACTGGCAAGACCTTCAGGAACTGATGCAAAGTGAAAGGAACAGAACCAGGAGAACATTATACACAGAGACTGATACACTGTGGTACAATCGAATGTAATGGACTTCTCCTTTAGTGGCAATGCAGTGACCCTGAACAACTCAGAGGGATCTACGAGAAAGAACACTATCCACATTCAGAGGAAACACTGTGGGAGTAGAAACACAGGAGAAAAACAACTGCTCGATTACATGGGTCAAGGGGATATGGTTGGGAATGTAGACTCTAAATGATCACCCCAGTGCAAACATCAACAACATGGAAATAGGTTCTGATTAAGGACACATGTAAAACCCAGTGGAATTGCACGTCAGCTACGGGAAGAGGTGGGAGAGGTGAGGAAAATAATATGATTCTTGTAACCAAGGAATAATGTTCTAAATTGACTGATTAAATAAAATTTTCAAAAAAATAAAATAAAATAAATATTTTTTTTAAAAGCTCAACAGAATGAGTCAAGTCAGGAGCCCAGATTTTTAAAAAGAGGCCAGGCTTAAAAAAGGTAGATTACCCTGATCCTGAAGAGGGTAAGGAAGGTGGCTTTCAACTCTTACCTTCTGTTATAGAATAGATAATATCAGTTCCAAGGTAAAAGAATAGTAAAGGTTAGGGAATGGAGGTTAAGTGACTTGCCCTGGGAAAGGTAACCAGTTTGAACCCAGGACCTCGTCTCCAGACTTGGATCTCTATCCACTGAGCCACCTAGCTGCCCCAACCTTATGGCTTTCAAGTAGCTTATTTACCAAATGTCTATCCCTAATAAGTTATTCCCACCTAGAGCTAAAATTGCTGCTCTTTACTCCTACAAGATAAATGGGTTGGGGTTACTTTGAACTTTAATCTCTCTCATCTCTCTGGTGCCAGGTCAAAAATAAAACCAAACTAGACAACTTCTTTTTGTTTTTTAAACCCTTACCTTCCATCTTGGAATTAATACCATGTATTGGTTCCCAGGCAGAAAAGTGGTAAGGGCTAGACAATGGGGGTTAAGTGACTTGCCCAGGGTCACACAGCTAGGAAGTGTCTGAGGCTAGATTTGAACCCAGGACCTCCAGGCTCTGGGCCTGGCTCTCATTGGTAATTTCTTTCTGACAGGACATGCCTCATACTAGGGAAGTCTCCCCTTATCTCTCATGTGAGATTATGACAGCAAACTGACCAGAAATCCACAAAAACCCCAACCTGGCAAGGCCATATCTCCTCAGAGGAAAATAGGAAGAGAAGGAATGGACAGGGCTACAATCCCAAAATGAAACTTGAGAAAGACTAGAAAATGCTGGGGTAACAGGAAATAGGGCTGGAGCAAATTCTGGCCCCTAAACCCCCATCCACAGAATCTCTGTCCAGCCACTACAGATCTGCCTCACCATGGCCCTGTCTCACAGTTCTGAACCCAAATGATGAATACTTGTCCCTAGGCTCAGCCTCCCATCACCCCACCCCATTTTTGACCAGTTCCTCTAATAAAGAGCACTGCATTCAAAATCTGAGGATGGGGGCTTGCTGCTTACTAGCTGAATGGCCTTGGGCAAGACCACTTCATTCTGGGGGGGGGTCTCAGTTTCCTTATCTGTAAAATGAGGAAGCTGAAATACATCATCCATACCTAAGGTTCTTTCTACCTCTTGAAGCCTGGTGACCTAGATTTGACTCTCATTAGTCACCAAGTGACCAGGGAAAGTTATTTCCCTAAACAATAAATTAAACAAACATTTATAAGCATGGGATCAAAGGCTCCTACTCTGATCTCTGGATGTTTCAGGATACCCACCAACTATTCCCAGTGTACACTGTCCAGTTGCCAGGGGAGGAGTGATACAGTCACTGCTGGGATGAGTATGTGGGTCCCTCTTAGTGCAAATGGGAAGGTACCAAGCATAGCTGCACATGTAGCTAGCTTGGGGTCTTCCAGACAGCAGAGCTCAACCCCAGGAGGCCTTAAACTCCTCCAGGGCAGATTACGTCACTTTTCACAAGAGTGTTGTTCTGGTGCCCATTTAATGAGTGCTGTGGAGAGCAGGGACACACATCAAAGGCTTCTCAGCCAACTCCCTCATTTCACAGATAACAGAAATAACCCTTGCAAGCTGGGGCCCCTCCAGAATCACTAGGCACCTTTGTAGGAGATCAAAGACCTAGTGCAAAGTTGTACACGCATGGACTACCCCGCAAATGGGGAGGGATGGGCTGGGATCTACAACCGTGAGGTCATGGAGGGGCTGTCACATGCCTGGCCTGCAGATGGACGGACTAAGGCCCGGCAAGGGCGAGTGGCTGGTTCAGGGCAACCTGGGAAGGTGGGGGTGGAAGGAGGGATTGTATGGAAGGGGAAACTGAGGCACGTAGCAGCAGTCGGGTTGAGCCCAACTCCCTCACCCTTCCTGGACACCCAACTGCCTTGTTTTCTTTTTTTAACCCTTCCCTTCCGTCTCAGAATCAATACTTGCATCGGTTCCAAAGCGGATGGAGTACACTCGGCAACAGGAGTTAAGTGATTTGTCCAGGGTCACACATATAAGAAGTGTCTGAGACTATATTTGATCCCAGGACCTGGATCTCTATCCACGGAGCCTCTGTTTTGATCTCCCTCACCCCCGCCTTGTACAGATGTGGAAACTGAGGCTCAGCACGGGGGGAAGCGAGCCCTCGTCCACGGTCATGGCGCGGTGGAGACCTATGCTCCTGCGGGAGGGAAGCTGCAGGCGCAGGGCCAAGTTCGTTCTGCTCGTAGAAGTCGGGGTCACGGATAAGATTCCATCCCCTCCCCCAAGCGGCCCCAGCCCCGCTCACCGCTGCTGCCGCCTCCGCCGCCGCCGCCTGTCAAAGCTCTGCCAACATCCGGCTTCGAAGCGGACGCACTGAGAGAGGAAGTAAAGGAAGGAGAATGGGAGGGAGGAAAGTAGGGAGGGAGGAGGGAGGGAAGGAAGGAGGTCCGCCGCCCCGCTTCGCAGGCACTCTCACAGACCCACACCCACGCCCGCGCCACCGCCCCACCACTTCCGCCCCACTGCGTGCCCATTTCCGGCATGCTGCCCGAAACAAACAGGGCCGTTTCCTGGAGCTCCGATCCGCCGCTTCCGCCTTAGGTTCGCCCCTGTCCGGTACCATTAGTGCCCGCTTCCGCCCCGAAGGAGTGAAGCTGAGAAATAAGGTTCCGCCGGGTAAGTAAGATTCCGCCGGCACTTGGCGGAGCTGCGCTCTGAGCGCATGCGTGATGCGGGGACAGAGGGTCGCCGGGGTGCTTAGTACACATGGAAAGGGCTTGCTGGATACCGGAGTAACCACAGGAGAACAAATTAGCGAGCCCAGAGAAAATAATGGGAAGTCCTGGGTGTGGCGCGGAAAGGGCCTTAGAATTGGGCCAAGCCTTGGCTGCTAGGTGGTGCAATGGAGAGTGCACTGGGCTTGGAATCTAAAATACTCTTCTTCATTCAAATCCAACCCCAGACACTTAAAGGCTGTGTGACCAAGGGCAAGTCATTTACCCCCTTTTCCTCAGTTTCCCTATCTGGAAAATGGCAAACCACTCCAGTACCTTTGCTACGAAAATCCCCAAGGAGTCACAAAGAGTCGTTGACGACTGAAAAACAACCTGTCATTTAACAACAGCTCACCCGTCTTGACAGTTAATAAATGCTTTTTGACTTGAAGTGGAGATACATTACTGGACTTGGAGTTGGGAAGACTTGTGTGCCAATCCTGCCCCAGACTCTTCATTTCTGCCTGCTCTTAGGGGGATAAAAAGAAATAATGAAAGCATACACCTCCCAGGGTTGTTGTAAGGATCTAATAAGGAATAATGAGGAATTTTTATCCCGAATATAGCTTGCTCTGTATATATTTCTCTCCATTAGATTGTAAGTACCTCAGGGGTAGGGACTATTTTTTTTTTATTATTCTTTTGGTATCCCCAGCATTTAGATAGTGCCTGGCACATTGTAGGTGCTTAATAAATGTTTATTGATTGAATGAAAGGTTCAAATAAGACAATATTTGTAAAGCCTTTTGCCAGCTTTACAATGCTATATAAATGCTAGTTGTCATTACTATTGTCATCATTGTTATTATGAAGGGAATTCCTAGTGAGAAAACTCTTTCCCTCAACAGATTGCCACTTGTCTTTTGCCTGATAGACTTACCTGAGGCATAATATCTTCCCAAAGTCACCCAGTCAGGCTTTGACAGAGGTGGTAAGTTAGTAGTGGTAGTCTCTTGGTGTCCGAGAATGACAATTGTCTTTGTGCGTTTTCATCTATGGTGTACTCTCATATGGCTTTGGAGTCCAAAGACTGAGGTGCAAAGTTTGTGGCATATGGGGCATGGGACGCCAGTTGTTACGGGAGGTGCGGTTGTGGCCTGGTGTCAGCGTTCAGGAGCAGCTGCAAGATGTCGACGTCGCTCATCTTCAAAGGTGGTGGCGGCCTGGTGAATGTGGGTTCACCAGCTGCTTCTGTCAGAGGCAGCGAGTTCTAGTTGCTTTGGTGTAATGCCAGCCCATTTCAAGTTTGACTTTAGCTGATCCTTGAATCTTTTCTTTGGTCGGCCTTGTTTCCTGAGTCAAGCTGACAGTTCACTATAGAATACCTGTCTTGGTATTCGCTGTGGGTCCATGCAGATGACATGTCCAGACCATCTTAGCTGGGTTTTGAGGACCATGACTTCGATGCTGGTGGAGTTGGCTCTGTCAAGGACTTCCTGGTTGGTGATTCGGTCCTGCCATCGGATCCTCATGACTAACCAGTGTGAGATCTAAAATGGTTGAGGTCTTAAACTATAGTGAGTTAAAATGGTGGAAGATATAAATTGTGATAGATATAAGAGAGGGTGAGTAAATTTGACCACAGAAATATGTTTCACTACAGTGTCTTGGGTTTAAATCAAATATAAGGTGGTCACCAAGGAAATATTCCCAATTATTCAAATACCCAAGTCAATTGGGTTTTATAGAGATTTTAATTAACAATACAATGAGTAATCAAAGAAAGAGAGAGAGAGAGTAAGAAATGAATAAGTATGAAGGGCCTCAAACCAATATGGCCTAGACCTGAGTCTTAAAAGAGAAATCAGTCAGTTTTTTATAACTCACCATAAGATCTGTCTAAGTAAGGATTTCTAATGACACCAGGCCAGCAGCATCTCAGCTGCTTTCACCAGCTCCCTCCTCCATCTGAATGTTTCAGAATGACTCCCCAGCTCTTCTCTGAGCTCTTATTTTTAAGGGCAAAATCTTCTCTGTCACCTCCCCTAAGTCCTTACATCTACCAATCACTGTAGATGTTTCTAAAGGACCGCCCATTTTGAATTCACAGCTGAGTAGTTTTAATCTCTTTAGTAAGTCAGGAAAAAAATGCTGCTGTGTCGACAAATTTCATTAAGAAAAACCTCTGGAAAAAAAAATGCTTGGAAATGATCAAATAAAATATATTAAAAAAAAAAAAAAGAAAAACCTCTGAATAAGTTATCACCCTTTTAGGTTTAAGTAGTTTACAAGTTACCCCATCTTTATAGGTACTTAGTATCCCATTGTATCAATTCTAAAACAGTCATGACTCAAAGAACTTCCTGTCCTTTCCATAAGCATGGGTCAAAGCACTTTCCATTGTTCTCAAGGAGCTCTCTGTCCTAAAGCAGTCCTAAGTAGGGTGGAGTAGGGATATTCCCAAGGCAAGGAGCCCTCACATTCAAGTAGAATTCTCACTATCTGCTAGGGAATTTTTTTAAGTAGAAGATTCCCCAATGGGGAAATTTCCAACATTCATAAGTCTGAGAAATTTTGAGGTTTACACCAGAGAGAGCGTTGGTGGAATTGCTCCAGCTGTTTCATGTGCTTTCGGTACAGTGTCCATGTCTCATAACCGTACAGGAGCGAGCTGAGGACCACAGCGTTGTACACTTTGAACTTCGTCGCAGTGCTTACACCGTTGTGTTGGAGGACTTTGGAGCGCAGCCTCCCGAGTGCCTGGCTGGCCTTTTGGATCCTGGCATTGATCTCGTGGTCTAGGGACCAGTCGTTGGCGATGGTGTTGCCCAGGTACTTGAAAGTGTTGATGTTAGAAAGCTGCGTGCTGTCGATTGTAATGCATGGCTGGTTCGTTGGCCTCCCTGGCGCGGGTTGGAACAGCACCTCTGTTTTGCTGAGGCTGATAGTCAGGCCAAACAGTTTTGTTGCGGTAGGGAACCTGTCCACAATGGTTTGAAGATGATTTTCTTGGTGGGCCATGAGAGCACAGTCATCTGCAAAGAGAGCTTCCAGGATGAGTCTCTCTGTTGTCTTTGTTTTTGCAGTCAGGCGGCGAAGGTCGAATAGTGAGCCATCCAGTCGGTATTTGATATAGACACCCAGGTCTAGATCTATCACAGCATGTCGTAATACTTGTGTAAAGTATAGGTTGAATAGTACTGGAGCGACACGGCCTTGTTTCACACCATTGGAGATGTTGAAGCAATCGGAAGTCTCTCCATCAGATATGACTTCCCCTGTCATGTCTACATGAAAGAGCTGGATCAGTTTGACAAATTTTGCTGGGCAGCCGAGCTTGTGATCACCCATAATGTGTCCCTGTTCACTGTGTCGAATGCCTTCGTCAGGTCTATGAAGACAGTGTAGAGACTCAGGTTCTGCTCAAGTCATTTTTCCTGCTTTTGCCTCACCGTGAAGACCATGTCGATGGTGCTGCGATCTGGTCGGAAGCCACATTGTGATTCAGGCAGGTTCTGCTCTGAAACAGATGACAGGAGTCTGTTGAGTATAACACGGGTGAGGATCTTTCCAGCAGCGGAGAGTAGAGAGATGCCTCTGTAGTTGTCACAGGCTGCTCATGCGCCTTTGTTCTTGTATAGGGCTACAATGGAGGCATCTCTGAGTTCTTGGGGCATGTCTTCTTCTTCCCATATGCTGGTCAGCACTATGTAGAATGCCTGAAGCGCCTTTCCCTTTAAGGCCTTGTACACCTCGGTTGGGATCCCGTCTTTACTGGGTGCCTTACCTGTACTCATTTGTTTAATAGCTTTTTGGACTTCCTCTATTGAAGGAGGGACGTCAAGTTGTTCAATGGTGCGATTTGGGGGGATCTGGTCAAGGTCTCTTTGGTCGGCTGAAGAAGGTCAGTTGAGAAGCTGACTGAAGTGTTCTTTCCACCTGTTGCTGATGCCTTTTTTATCTTTTACGAGAGTGTCACCATTAGAGGATAGCAAGGGAGTGGTGGTGGGTTTTAATGGCCCATAGACAGTCTTGAGGGCACTGAAAAATTGTTTGTAGTTTTTCATATCAGCAAAGCGCTGGATTTCTTCTGCCTTTTTTTCCCACCATCGGTCTTGCATCTTCCTGATCTCACACTGTGCCGTGGCTTGGAGAGACTTGAATCTGTCCTTTTTAGGAGCAGAGTTTGGGTTATTTTGCCACTCCATAAAGGCTTTGTTCTTTTTGCTCAATAGGTCTTCAATAGCAGTGTTGTTCTTGTTGAACCAGTCCTGGTGGTTGCGTTGTTTGGGGCCTAGGACTGCCTTTGATGCTTCCTTCACTGCGTCTCTGAACTGGTTCCATTTCTCGGTTGAGCTTCCAGTGAGTGGTCCCTTGGCAGACAGCTTGTTGTCCAGGCAGGACTGGAATGTTTGCAAATAAGATGGATCTCTAAGACGACT
Organism: Monodelphis domestica; assembly: GCF_027887165.1. NCBI lineage: Eukaryota > Metazoa > Chordata > Mammalia > Didelphimorphia > Didelphidae > Monodelphis > Monodelphis domestica. Next base: position 28,348,351 of record NC_077232.1, on the reverse strand, counting down.
CACATTGTAAAATGCTTGAACTGTCTAGGCGCGTTTGGTATGGCGAGGCGCAATGTCACTCTAACCAATTGGTGGTCTGTCCAGCATTCAGCTCCCCTCATGGCTCTGGTGATCTGTGCATCCTGGATGTCTCACCGGCATACAATGATGTAGTCAATGAGATGGCACTGTTTTGATTGTGGGTGCATCCATGTTGTTTTATATTTGTTCGCCATTCTGAACACAGTGTTCATGATGGTGAGTTAGAACTCTGAGCATTTGCTGAGTAGCAGTAGGCCGTTGTTGTTCATTTTGCCCATGCCGTGTTTGCCAAGCACTCCTTTCCATCTTTCATGGTCCTGGCCAACGTGGGCGTTGAAGTTTCCCAGTAGTATCAACTTGTCATTTGTGGGCACTGAGTGCAGGACGGCACTCAGATCAGAGTAGAACTGCTCAATGGTCTCCTCTGTGTTGGTCAGTGTAGGGGCATATGCGCTGATGATTGTGGCATACCAGTCTTTGCTGAGAGGCAAAAGGATCTTCATGAGCCTCTCGCTGATGCCCAAAGGCAAGTCTGGCAGGTGTTTGAGCAAACTGGTCTTGATAGCCAGGCTGACACCATGGATTCTGTCTTCATTTGTGGCTCTACCTTTCCAGAAGAAGGTGTATCCAGTGGTGGGTTCGCTGAGTGATCCCTCTTCTGGTAAGCGTGTTTCGCTTAATGCCGCGATGTATAGTAATTAAAATAGTTGAGGCCACAAACTGTAATGATTATAAGAGTGGTTGTTAAAATTGTGACTGCAGAAAATATGGTTTCAAGACAGTGTCTTGTTTTTAAATCAAATATAAGGTGGTTGCCAGGGAAAAATTCCCAATTATTAAAATATACCCAAGTCAGCTGGGTTTTATAGAGATTTTAATTAATACAAAATTAAGGAATAAATGAAAGAGAGAGAGAGAGAGAGAGAGAGAGAGAGAGAGAGAGAGAGAGAGAGAGAGAGAGAGAGAGAGAGAGAAAATAATAGGAAAAGAACTAGACCAGCTTAGGCCAGCCTTAAGAGAGAGATCAGTCAGTTTTTATCCACTCACCACAAGATTTGTCCCAAGCAAGATTCTAGTGTTCTAGTGTTAGAAACAGCATACAGTTTATCGGGTAAAGATGGCTAGAAGCCAGAGGCCTGAGCCAAGATGGTCGGGCTTGTCTTTAGGATGGAGTTGCTTGGTCTTAACTGCTCACATACACACAGAGAATATCAGGATGGGAAAAGATGTCATAGCTCCGAGGAACACAGAAGTTTCTAGCTCACAGAAACCTGGAAGATTTGATCAGGGAACCTCAGCTACCTCCTTCAACCAGATACAAAATGACCACAGGAAGTAACCCTCGGCTCTCCCCTGCGTCCAGTAATCAACAGACCCCATAGATCTCTGCATGTCACCTTTTAAGCAGACCTCCATTCCAGAATGGGATCCATAGAGTTCTGTGCATGAGCCAGGCTTTGCAAAGTCATACACAGACCCTTGCAAATCTCCCATCTATCTCTTTTCTATTCTTCAGAACAAATACATAGTATTGATTCTAAATAAAAGGTGAGTGGTTTTTTTTTTGTTGTTGTTTTTAATGAAAGCTTGCCAACAGTATTAAATGCTTTCTACATTCCAGGAACTGTGCAAAATGCTAGGGACATATAATGAGACAAAAGATAGTCCTTGCCTTCAAGGAGCTTCCAATCAGGTTGGTTGTTGTCCTTCATTCTCAAAGAGGACCCAAATGACATCACTGGTGATGTGTTTTGACTTGACCATAAATTAGATTTAAGTGAGGCAGAGTTGTACAGAGTCATCAACATCACTCTCTCTTTCCCTGAGTCATTGACAACCAGTGGCAAGACAAAAGTCAGGACAACTAGCAATGGCCTAGGATGCAATAGATGACAATGGCTTTTTTGATGTCTCTAATCAAGTTCTAAGTGCTCCACAGTGCCTTCTTATGCCCTCTTCATCGCTCTTGGAACAATTGTTCTCTACCAATTCCACTGGGTGAGTCTTCACATGCTTGAGATAGGTGACTCATCGACAGGCTTAAGGCCTGTGGGTTACCATTAAACTTGTTTAGCTTGTCTGCTGAGACTGCTTACTGAGGTGTGGCTGTTTTGCTTACCCTATAGCTTCCTGGAGCCAAAGGGGAGAATTGGGTGAGAGTTGGATACCAAAGGTGGATGAGCAGTCTCAGGGTTTGGCAAGTCCTCCCACCAGAAGTGCTAGTACTCCCTGAGCCGCTAGGTGGCGCCATGGTGCACAGAACACTGATGCTCTGTCCAGAGGTGCTTGGTCTTCCCTGGGCAGTTAAGTTACTGTCGTGTACAGAACAAAGGCCCTCTCCTATATTCCCTAATCTAAAAGAGACTTGAACCCTGGTCTTCCTGCCTTCCAAATCCGCAGATTCCACTTCATTCATGACTGTCCCCTCTTGAGGACGGCTCTCCACTCAACTGACTGCATCTGCCTGTAATGATGAGAATTCTCAGTATTATAGTTCCAATCAGTGGGTGGTACAGCGGAAAACCTTTACTATGGGGTGATCGTGAGCAAGTCGTTTCACCTGTGCCTGCCAGGACTCCTCGTCTGTAAAATGAGGATAACAGCACCTACGTAGCTTCCAATGTAGTTGTGGGATAGTACTTGTAAAGCACTTTGCACATTTTAAAGTGCTATGGAAATCCTGGCTATCATCCATTATCGCTATTATTGTCCTGGGTTAAAGGTGCGGAACTCCCCTGTGGCCAGTGGATTTGAAGTTCTGCACCACTGGATCCGGAGTTCCAACTCCCTGGGTTCCCTGGAGCCTCAGTTTCCCCTTCTGTAATCGGAGGGAGGTAAGACCCCGCCCCCAGTTCTCCCAGCGGAAATCCGGCTGCGTTCCTCGAGCAGGCGGAATCCCGGGAGCAGGCGCGTGTTTCCGGGGGAGTGTCGTGGGCGGCCCTCACTTCCGCCTGCGGTGGAAGCGGGTGTGCTGGGCCGCTGAGGCCCGAGAGCTGTGCTGGCTGCTACGTGTGCGAGCCCAGGGCCGGGGCTGGGGGCTTCCCCCAGCCCCCCCGCGCCCCTCCCGGCCGCCGAGCCCGAGCCGGGGCCCGCAGCTACCGCTGCCCAGGCCCTGCGCAGCCTTCCTCGCGGCCTGGCCCTGGGCCCATCGGGCGCCCGGCGGCGGCGCCTCGGGGTCTGGTGCGTCGGGACCGCTCTGCGACAGGGGCTGCTTTGGGGGCCTCTGGAGGAATCGGGGCCCGGGGCTCAGGAGGTACGGAGGGCCGCGGCGTGGGAAGGGCTTAAGTCTCCTCGTCTGTCCGATGCCGCCCGGCACCGGCAGCTCCCCCCACCCCCACCCTTCTACTTTCCCGAGACGGCGGCGCAGCCCAGGGCACCGTCCAGCTCACTGCTTCAGTTTCCTTGTCTGTCAAGCCTACCCACCTTCAGCTGGGACCCGAAAGGCTCCCTTTCCCTCCGCAATAATCCGGGCCCCAAAGACCCAGACCAGACGAGCGAAGGGCTGTAAGGAGCTGGGGAGACCCGGGGTGGCCGCCAGACTCTGGGTGGAGAGGGCAGAGATCTGTTCCCTTTGACAACTTTGCACCCTCAGTCCCTGGCACGGTTTAGGCGCCTAATATAGAAGTAAATCCTGAAAGATCGATCTATCGATCAATTGCTGTTTGCCTCATCAATAACCCTTAATGTAGTGGTCACTTCTGTGACCTCTCCAGGTCTTATCCCCCTACTCGTGTCCAGTGAGTCCCTGTAGACTGTCATCTCTAGACTTTGTGATTCTTCTAGCACCTTGGACAGCGTCGGGCACAGAGTAGGTACTCGGGAAACCTGGTTTCCAAAATGTACAGGGGGAGCGTTGGCCCAGGAAGGCTTCTAAGGGAAGCCAGAGCCTGGCTGGTAGACTGATAGGGCCTTGTCCCACTTCTCTGAAATGTGACAGTTTAGTTCAGGATGGGAGGACTGTGAAGAGGGAGATTCTCCAAGAAGAGCTAGGAAAGAGAACCTTCTAGGCAGAGGAACCCAGGATTGACTGGAAAAGGAGGGGGAAGAGAACCAGCAAACTCTCAGTCCGTGAACAAGAATTTGTTAATTCCCTCCTGTGTGCCGGCTAGGGCCTGAGAATGCCAGAATTAACTAGGACTTATAAAGCAATCTGTATCTGTTTGCTGATTTTAATCTTCACACCAATCCTGCAAAGGAAGTGCTTTGTTATCCCTATTTTTCAGGCAAGGAAACCAGCACAATGCCCAGGTTCACACAGCCAGTGAATTTCTGAAGTAGGACTAGAACTCAGGGCTTCCTAGGACAAGAACAAAAGGATACTTTCTCTGAAAGAGCTTAGGTTTTACTTTGGGGATACCACATCTGAATCAATAACAATCAAATGAAAAAGTGTTCACTATGTGCCAAGTTCTGTGCTAAGCACTGAGCATACAAACAAAAGAAACTATCTCTGGGCTCAAGAGCTCATGTTCTGAGTGAGGAAAATAATGCAGTGGTCCTCAAGGTGTAGCCACAAGGTGACTGTCAAGGCTAGGGGGCAGGAGCAGGGTGGGTGGTAAAGACTAGTGGTCCTCAGGCTTATCAAAAGGGGGTCTGGTTGCTAATTCCCTACTCATTAAAAGTGTGAGTGGTCTTTCTGAGGTCATCATTTCCCCATGTCTCACTTATCATCTGTAAAATGGGGAGATTCAGTTTTGCCAGCCTGCTGCACCAAGGAAATGATTTCTTCATTTAGTAAATATTTGCTTGTTTTGTGAGAATCAAATGCAGTGCTGTGGGGGCGGCTGTGAAGAGTAAATGAGGTGGTGAATATACAAGTTTGTAAACTGTGAAACAAGTTTATGGTTGTGTTATCTCTTTCAGATGTTGCTGGGCCTGTGGAGGGATGTGCGTGTGTGTGAGCAGAGCTCAGGGTGGGCCAGGTGAGTAGGGGTGTGATGGAGGAGTGGATAAGTCTGACCTGTATAGCCTAGAATGGAAGCTTTATGGGGGCAGCCACTGTACCATACAGTGTTTCTTTTCGTCATAGCATTTAGAATGGTCTAAGTTCTCATTGAGCGTGCATGTCAGAAAAATTAGGTTGGAAGCATCTAAATATATAGCTCAGGTATTTCAGAGCAAGCAGCTTCACCAAATGATCCTAACTGGCCTCTGGCCTTCTTGTAGTTTGGTGCAACAGGGCCGGAGGAAGAAGGAGGGGAATGTGACCCCCGTGAGGATTGGTGAGAGGCTCCACCTGCAAGTATCCCAGACCATCCTACCTGGCTGTGAACTGTTGCTGTGGCCCCAGTCTCCCAGCACAGGCCCAGGACATGCAGAGGAACAGCCATTGACCATGGAGTCAGGGTCAGGGCTGGGGACCACAGTACTAACCGATGGGGTCTCTCCTGAAGGGGACTCTACTGAGCCATGCACAGGTATGTTTTTGTTGGAGACAGCCGAGAAGGGGCCAGCAGGCTTTATGCCATGGGGGACCACCCAGAGACGAAGTTTTTTTTTTTATTTGAAATTTTTATTTTAATTAATTAATTCAGAATATTTTTCCAAGGTTACAGGATTCATGTTCTTTTCCTCCCCTCCTCCTCTCTCCCCTCCCCACCCCAGCCAATGAGCAAATCCACTGGGTTTTACATGTATCATTGATCAAGACCTATTTCTATATTATTGATATTTGCACTGGGGTGATCATTTAGAATCTACATCCCCAATCATATCCTCATCAAATCATGTGATCAAGAAGTTGTTTTTCTTCTGTGTTTCCGCTCCCACAGTTCTTCTGGATGTGGATAATGTTCTTTCTCATAAGTCCCTCAGAATTGTCCTGGATCATTGCTTTGCTGCTAGTAGAGAAGTCCATTATGTTCAATTGTGCCACAGTGTATCCATCCCAGAGACTAACTCTTGCTGGTTGGATTTCCCTAGGAGGGTCTGGCTCTGATCCCAATAAGATGCATTGAAGCAGCAGAAAAACAACAGCCTCTAAAAGGCCCCAGAGTTTACAGAGCGCTGGGCCTGGGGTCAGGAGGATCCAATGAAAATCCTGCTTCAGTCACTGACTAGTAGGACCCTGAACCAGTCTCCTAACCTACCTGCCTCAGTTTCCTTAGCTATAAAGTGGAGATAATAAGAGACTTTGCCCTCTGGGGCTGCAGTGAGGATCTATTGAGATAATGGTTACAAAGCACTTAGCTCAGTGGCAGGTTAGGAGAAGGCTATGATTTCCTGGGGGGCACCAGGAGCAGCATTTTCCCATCATTCAGTTCCCCAGGGAAGATGTCTGTCATTGCCTCACCTAGAGACCCAGGCTGGGGTAGACAAAGTACAGTTTCTTGACAGCTGGCTCATCTCAGGCTGTGCTGATGCTCCTCTCCTCCTCTTCCCTTTCAGCCATCTCTCCCCAGCAGGGCCTTGCCAACAAGAAAGACACAAAACAGAGCCTGGAGTTTGGGCCTAAATCCCAGGGTGATCACATGGAAGAAGAGGGGGAGAAGGAGGAAGAGAGGGAAGGAAGAATAGCCCCCCTGCCAGACAGCCCTGCAGAAGGGACACAGCTGCCCCAGAGCAACCTGTCCATAGGTCCAGGGGATCTGAGCCCCAGCAATTCGAGCTCGTCGTCTGCAGCTCCTGGGGGGGCCCCTCGGCTCAGCCCCCGCCTGGCTAACAGATCTTGTAAGCTGTTTGGCCCCGGAAGCCCCCGGGACCGCCAGGCTGGAGAGGCAGAGCACTCAGACCTCACCAAGCCTCCTGGGGGAACTGCCCGGCACTCCTCTAGGCGCTACCACTGTACTGTGTGCAGCAAGGCCTTCCTGCAGCTCTGCCACCTGAAGAAGCACCAGTTTGTCCATGCAGGGCATAAGCCATTCCTTTGCACGGAGTGTGGCAAGAGCTACAGCTCCGAGGAGAGCTTCAAGGCCCACATGCTAGGACACCGGGGCGTCCGGCCCTTCCCCTGCCCACAGTGTGACAAGGCCTACGGCACCCGCCGAGACTTACGAGAGCACCAGGTGGTACACTCAGGCGCCCGCCCCTTCACGTGCGACCAGTGTGGGAAGGCCTTCGCCCGGCGGCCTTCCTTAAGGCTTCACCGCAAGACCCATCAAGTGCCTGCTGCCCCCACCCCATGCCCCTGCCCCATCTGTGGGCGCCACCTGGCCAACCAAGGCTCCCTGAGGAACCACATGCGCCTCCACACAGGTGAGAAGCCCTTCCTGTGCCCCCACTGTGGCCGGGCCTTTCGCCAGCGCGGCAACCTGCGGGGACACCTGCGCCTCCACACTGGCGAGCGCCCCTACCGCTGCCCACATTGCACAGATGCCTTCCCACAGCTGCCGGAGCTGCGGAGGCATCTCATCTCCCACACAGGCGAGGCCCATCTGTGCCCAGTGTGTGGCAAAGCCCTGAGGGATCCCCACACGCTTCGAGCCCATGAACGCCTGCACTCCGGCGAAAGGCCCTTTCCCTGCCCCCAGTGTGGCCGGGCATATACTCTGGCCACCAAGCTGCGGCGCCACCTCAAGTCTCACCTGGCAGACAAGCCTTTCCGCTGCCCGACCTGTGGCATGGGCTACACCCTGCTGCAGAGCCTCAAAAGGCACCAGCTCAGCCATCAGGCTAAAGGCCCGAGTGGCTGCACTGCCACCTCGGCCAAGCCCAGCGTGGTGCTGCTCCAGGCGGAGACAGAGCTGGTAGTCGCCCCAAGCGAAGAGGATTCCTCCCCCACCCCCACCTCTCCCCCAGCAGATGTCATCGAGATCTCCATTTCAGAGGGCGAGGACAGATGCATTGTGGTTCAGGAAGAGCCAGGACCCGGGCATAGCCTGGTCCTCATTCCAGAGGGCATGGCAGGGTTCAGCACTGTGGCTGAAGTGGTGGAAGTGGAGACAGGCCCCTGACGTTGTCCTGCTCCCAGCTGGCCCTCCAGAAAAGTCCCTTCTATAAAAATGTCTTATTTTCTAGTGGCTTGGTGTCGAGTGTCTCCCTGGACTGATCTCTCTTTGTATTGTCTAACTGGAACCAGAAGGAGAAGGTCAGATGGTTCCTGGATATGGCGAGGGCCCCCCACGACCTCCTCCTTTGGAAAGCTCCAAGTGCTCATGGCGGTGTGGACTGTGGCCTGCTCCGAACCCAGTTGTCCCCAGAGGCCGAGCTGGGGTGCCAGCTGTCCCTGCGCACCTGGCCTGTGAAATTTCCACCTGGGGCTTGTGAGCTGGTCACTCCCTCACCAGGGAGAGTGCAAAGGCAGGAGCAGCATCAGCAGCTCCTGAGCCAGAATTAAGCACCTCCCCATCAGGAATGGGAGTGGCGTGATGGCGTTCCTCAGCTCACCAAATCCCGATGGAGTAGACCAGCTGGCCTGCTTTGGAGATACAGAGAAAGACAAAATGGGCCTTGTTTTGTGTTTCACAGACTGAAAAACAACTTGGTGGAACTGGAAGGAGGAGAGCCTGGCTTTAAATCTTGCCTTAGACACTAGTGGTGTGACCCTGGGCAAGTCACTGTTCTCTGAGCCTTCATTTTCCTCATTTGCAAAATGGGGATAATGGTGCTGTTGGGATCAAATGGGCCAGTGTCTTATCAGTGCTGTATAAATTTCAGCTGTAATTCTTGGTGGGACGCTATTTTGGAAGGGGCCAAATGTTAATTCTAGCTGGTGTTTCTAGAATCCTTTAAAGGTTAATTGAACATCTTACATGCACTATATCATTTGCTTCTAACAGAACCCTATGGGTTAAATGGTTCCCATTTTGTAAATGAGGATGCTGAGACCCCTAGGCAGAACTTGGGAAAACAGGGACATTGTGGGCAACTTGATTAGAGACCAACGTGAAGGTCAGTCTGTCTCTTGCTTTTGCCCAGGCTCTGAGAACATCAACAGTGGTTCTTGCTGAGCCGCCGCCGAAGAGGAGAGTAACAGTGTTGTGCACTGAGTGCCTGCTCTGGGCCCAGGGCTTTTTCTTTGTGTAGGGAACTTTAACAAGAAGGGGGCCTAGTCCTTACTCCCAAAGAATTTAGGCTCTCTTGGTCAAAACAGCACAAGATAATAGCATTGGGGAGCGTTGAAAAGCCTAAAGGCTGAGATGATTGAGAAAAACTTTACTTTGTGCCACACACTGAATGTGTGCTAAGTGCTGGGGTACAAATCTCTTCAGTCAGTACATGGATATTAGCACCTGTTAATGGCCAGAGGAAGGAAGAAAAAAGGTGAACAATTAGGACAGATTCTAGTCCTGACAATTAGTCTTAGAACTGGAACCAAACTTTGGACATGATCTCGCCTAGCCTCCTCATTGTGCAGAGAATGAAACGACTCCACAAATGAGCAGGATTTGCCCAGGAGCATCCAGCTAGGCAGGAACAGAACCAGCATGAGAATGTAAGTCTCCCCACTCTGGCCAGGGTTCTTTTTTCCCTAAAGGAATTAATGTAATGGTTATGTAATTTTAAAGAATCAGTGGGTAGGGGGCAACTAAGTGACTCAGTAAATGGCGAGCCACTGGGCCTAAAGATGTGAGGTCCTGGATTCAAATTTGGCCTCAGACACTTCCTAGCTGTGTGACCCTGGGCATGTCACTTAACTCCCATTGCCTAGCCCTTACTGCTCTTCTGCCTTTGAACCAATATACAGTATTGATTCTAAGAAGGAAGGTAGAGTTTCAAACAAACAAGCAAAAAGAATCAATGGAAGGGTCAGCTAGGTAAAGCACCAGGCTTGGAACCAAGGAGGATCTGGGTTCAAGTCTGGCCTCAGACACTTTCTAGCTGTGTGACCCTTAGAAAGTCACTTAACTGAAATTGCCTAGCTCTCACTTGATACTAAGTCAGAAGGTAAGGGTTAAAAAAAAATCAATGGAAAGACTTTTAACTATTTGTTACATTGAAATTCATTAGGAGGAAGAACATTCCTTCAAATTCTCCCAGAATAGAGAGAATTTTAAGGAGTCTTGGCTCATACAGACTATCTCAAAAAGTTTTTCCAACTTTAAAGGAAAGCAAAATTCTTGAGCTGAATTTGTTAGGTTTAGAACAAAGTCAACCAAGAGTTGTATTTTGTGTTGGATGTAAAATATAGCACTGTGGGACTCAAATTAATATGTACAGATCATGTATTCTCATTTTTTGGAGTGGAAAGAACCCTGAACTTGGTGTTAGTAGGCCGGCTTTGAATCCTGGTTCTCCCATCCATGCAAAGGGCCTTTCCAGCCCAGATGGTCTTTGTTAATAACTTCTATTTCTTTAGTGATTTATGATTTGCAAAGCATCTTACATACATTATGTCATTTGCCGAAAGGCAGCCTTGGAGTCAGGGAGATCGGGTGACTTACGTTAGCTGTGTGACCACGGGTAAGTCATTTAGCCCAGTGCCCCCAGCAACTCTCTGAGAGTTATTGAAGATCTCTATCGATGGAGAAAGTTGCCAAACAAACCCCAGGGCCAGACCAAAACACCCCTGTTAGATAGGTACCACTAATATTAGCCTTATTTTACAGAGGAGTAAACTAAAGCTCAGGAAAGTCCTAAGATTATTGGATTTTCAGAGTTGAAAAGGACCTTAAAGATCATCCAGGCCAGTGATTCTCATGCTGTGGTCGAGGGACCCTTGGGGGCCCATGAGAGCCTTTCAGTGGACCTATGAGGTCAAAACTATTTTCATGGTAATACTAAAACATTTTAAATTCTAATTCAATAGATATTAACAGACATAACCCATATAAACAAAAGCCTGTCGTTGGGGAAAGGTCCTCAATTTTTTAAAGTGTAGAGGGGTCAGGAGACCAAAAAGCTTGAAAAAGTTGCTCTAGTCTTTAGATAGATAGCAGTTGTTTTGTTTTGTTTTTCACAAAGGTTATTTTATAGTTTTTACAAAAGTTACAAAGTTAATTTACAAAGGAAGACATTCAGGATCATCAAGGTAAAGTGACTTACCAAAGGTCACGCAACCCTTATGTCATAAAACTACATAGGACTGGAGAATTGAAAGAGACTTAGTTGCCATCTAGTCCAGCCTATGCCCCAAAGGAATCCTTAGCATAATATACCCACCAAGTGGCCATCCAGTGTCTGAAGACCTCAACAAGGAGGAACAATCGAGGTGTTTCATTCTGCTTTTGGACAGTGCTAATTGTTAGCAAGTTCTTCCTGACACCAAGCGTAACTCAATTTGCTTGTCCATCCACTCTGGTTCTTCCCCTGGGGCCAAACATGAAGTAATCTCCTCTATGTGATAGTTACTTCAGATACTTAAAGACAATTGTCATGGGAGCAGCTGTGTAGCTCAGTGGATGGAGATCCAAGCCTAGAGACAGAAGGTCCTGGGTTCAAATCTGGCCTCAGACACTTCCCAGCTGTGTGACCCTGGGCAAGTCACTTGACCCCCATGGCCTAGCCCTTACCACTCTTCTGCCTTGGAGCCAATACACAGTAGTGATTCCAAGACAGAAGGTAAGGGTTTAAAAAGAAAACAAAACGACTGTCATGTCCCCTCTGAGTCATTAGAGTAACCCACTATAGACTCAAGGCTGTGGCTCCTGGTTGCCCTCCTCTGGACACTTTCCAGCGTGTCAAGTAGTTTTCTTGACCTCTGGTGTCCAGAGCTAAGCCCAGTATTCCAGATGAGGTTTGAAGAGGGCAGAGAACATGGGCCCGTCAGCACCGTGTTCCTGGAAGTGGAGCCTCAGTGCGGTCTGAGCTCACGTTAGCTTCTTTGGCGGCCACATTGTACTGTTGATTTTTGTTGACCTTTTGGTCTGCCAAAACTCTCAGCTCTTTGTCATAACAACTGCTATCTAGCTATGCCTCCCACAAGTTGATTTGTACCCTATGGAACATGTCACCTTCACCCCCCTCGATGTCATCTGATTAGATTTAGCCCAGTCCTCTAGCCTGTAAATATCTTCTGGGATCTGGATCATCCTCGAGTGTGTTACAGTTTGGTGTCATATGCAAATCTGGTGAGCATGATGTCTATACCTTCATTCAAGACATTGAAAAAGCTATTAAACAGTGCAGGGCCAAGCACAGATCCCTGGGAAGTGAGCCTGTGTCTTCTCCCTTTTCTTGTCTATTTAATTCTCTTTGCTATTATACTTTGCTGCCTTCCTAAAGTTCCTTTAGCTCTAACTTTTCATTTTGTATCCTGGGATCCTTCCCAGTTCTTTTGTTCTGGAACTATACTGTATCTTTTGATTTGTCTTACAACACATTTTTTAGTCCCATTTATGAGATAGTGAAGGCCTGATTAAACCATCTCAATATTGATATTCTCACTTTAAACAGTACCTCAGACACTAGGTGTGTGACCCTGGGCAAGTCACTTAACCCCGTTTGCCTAAAAAAAAAGGAACTGCAGTTATTTGGAAGAATGATTCCCAGACCTTCTTGAAGAGCCAATTAAAAATCAACGAAGATGTTTTCGTTATCACCCAGAGACAGCATTATTTTGCCAGACAATGAGTTATCTTGTCCTATAGTGCACAGGATGAATATAAAACAAAAAGATTACAGTGAAAATATCTCTTAGCTTTTGCACCAATGTCTGTTGCAAAGTATGAAAAGATAGAGAAATTCTACAAAGAAGTCTCTCGGGTCCTCCTAACTGAGTCACTAGGTTTATGCAGTGACTTCAGTGCAAAAGTGGGCATAGGAAAGGTAGACCAAAAATAGACTGGAAAATAGGGTTCTAGAATGAAAGAGCTTCAAAAGCTTGTTGACTATTGGTAAGCATCATGCCTATGTATCATGAATACTTTCCTTAAGAAGTGAGAAATGTTAAAGAAAAAATTTTACATGTAATTGGGAAGTATTCGATAAAAGAAATAAAAGAATATATTTTTTTAAAGTACCTCAGGAGACACTGGTTATAGAAAAGTACTGAACAAAAAAAATGAGAAGAAATCAGTGATAGCCTAGGACATAGTCCTTAGGAATCAGTTGTTTCTGTGTCATTGGAAGAACAACTTGTCAAAGCAGAAGGTCAGAACTGACAAAACCAGAAAGTTAAATCTGAGAAGGCCTAACGTGGTTATAGAAGCTTCATTCTGACCTATTTGGATGAACTGGTGACACTTTTATGTGGACTAATTCTGCAGTTTTTTGAAAATCAAAAATAGATAAAATACCTTGAAGCAAATTCTCATTTCCTTATAGAAGGCTTAACTGATGATAAAAACCAAAGCAAAACAACCCAATATATCAATTAGGAGAGTGCCTCATCCACAAAATGCTTGATATTGCTGAACACAGAGCTGTGTTAGTGAATAAAAATTCACTTGGGAAACTATGGAGAAGAAATAGTGGAAGAACTGAGAGCTTTGTTGCCTCACAAAATGAAGGAAGAGGAAAAATAAGTCCAGAAGAGTTGGCGTGAGACCCAGTTAACCCAGATCGTTCCAAGAGTGTGTATAGGCAGGAATGAGAATGAGAAAAAATAAAAGAGAACAATATCTCTTCCAGCATTTCCATAACATTATTTTAATAAGTGATGAAAGGAGAACTACACATTTGGACTCAACACCTCCCTGAGCAAGTGGAATAATGCCTAAGAATAGGAAACCTGGGAGAACAACTGGAATAGACCTTGTGTACACAGAAGAAACCTGTGCTTGTCGCAAAGCAGTTTTGGAAGCTTTAAGGGATTGAGTCTCAAAATACTGGAAAGAAGGAAAGATACTTAACAAATGGGGAGAGTTACGCATGCTATTACGAGAACAGCAGGTCAAGTCACCATTAATAATAATCCACATTTGTACTTTTTATCATTATAAAATCCTTAAGAATGACAGTGCTTAGGGACAGCAAGGTGGATCAATGTATAGAGAGCCAGGCTTACAGGTGAGAGGTTCTGGATTCAAATTTAACTAAAGACACTTCCTAGCTGTGTGATCCTGGGCAAGTTACTTGACCCCAGTCACATAGCCCTTACCACTCTTCTGCGTTGGAACTAATACTTAGTATTAGTTCTAAGAAGATAAGAGTCTTTTTTCTTTTAATGCTCTGTACATATCTTAAGATTATCCTTGATGGAAATAGGAGAAGGGAAGGGGCAGTCTTCCTGGATGATTTTTGACAGTATATTTCTAGTGCCAACACATAGTGGGGCTTATTAGAAAGCCTTATTTGAATGAAATTTTCAAAATGATCAAAAGGTGCAGTGAATTCAGGATCCCCCTGCATTAATGCTGATTATAAAAACTGAGCTCTGTGGAACAGCGTGAAACCTTACTGGCTCGCCTCCAACAAGTTGTTTCCAACGTATATATGAAGAACATGTAAGACTCCTTGACAAATACAACCAGAAAAGCTTCATTTAATAATCCTCCATCACTAGAAGAATGCTATGTACCCAAAGTGTTTGCCACTGCCATGGCGGATGTCTATCATAGGAGCCAAATGGAGAAAGGATTCCTCATCTGGAAGGCTGTGCTGCCTGTGGTGGAGCCACCCTGATGTGCCTTCCTATTGGGTGGCATGCTGTGGATATTAAGATATATGTGTGCATATAAAGATGGATGTGGATATATTCATGTAAAACCCCAGAATACGAGAACCTTCTCAATGAATACACCAAATGCAACAATTGTTTGTATTACAAGGCCCATGGGAAATGCCAATTGAATGAAGAATGCCTGTGGTCCAAACTGGTAATTGGATAGATAGCCCCTTAAATTAACTTATCAATATGTATATTGATGTGTATGATGCATACACAACACACAAATAAACACATATATACTAGTAGACAGAAAAAACAGTGAACTGTACTCAGAATTGAATTGGAGCAAGAGGAGAACTGTAACGCCTTTGGGAACTTGGTCTACACTTCCAATAATCCCAGATACTCAAAGGCTGCCCCCTTCCCCTCAAAAAAGCCACCTTCAGCCCACTATTTCAGGAAGACTGGCCATGCTTCACCTTGGTTCCAATTCTCCTTAGTAACCTGGCCATGCCAAGGATACCTTCTCCCCTTTTTCTGGAAATGCCAACCCCCACAATCAGATTAATGCGTCCATTGTTAGTGGATAGGTTGGTTCTTGCCATCCTTGTATTTCCCCTAGTCAAAGTATCCCTCCAGTATTCTGGTGATGCTGGAAAGCTGCGGGTCCTAGAGAGCCAGATGGGAAAAGACGATGGTATGCCCAAGACGTGTAAATATTTTCTAGCAAATGCACACTCAGAAAAGAAAATGGCCCCATCATATAATGAGTACATGGGATAACGAAGTCAATCTGAGCCACAGAATGTTCAAAAAAAATGTAGAAGGAGAGAGGGAAGGATTCCAACTCTGATTGTTGAGTTAGAGCTCAAAGAGCCTTAGACTTCATCTGATGCGACCCCCTTCATTTCACAGTTGACCCGAATGGCCACTTGTCCCCCGGTCACACAGACCCAAGATTTGAACCCAGGTTCTCTGGGTTGCCTTCCTCAACCTCCACCAAACATCTAAGCTCAGTTTCCAGAAGCCTGAGGCACCAAGGGCTTTGCAAACACCATGCAAGCCTCGCCTCCCCACCCTTCTTCACTCTGTATGGGAAGCTCCAGCTCTATGTTCCTCTCCAGGCTGAGGCTGGAGTAGATAGCATGGCTTGGATCCCTGGGGACGACCTTGGATCCCAGTGGACACACCTGGTTTCCCTCTCTTCCCTTCCCTTCCCTTCCTGTAATCCTTGTCCTCAACCCTAACTTCCCCCTCCCGGAAGAGCACATGGCCCTAGCCCAGACCACAGCAGGAAGCCCAGGAGAGGCAGAACTTTTTATTCTCTCTGGATCTGCTCTTTGTCCCTTAGTCCTCAGGCTCAGGGCTAATATTTACTCTTCCACCCTCTACCTACAGCAAACAGGAAGTGGCCGGGGGAGGGGAGAGGGAAAACAAGGGCTGGACAGCCATGCAGGGAAACGACAGGAGAGACGCCTCTGGTGGGCTTCATGTCAGCTTAGGGGTGAGAGAAGCCCAAGCCTGGGAGGCCAGTGGAGCATGGCAGTGGCTGGTCAGCCCAGTACCGTGATCCAGTGGGCAAAGCCCCCGGATCCAGGGAGTATGCCCACAGGAGAGCCAGGTGACAAGTTGGGGCACTTTCTAGCACGCGTTGGCCAAGCTATTTCCTTTCTTTGCATCTATTCCCTTCCAAAGATGTACAATTTCGCTGATGATCACAAATGAGTCACTGAGGCCAAAAAAAATGTCATGGCTCTGACTGTGAATAGGAATTCTGGGGGAAAGATGTCATCAGTGCCATTTGTTATGTGATCTCCTACCCACTAGCCTTCTGTTCAATCAAATAATTGATTGAATAAATCAATCATCAAAGGGAGCCCAAATGGAACTAGTTGTGGGTTTGTGGGCTTAGAACCTAGGACTCCGGGCTGAGTCGCCTTCCTTCTCTGGGCCTCGGTTTCCTCCTCTGTTAGGACCTTTCGATGATTCTCTGACTCAGCTCTGGTTTATCATCCAGTACCTGTAGTTCCCTCCCCTATCAGCCTAGCAAGGGCCGATGGGCTTTCATCCTCGGTCCTCTGCTCTCAAGACCGGCCGTGGCCCTCGTCTGAGTTCCGAAAGTACTAATGTGGTTTCCCTTCTGTCATGGCAGCCGTCCCCGGGTTCTTCTCTCCCACTGTTTGCTTTGCCCCATTTCACGCCATTCCTCCCATGTTTCCTGTGTAGCCACTTTTTTATCTATTATATCTGAGAGCCTAGAACGAGCACAGGGAGGGAGGCAGGAGACAGATTCAAATTTGTGTTATTCCCATCGACAAGCACATAGTAAGTGCTTACTATTTGCCGGGGACAAAGAAGGCCACCTTGGCTGCTCACTCCCCGCACAACACTGACTAAGTCACGTGACCCCTCAGGGCCTCCATTACAGGCAGGCCGGATGGGCGCTGATGGCCCACTTTTTTGGACAATGGAGTGGAAAGCGCAGTGGCTCTCCCCGGGCCCCACAGCCATAGCTGGGGAGTCCTAACCGAGGCCGTCTCCTCCCAGGGGAACCTCTGCTCTGTTCCTCTCTCTCCGGGCCAAGACAAGAGGCCAGCACGGTGGGCATCGATTCCAGGGCGACGTGCCCACGAGCACAGAGCAGAAGCGACCTGGGCAGCCAAACGTGGGGGCGGGAGGAGCGGCGGCTGTCCCCCTTAGCCCTGACCCATGACCTCTGCCTGCTGATTTCTTCATGTTGGTTCAACATTAACCCAGAGGGGCCAGATCGGCCAGCCTGCGATCCCTACGTCCACAGCTTCTCCGCAGGCACCATGATGGGTGTTCGGGGCCTGACCCTGCATAGCTGCCTGAGCCTGGGAGTCTGGCTATGTCTTGTCCACTGTGAGCACGGTAAGGGCCCCGGGGACCCCTTGGCTCTCTGGGGTCTGGACAGGGTCACCAAAGAAAGCAGGAAACGAGGGATTGGTGGAAACTGGTCTCCATGGGAAGGGAGAAGAGGAAGACTGGGAAGGAGGCGAAGAGGAGTTCTGCTGGGGAATGGCGTTGGGCAGGCTTCTCTGTCGGAGAAGGAGAATGGGGCTTGTCTCGATGGGCCTCCAGAGACGAGCGGGAGAAAGAGGGAGTATATCCGGAGAGCATGACGTCCCGCGGAGGCCCAAATCCTGGCCTGCTCCTTTCCGGCTGCACTGTCCTCGCTCTCAGAAGTTTCCTGTCTCTAGAGCCGCGGCACGTCACAGCAGATGAGCCTTCCAAGACTCTCCACCACTTAGTCCTGGGATTCTGAGGTCTCTCCCGCCCCCTGACCTCCAATGAGGGCCCTCCCAAGAGGGAGGCCTAGTTCTGGGCCTCTCCAGGCTGGCCCTGCCCTTTTGGGGGCTGCCGGTTCACACACACACTTCCCTCCCCTCCATAGTGTTCCTAGGCCAGCAGCAGGCACTGTCTGTGCTCCGGAGGACCCGGCGGGCCAACAAGGGCTTCCTGGAAGAAATGCGAAAGGGAAATCTGGAGAGGGAGTGCCTGGAGGAGGTGTGCAGCTATGAGGAGGCCTTCGAGGCCCTGGAGTCAGCCCCAGTCACGGTGAGAGGGAGCCCCAAGAAGTGGGAAGGGACTAAGGGAAGGATGGGGGATGGAGGCAACAGCCCCTCAGCTCTCCCAGCCATTCAGCACCGGCCTTTGTCCTTACAGGATGCTTTCTGGACCAAGTACCAAAGTAAGTTTGACATTCAGGGGAGAGATGGGGCACATGTAGCCCAGCATCTTCCTGGGCACAAACGGGCATCTTCTGACCCTGCATCCCGTCGGGGATAGCCTTGCCCACCCCACCCTACTCCTCCTTTCACGCCCAGCCCTGGCCCCGGAGCAGACGGGCCGGGCTCTCTGGGGCTGCGGCGCTCGGAGCCAGCTTGTGCCCTACCCAGAAGCCACCTGGCTGCCGGCACCTCCTCCCTTGCTCCCATGGACCTTTCTGGCTCTTTCCTAGTTTGTGGATCTCTGAGGCCCTCCAGAGACACTTTTGATGCCTGCCTACAAGGTGAGGAGGGGGCAGATTCGCCTGTAAGTGGGCTGCTGGGCCAGAGGGCAGATCAGCTTGGAGAGGGGAGAGCTGCGCCCGCGGAGGAGGAGGGGGAGCTAGTCACGGGGCAGAGCGGCTGGAGCAAGGGGAGCCGGGCCGGGCCTTCGGTGGGCGCCAGGAGCTGCAAGGAGAGCTGGGGAAGGGCCTGAGCCACCGCGAGAATGTGGGCGCAGGGCCGTCTCCGGCACATGAGTGAGGAGGCCGGGCTGGTGTCCCCGGCGCTCAAGGACCCTCCTGCGGACCTGTCTCCGGTAGGGATCTGCGCCGAGGGCAACGGGATGAATTACCGCGGAAACATCTCCGTCACCAAGTCTGGGATCGAGTGCCAGCTGTGGAGGAGCCGCTACCCGCACAAGCCAGAGTGAGCGGCTCCTCCTTCCCCCACCCAGAGCCCCGAGACCCCCGCCCTGCCGGCCGCCCCAGGGCTGAGTGCGCTCTCCTTCCAGACTCAACTCCAGCACGCACCCCACGGCCGACCTACGGGAAAACTTCTGCCGGAATCCAGATGGCAGCTCCACCGGGCCCTGGTGCTACACCAGCACCCCTTCCGTGCGGCGAGAGGAGTGCAGCATCCCGGTCTGCGGTGAGCCTAAAGGGGGGCAGGGGGGCCAGCGGCCCGGGCGGGGGCGGGGGGCCCCCATGCCTTAGCCTGGGCCCTTAGCCTGGGCCAGCACAGACAGCCCCCACGCCTTAGCCAGGCCGGGGTGGGTGGCCCCCACGCCTTAGCTGGGTCCAGCACAGACAGCCCCCACGCCTTGGCCGGGCCGGGGCGGGCACAGATGGCCCCAGTGAATTAGCCTGGGCCGGGGTGGGTGGCCCCCACGCCTTAGCTGGGTCCAGCACAGACAGCCCCCACGCCTTGGCCGGGCCGGGGCGGGCACAGATGGCCCCAGTGAATTAGCCTGGGCCGGGGAGGGTGGCCCCCATGCCTTAGCTGGGGCCGGGGCGGGCACAGATGGCCCCAGTGAATTAGCCTGGGCCGGGGAGGGTGGCCCCCATGCCTTAGCCGGGCCGGGGCGGGCAGCTCCCTGTAGAGCCTCCTGGACAGGTTTCCAGGCAGAGGAACCCTTAGAACCGAGCCGGCTGGCTAAACCTTGTAGAGGAGGAAACCAGGCCAGGGAGGCCAGGTCTTGGTCCGCAGTAACCCTGGCAAAGGCTGGCACAATGCGCTTCTTCGAGCATCCTCTCCAGACCTTCCCCAGGGCCCACGTCCCGGGTGCGGAGTCGCTCTTCCCCTCACCTCCGGGCACTGGGTGCCTCCCGGCCTCCTTCCTTCCTTGCCCACTTCGGCCCGGGCCGACTCCCCACAAGTCCCCTCCCCGCCAGGCTCGCCGGCACCCTCTAGCCGGGGATGGAGCCGTGCCCGCGGCAGGCACGTCTTTGCTGTACTTCGAGTCTCCTCCGTAACCCTTTAAAGGAGGTCCCGAGGGGGCTTGGCAGGCTCCGGCCAGGGCTTCCACGGTCCGCCCTGCGCTGTGGCTGTCGCCGGCTCCCTTCTCTGACCTTCTGTCCAGCCCAGACCCATCCGCCCCTCCCGGACACCCGGCTCCATTCCTCAGCCCGTCTCCGGCGGCCCCGGGCTCTGCCCCATTGACTGCTGCTCGGCCACACGTCAGCCCCAGGCCGGTCCTGCTGGCTTCTTGCGTCCCGAGCCGCCGACTGGCGCTACCCATCCCAGCAGGGAATCCTGGGAATCCCCCGCAGCCTGGCTCTTGCCATAGACGGCTTCCGGGGCCTCCTCGCCTCTTCGGCACCTTCCGTTTGGCCGGCTCCGTCCCTGCTGCCCACACACACCCTCGTCTCCCCCAAACCCCAAAAGCTTACTATCCGCAGGCTCGTCCTCTGGACATTTTCATTTGTTTTTTAACTCACCCCCCCCTTCTGTCGTATCAGTTTCAAGACAAGCAAGTGGCCAGGGCTGGGTGCGGGTGAAGGGACTGGCCCAGGGTCACACAGCTAGGAAGAGTCTGATGTCTGATTTGCACCCAGGACCTCCCGACTGCCGGCCTGGCTCTATCCACGGGGCTACCTCGATATCCCGGGTTCCTTATCTATAAAAGGAAGGCCCTGGACGCCGCGGTCTCCGGGGTCCGCCATCTTCCCTCGGGGCCTCTCCCGGGCTTGGGCTCAGAGCTCGCTGGCGGGAAACTGTCTCTGACGCCCCGATTTCCCGATGCTTCAGGAGGGGACGGCTTCACCGCGCCGGTGACTACAGAAAGCCCCAGCCGGCTGGACCCGAGGAACTCGCAGCCCTGCGTCCCTGACAAGGGCCGGAAGTATCAGGGAAGCCTGGCGGCCACCCTCTCGGGCAGCCCCTGCCTGCCCTGGGCCTCCGAGCTGCTGAAGCCGCTCCTCAAGGAGCAGAACTTCGACCCCTCCGTGTCCCTGGCAGAGAATTACTGCCGAAACCCGGACGGGGACGAGGAAGGCCTCTGGTGCTACGTGGCTGGGAACCCCATCAGAATGGAGTATTGCCAGGTCAACTACTGCGGTGAGCCCAGGGCTCTGGGGTGCTCTGGGGTGCTCTAGGGGTGCTCTGGGGTGCCCTGGGGTACTCAGGTACTCTGGGGTGTCCTGGGGTGCTCTAGGGGTGCTCTGGGGTACTCTAGGGTGCTCTAGGGGTGCTCTGGGGTGTTCTGGGGTGCTCTGGAGTACTCTGGGGTACACCGGGGGCTCTGGGGTATTCAGGTACTCTGGGGTGCTCTGGGGTACCCTGGGGTGCTCTGGAGTACTCAGGTACTCTGGGGTGCTCTGGGGTACTCTGGGGTGTTCTGGGGTGCTCTGGAGTACTCTGGGGTGCTCTGGGGTACACTAGGGGCTCTGGGGGCAGGTACCCTGAGGGGAGCCACATCTGCTCCTGCCTTATGCCACGAGCTGATTTCTCGGGCTGATTAAGGTGGCCTCCAGAACTCAGCCGGCCCCCCCCAGGCACTGTGATGCCGGGGCAGAGTGAGCCCACACTTTGGGCAGAAGCTGGGGCGAGAGACCCTTGGCCCCGTGGAGCTGAGGAGAGGTGGGAAGTGGGGAGAGGACGGGGGCGCCAGACTAGCCGTGGGAGAAAAGTTGGGAGGGGAGCCGGCGGGGTCAGACCCCAGTCACAGGGATAGGACGCGGCCTCTTCCCGCGGTGCCGACGCTCTGCAGAACTTTGCCAGGACCCACTTCGTCCCGAGGGAAGCCCCGGGCATGGCGTGGGGGGAATCCAAGAGGAGGAAAGCCTCCGCCTTCTGCCTGCAGCCTGGGGGGGGGACGCAGCAGGCCGGGGAGCTCAAGACCGCCCTGCACTGCCCGTCCTGCCCCCAGAAATCCTTGAGGAGGAGGTGGACAGAGAGCCGGAGCCGGAGCCGGAGCCGGAGCCGGAGCCGGAGACCATCGACGGCCGGAGCGCGGTGCAGGAGTACCAAGTGTTCTTCAATGAGAAGACCTTCGGCGCCGGAGAAGCGGGTAAGGCAGAGAGGCCAGCGGAGGGCCTGGCGCGGGTGGGGGGCCGGCAGGCGGGGGCCTCCGTGGCACTCCTCTGGCTTTGCAGACTGCGGCATTCGGCCCCTGTTCGAGAAGATAGGCCAGATGGACAACGATGAGAAGCATCTGCTGAACTCCTACTTGGGCGGGCGCATCGTGCATGGGCACAACGTGGAGCCGGGCACTGCCCCCTGGTAAGGCCCGGCCCTTGACCCCATGCCAGGGATTCCCTGATTCCCCGGCAGCCGGGGGGCTGTGAGGCTCCCATGAGGCGGGAGCCCAGCGCCTGCCGCACACCTCCCAGCGTTCTGCAAATGCCCGGATGTGGCTATGGCTATTGTTATTGTTCCTGTCATTATACTGCCTTCTCCTGACACCGTCCCACTCCCCCCCTTGATTCTAATCTTCCAGGCTGCCATTTTGTGGGCCTCTTGGTCTTTCCATGGGGAGACTGTATTTCCCACCCCCAAATCATTGCAAAAGCTGTGCTCCCTGCGCGGGAATGTGTCCTTCCTTGTAGCACTGCCCGGGTGCCTGCTGAGAACAGCCTCAGCACCTCTTCCCACAGGACCCCAGAGTAGCCTGGAATACCGGCCCCAACGGGCCCAATGGCGAAGCCATTGTAGGGACGTATTGCACGCTGGGCGGATCGGAGGCTGAGGCGGGCAGCCTGGCCCCCTCGTCCCCCATCGCCTTCCCTTCCCATCCTTCTCCCTGTGCCCCTGCCAGGGGCCTTCCCTCCTCTGGCTCCCTCTCCTCTGCCCCTTCTTCCTCTTTTTCTTTAAACCCTTCCCTTCCATCTTATAATCAGTACTCTGGTAGCTCCAAGGCAGAAGAGCAGTGAAGGCTGGACAATGGGGGTGAAGTGACTTGCCCAGGGTCACCCAGCTGGGAAGTGAACCCAGGACCTCCCTTCTCCAGGTCTGGCTCTCCATCCACTGAGCTACCCGGCTGCCCTCCTCCCATTCTTTCCCTTCTTTTCACACATCCTAGAATTCAGGATTGGGAGGAACCAACCTCCTGGGTCACCCCGTTCTTCCCCTGCTTCCTCTTTCAGGCCAGCTCCAAGCCCTTCTCTCTCCACATTCTCTCCATGCACCTTGTTTCCGGACTCAGAACATGGGGGTTCAGGTCTGAGCCCAGACACTTACTGGCTGTGATGTTATGCTTTCTGGCCTCAGTTTCCTCATCTGTAGAGCAGGGGTAGTATGTACCCGCCTGCCTCCCGGGGCTCTTTTCAGGATGGCGTTCGGAGCCCTTTAAAGGAGGCTGTGGCACTTCTGCTAAGGGCAGCGTTCTGGCTGCGACCGACTCCAGGCTCCCCTTCCTGTCTCCAGGCAGGTGATGCTTTTCCGGCAGAGACCTCAGGAAATGCTGTGTGGAGCCAGCCTCATCAGTGACCGCTGGGTCCTCACCGCTGCCCACTGCATCTTCTACCCCCCCTGGGACAAGAACTACACGGTTCAGGACCTCCTAGTGCGCATCGGCAAACACCAGCGTGCCAAGTAGGGAGCAGGGTGTGTGGGGGGGGTGCAGGCCAGGCAGCCTTCCTGGAAGCCCAGGGAGAGCCAGGGAGAGGGCTGCCGTGGGGGAGCACTCCTTTCTGAGAGGGCTCTAGTCCAGCAAGAACTGTCACTGGAGTGTGGTAGCAAGAAGAGTGTGGACCCACATTCAGGAGACCTGGGTTCAAATGCTGCCTCAGATGCTTCCCAGCCACACTCATGAGCTGCTTAGCCATTCTGAGCCTCAGTTCTGCTCCTCTGTAAAATGGGGAAAACAACACTTGTCCTCTCATCCATAGAGCCTTGTAGAAAGGGGAGGCATGTTTATTGCCCCAGGGGTGTCCAGGATGCAGTGGTCCCTTCAGTGTGTGGCACAAGCTATCTTTGCCTTTGCTGTCAGGGGACAGAGTGGAACTCCTAAGTGACCTCTAAGGCTGGCTTCCTTCCTCCCTCCCTCCCTCCCTCCCTCCCTCCCTCCCTTCCTCCCTCCCTCCCTCCCTCCCTCCCTCCCTCCCTTCCTTCCTTCCTTCCTTCCTTCCTTCCTTCCTTCCTTCCTTCCTTCCTTCCTTCCTTCCTTCCTTCCTTCCTTCCTTCCTTCCTTCCTTCCTTCCTTCCTTCCTTCCTTCCTTCCTTCCTTCCTCCCTCCCTCCCTCTCTTCCTTCCTTCCTTCCTTCCTTCCTTCCTTCCTTCCTTCCTTCCTTCCTTCCTTCCTTCCTTCCTTCCTTCCTTCCTTCCTTCCTCCCTCCCTCCCTCCCTCCCTCCCTCCCTCCCTTCCTTCCTTCCTTCCTTCCTTCCTTCCTTCCTTCCTTCCTTCCTTCCTTCCTTCCTTCCTTCCTTCCTTCCTTCCTTCCTTCCTTCCCCTTACTGTCTGTCTTGGCATCAATTCTAAGACAGAAGAGCCACAAGGGCTTGGCAGTTGGGGTGAGGTGACTTGTCCGAGGCCATATTCGAGCCCAGGGCCCCCAAGTCCAAGCCTGGTGTTCTATGCACTGTGCTCCTGTCTGGGATCCTGTGACCCAGCTGTGCCGCTTCAAGATGGCTCCATGTCTCTTTCTGCTCTCCCTCCCTCTTGCACCTTCTCCTGCCGGGTTTTCACTACTGGAGCCTGGAAGAGCCTGGCAAAGGCTCTGGGCTCCTTGGGGAGGATGGAGTTCCTGGAACGGCCCTTAAAGATCTAGTCCAGAGGCCTCAGTTTCGAAATAGAAATATCGATGCTTGGGGTAAATGCCGCCATCCTTCCTGGGGACATCCTCGAGCCTCTGAGGAGGGGGAGCCCGGCTTCCCTCAGTCCTTGGAAGCCAAGATTCGGGCTCTCTCAATAGGTCAGCCTTAGGGGATGCGGCCAGGCCTTTGCCTCAGGTCTCTGCATTGACTTTTAAAATCTGCTCCTACTATTTGTTTCAGTCACTAGGCCTTTGTTTCCTCCCTCTCTGACTTCCCCTCTTTCCCAGGCCAAAAGGGAAGCAAAGCCTCCGTCCCGAGCACGCGGGGCCAAGAAGCTAAATGCCCCCGTGTTGGTCGCGTCTCCTTTTGTGTCCTGTCCCTCCCTCGTTTGAAAAGGGTCCAAACAAGGCTCAGATGCCTCATGGCCAACATCGCGGGCTTCCCCGGGAGGGGACACGTCTGGTCCAGAAGTGGCTCGTAGCCCGGGGGCCTTCCAGGGCTTCTCGGGCTAAGGAGGGCGGCCGGGAAAAGGGCCACGAGCTTAGGGAAGGAAGTTGCGCGTGGAGGGGCCGCTCTCGACGCCTTCCCTCTCGGTGGCTTCTGGGCAGGTATGAACGGCCCATTGAGAAGATCGCCAAGCTGGAGAAAGTCATCATCCACCCCAAGTACAACTGGAAGGAGAATCTGGACCGCGACATCGCCCTGCTGAAGCTCAAGAATCCCATCACCTTCTCCGACTACATCCACCCCATCTGCTTGCCCTCCAAGGAGATGGTGCAGAAGTACGGCCTTGGGGTGGGGGTGGGGGGCGCCGAGAGGCTCTCCCTCCACCGTCTCTGACCGCCTTTCTTCCAGGTTATTCCTGTCTGGGCACAAAGGGAGGGTCACCGGCTGGGGCAACCTAAAGGAGACCTGGACCTCCACCAAAGAAAATCTGCCCGAAATCATGCAGAAAATCAGCCTCCCCATCGTGGAGCAGAACTTGTGCCGGGCCTCCACCCGGATCAAAATCACAGACAATATGTTCTGTGCAGGCAAGTTTGGGGGGGGGCCGAGAAGAGGCCCGAGTGCTGCTCCAGCAGAGAGAGAGGGAGGGAGGGCCCTGGGGGACAGGCTGGGTCTGATCCATCGCCCCCTCCCCAGGGTACCCACCTAACGTTGAGGAACGAGGGGATTCTTGTGAAGGGGACAGCGGGGGACCTTTTGTTATGAAGGTGAGCCCCCTTCTCGAGAGACGGATACGTGGAAAAGCGCTGGGCTGGGAAGGGGCCCTGGGCCAATCTGGAACCAGGCCAGTGGTGCCAGAGCTTTGGCCCAGGGTCCCGGCATCATTCTAGGGGTGCCTCAAGAGAGCTCATCCCCATCCCACTCCTCCCCCATCTCCTGTGCAAGAACGACCCTGGCCGGTGGCATTGCTGGCGTGGGATAGGGACAGGCAGGGAGGACGGAGGCCCCCCGAGACATCCTCAAATCTGTTTTCTTTAAGAACCCTTTTGACAAACGCTGGTACCAGATGGGGATCGTGTCCTGGGGGGAAGGCTGCGACCGGGATGGGAAATACGGCTTCTACACGCATGTTTTCCGTCTGAAGAAATGGATACAGAAAGCCATAGACAAGTTTGGAGGTTAGGGGCCCCGGTGTGAGGCCCCCTCCCCAGAAAGGAGCATGAACTGGAGAGCCCCCCACGACAGGGGAGGGTTTTGTGTTTGTTTTGTATTTCTAAGATATCTATTTCCCAATAAACATATTTCCCTCTACAAGCTCTGGTGCCTCCTTCTCTCACTCAGCCTCAGCCTGGGCCCAGAGAGCTCCCAGAGGGGCGGTCCAGGTTGGCTAAGAGCTGGGCCACAGGATAGAGCAGTGATGGCGAGTCTGTGGCACGAGTGCCAAAGATGGCATGCAGAGTGTGCTCTGTGGGCACATGGTTGCCCTCCCCCCCTCCACCAGTTTGTTACTAGAAAGGCAGAAGGACTCAGGCAGAGTGGCTCCCCTCCCCCTCTCCACACGTGCCTCCCAATCCTCACCCCTCTGCCCAGAAGTCAATGGGAGTGCTTCCTCCCTGCCCTGTGTGGGATAAGGGGGGGAGGGTGTGCCCAGCACATGGTCAGGGTGGGGGGCAGGGACTGGCATGCCATCTCTTAAAAGTTCACCATCACTGTGATAGACCAAACAGAGCCGGCTTTGGAAAAGAAATCCCCATTGGAGGAAGAACTCTTCGCTTTTTCAAGACCGTGGAGCCCTTTGGCAGTGTGAAGCCTGGGGAACCCTTCTTCGAAATCATGGGAGGAAACGCTCAGTTTCCTTTAGAGGCTGGTGAAAACAAAGATGTCATCTTTTCCCATCTAAGGCCACAGACACCCCTCGACTTGTTCCACATATCCCAGCTAAAGGATCCCTGATATAAGGAGACAGAGAGACAGACAGGCTGAGAGAGACGGAGAGACAGAGAGGAAAGGAGGGAGGGAGGGAAGGGGACAGACAGACAGAAATATATAAACAGAGAGACACATGGACAGAGACAGAGTCTGAGAGACAGAAACAGAGAGACAGAGGACGGAAAGACAGAAATTGAGGAGGAGAGAGAGACAGGAAGAAACTGAGGCAGAGTTGGGGAGCGGGGGCTGAGCCACAGGAATAGAGGGGAGTCAGGCTCATGCCCTGGACAAAGAAGCCTCTCCAGGGAATTTCCCAAACCCCCATTTTGACTCCTGCTGGGACCCCACTTTGCCCTTTCACGCCAAATGCTGCTGAACTGGGGCTCTCTTCGGCTGGGAGAATTGCTGTACCATCCCTCAGATCTCTGATGAAGGGGGGCCCTTCCACACGTCGTCTTCCTTTTTTACTGGGGCCAGACGCGGGGCTGAATGGAAGAGAGGGAAGCCCTGCTGTCCCTGAGCTTTCATCGCTTCACAAGTCAAGTTTAATTCAACCTTTTTCTTGCTTATTTTGCATTGTGGAATTGTGAACGACGTCATCTTTCTTTTAAAAACAACTGGTTAGGGGGCAGCTGGGTGGCTCAGTGGATGGAGAGCCAGGCCTAGAGACGGGAGGTCCTAGGTTCAAATCTGGCCTCAGTCACTTCCCAGCTGGGTGACCCTGGGCAAGTCACTTGACCCCCATTGCCTAGCCCTCTTCTGCCTTGAAGCCAATACACAGTATGGATTCCAAGATGAAAGGTAATGGTTTTAAACAAAAAGTATAAAATAAAATAAAATAAAATAAAAACAACTGGTTACTTCATCCTGTCTTAGGATCAAGGCAAGGATCAATTCCAAGGCAGAAGAGCAGGAAGAGCCGGACAACAGGAATTAGGTGACTTGCCCATGGTTACACAGCTAGGAAGCATCTGAGGCTACATTTGAACCCAGGACCTCCCATCTCCAGGCGCCGGGAGCTATCCTCAAATGGCGTTAGTCTTAAAAAGACGCGGCCCCTGGCTTTCTGCGTGGCACATGGGCCAGTCTCTGGACAGAACTTTCTCCAATCTGACCCAGCCTGTGGCCGGCTAGAAGAGGTCCTTTGGCTTAGCCACTTTGGTTCTTGGAGCTCCATTTGACCATTTTCTTGTGGGATTGTGTCCAAACTGTGCCTCTTTGGAAGACGTTGCAATCCTTTAAGGCCCCGGGGAGCAGCCGATGAGTTTTTACAAAATTCAGTCATCACGATGAAACACCAATATTTTAAAATTTCAGGTCCTAAATCTTTCGAGCGTTTATTCAAATGGTAGCATTTATGCACAAGACAGCTGGGTGGCCCAACGGAGAGTGGGGCCTGGGGTTAGGAAGACCCGAGTTCCAATCCAGCCTCAGCCTTACTAGTCCCTCATTCCCACCCCACTCCTCCCCCATCTCCTGTACCAGAGCGGCCCTGGGGGGCTGGATCATTGGCATGGGATAGGGACAGGCAGGGAAGATGGAGCCCCCCCCATCCACAATCCTATTTTAAGAGTGACGAATTAGAACCAACTGACTGCCCCTGGGGCAGTCCTAAGCAAAGCTTTAGCTGCAATTGGTCCACATCCAATGGAAGGAAGTCACAGGAAGTGCCAGAAAGGGAAGGTCTTTAAAAATGCCAAGAACTTCCTGTCTAGTCTTTCACCTTGAACTTTGTCTTGAAGGAGCTCCAGCTTGAGTCCTTGGCCTGCTCTTGGACTTTTCCCTCAGAACTACCATGTGGGTGAGTGAAAGGCCGACTCCTTTCCTCGATTTTCTGGAGGGACCAGCCTCAGGAGAGGCCTCCCCTCTTGAGAGAGGCTTCCTGCATCCCAGGTCCTCAGCTCAAGGCTGAGGGCAAATTAGCTCAGGCTGGGTTGAGCCAGGAGCCCGAGCAAAATACTTAGTGTGTAGCCTAGATATCTTACCCTATCCTCTCCGATTGTCTTACTTTCACCCTTTCTTTATTTTATAAATTGCTAAAAAAAAATCATTTTGGAATTGCTTAAAATTGCTGGTGATCCTACTCTTGGATAAGGCAGCCCAACTTTTATATTAAGCCCTTACATTTCTGGCCCTCACAAGATCCCTGAATGATAACGTGGCTTCCTGCCCCTTCCCACACGTTTGGTTAAAAAGAGCCACTGTTAGGTGGCTCAGTGGACTGAGGGCCAGGCAGAGAGATGGGAGGTTCTGGGTTCCAGTTTGACTTCAGGTACTTTCTAGCGGCAAGTCACTTAACCCCACTGTCTAGCCCTTGAAGCTCGACTGCCTTGAATCTAGGACTAAATATTGATCCTAAAATGGAAGGTAAAGGATTTTTTACACAAAGGAATAAAAAAAGATGAGTCAGGAACAGTATTCTTTCAACCCTGGACTCCTTTATCAGACAGCCCTGAGCTATAGAAATGGGATGCTCCGATGTCACACAGACTCAGCGCTTGGATGAGCCTGGTTAACTCTACAACAGTCACCTTGTACAAGGAGAGAAATGGAGGCAGTCAAGGGTCTCAACTTGCCCAGGTAGAAGAGTAGTAACAGAGCAGAATTTGAACCCAGGACATTGTCTGGGTCCCTTCCATGCTCCAGAAGCAGCCCTGTATAAAGAACCAAACAGGCGGGATGGCCCCCTGCAAGCCAGAGGACCTAGAGAGTAGTCAGAGGAATTGCCCGTCTCTCGGGGAGGGTGGGGGGTGCCCCGATGAATGTCAGATGAGACGGGGGGACCCGGGGCCTTCTTTCACTTGGCCCAAGCTCCGCCCATGCCTGGTTCTCAGTCAAGGCTGATGGAGCCCAGCGTGTGGCCCACAGATGTGCCCGATTCTACCTTTGCCCCAGATGAGGGCTCCCAGTGAGCGTGTGTGTGGCTAACTGGGCTGCTGAGCACCGAGTGCAACAGGGCTGGTCCTGCGCGCCTCGTCTGACAAAAAGGAGATGCCGAAGCCCCGCGAGGCAAGGATGGCTGCTCAGGGGTTCGCGGCAGGCAGGGTGGGCAGCCTATGCCAGAGCCCGGACTATGCCACAGGCACCTCCTCTCACTAAACCAAGCACACATGCATCAGCTGCTTTAACCGGTCTTCAGTCTCATTTATTCTGATTTCAGGGCTGGGGGGCTTACAATACTCCTTAGATAAGAAGGGGCCGATTCCACGGACAGTGGCCGTCCTCCTGCCCACTGGCCCCGAGGCAGGTGCCCGAGCTGCTTCCAAGGCTGCACGGAGGCTCTCGGGGGCGCATCCTGTGGGGGACGCCTAAATGATCCTGACAACAGCCATTTCTCCCGATAGCACCCTGGCACCGTCCCGGGACCAGGGGCAGATGGCTAAGGAGGGAGGCGCCCAAGGGCGCACACGGAGCCATCGTCCACAGAGGGTCCATCTGATCTGCAGACAAGGCGAGCCAGTGCCAGAGCACGAGTGAGGAGTGGCCCCTAGCAGAGGGGAAGGGAGCTTCCTGGCACCTTCGGGAGTCAGGGCACGCTCACCCAGAGGGGCCCATCTGCCCCTGGCTGGCCAAGTCGTGGCTGTTCCGGTGACAGGGAGCTCTACCTCCCCGACTGCAGGGTGGTTCTTGGTAGACAGTTAGAGTTAATGCAAACTTTATTTACAAAAGACACTTAAATTAGCTTTATCATGCCATGCGTCCATACAGAAGAGAGCGACCCTTTAGGGTGACAGAGGAGAGCTCACAAACTCAAAGGAAAACCGCTAAAGAGTTTCTAATAGTCAAGAGCTAGGAAATATTAAGTCAACTTTACAAATCAGAGCAATTAAAAAAAGAGAGGAGGACACAGTCTGAGCGGAGCGAAGGGGGGCTGTTTACAAGTCTGTACACTAAACTAATACACAGACGTCTTCTATGGGCAGGACGCTCACGGA
The DNA here is from genome assembly GCF_027887165.1 of Monodelphis domestica. Classification (NCBI taxonomy): domain Eukaryota; kingdom Metazoa; phylum Chordata; class Mammalia; order Didelphimorphia; family Didelphidae; genus Monodelphis; species Monodelphis domestica. The sequence continues at coordinate 28,317,389 of NC_077232.1, read as the reverse complement.
GAGAAGCAGAGTATGTACAGAGAGACTTGTGCCACGACGACGCGATCCTCCCCCAAGATCCGCAGTATTGTACATCAAACCAGTTTGTATGGCCTAGGCTGGGGCAAGGCTGCTTGGAACTACGAAGACTTCTGGTGGAGTAGACTAAAGCTGGGGGCGCGGGAGGCCTTCATTTGCGACTGCTCTTTATTCTCTCCAGTCTTTTTTTCAAGTCATCAATGTTAGCAGCTGTGGAGGACGAGGACGAGGACGAGGAGGTGGCGGCCGAGTGCATCTGGTTGGAATCCAGGTCGAGGTGCTGGTGCTGTTCCCGGGATTCCCGGAGCTGAGAGAGCTTGCTATGGAGCATGTCCGTAGAAGAGGCCACTGCGGGCACCGACGGTTTGGAGAGCAACGTCAGCGAGGGCCTGTCGTCTTGCTAATGGGAGAAGAAGATACAAATTCTCAGCAACAAGCCGCGAGACGTGGCAAGGACGGACCCCCCAGAGCCCTTGACACCCCATACGGGGTGTTCTTGGTAGAGAGACTGCGGCAGTTTGCCATTTCCTTCTCCAGCTCATCTGACAGATGAAGAAACTGAGCCCAACACAGGGTCACCCAGCTAGGAAGTGTCTGAAGCCAGATGACTTTTCCTGACTCCAGGCTGGCACTCGGTGCATCATGGCACCTCCTACCTGCCCCTCCAGTCCAACCAAAAAGCCGCTTTTACCTTGGTATTCTCTAGCCCACAGCGCTGCCGCAGGATCTTCAGCCTTTCCAGGTAGACAGAGGGTCCCACCTCTTCTCCGTTTGTGTTTCCCACAGAGGACACTGTGCTGGTAGGAGTAGGGACACATGTGACCTCCATCTGAGGAGAAATCCCTAAAGAGGGAGGAAGCCCGAGACACAAGCGTCAGACAACTCACCTCCCTGTGAGCGCCCTGAAACCTGTTCATGCACAGCCTCTGTCCTTTGGATCCCCACAGGGAGCTTTATCTAGTTTGGGCGTGTGCATGGAGTCAGGACCAAAAAGATGGTCTGAGCAACTTTAAGAGAATGCTCAAACGGGGGCAGCTGGGTGGCTCAGTGGATGGAGAGCCAGGCCTAGAGACGGGAGGTCCTGGGTTCCAATCTGGCCTCAGACACTTCCCAGCTGGGTGACCCCGGGCAAGTCACTTGACCCCCATTGCCCAGCCCTGACCACTCTTCTGCCTTGGAGCCAAGACACAGTATGGACTCCAAGATGAAAGGCAAGGGTTTAAAAACAAAAAAACAATGCTCAAAGACTCACTTCTGGAAAGGACATCTTTTACTCTAAAACTCAGAGCTTCAGTTAGGCACTGTAGTGATGTTCTAGCAATAAGACCTCAGGAATAAGGTTAGTGTTAACACAGAGCAGTGCAAGCAAAGGTATTACAGCCCGTCAAAGTTCTTGGGATTATATGAATGATAGGAGTTTCAGGACCGGGGCAGAATCTTAGGTATTTGGAGAAATAGCGTTGGTTTGGACAACAGAAATTAAGAGGAACTTGGATTGAAAACTATAACCTAGACCCAAAAGCCCAAGGGAAGGTGCATTCTGAGGGGAACTTTGGGGAGAAGAGCAGAGATGTTTGATGAATATCTGAATAACAAAAAGTCGGGGCACACAATGCCTGTAAGGGCCCACTACCTGACAGGCAGCCCTACATGCACAAAGGATAGTAAATTTCTCAAAGTTCTGTATTCCAAAAAGCAGCCTAGAAATGAAGCTTGGAGCACCCTTCAGATAAACCCGGGCCTGAGAATTCCATACTATGTTATGGGGATCATGTTGCTAACATTTAAAATTGAGACTAGGGTGGGCAACTCAGTCTTTCTTGAACTGTTCCTTGACCCCATTCTCTGTGAGCAAATCCTGAGGGATCAATGGATAATGAGTCTAACTGTGGAACAATTTTTTTTTTTTATGAAATATCACTTTTCAATTAATACCAAGTTAGCCCAATATTTTATACACAGGAGGCATTCAGATGTTTGTTAAATTGAATGAAGGATTTAGAGTTGGCTCCTCCCACTAGTTCATACTTTCTTTGGATGAAAACAAATAAACACTTCATTTATCCCTCTTTTCCTGATCCCTAGAAGCAATAAATCCCATACATTCTCCCCCTTTTGCGGGGATAGTGACAATATAATTGGTGCCTACAAATTCCAGGCATGAGGAGCTATATCTGCCTCATGTTTGGAAGCAATTCTACCTGTTGAGGGAATACGTCCTTTGCCTTCCCTCTCCATCTCTATCACCCGGAGGCCTCGTTCTACATAGCTCTGGAAGAACTGAGAGGAGTTTTTCAGGAAGGGTTCAATATCTGCATCAGAGTATTTCTTCTTATATTCATATAGTTCTGCCAGGCCCTAGAGAATTAAAAAGAGAACAAGGGTAAAAGGACCCATTATTAGTAGCAGAGAAGAGTTTTATTCCCTTTAAGAGGATTCCCATCTGGACTACTTCCTCTCTCTTACCTCCTTTGTGTTCTCTTTGGAGCCAATCTTTTTAAAGATTTCAGCTAAGAAGTCATTCACTTTGGCCTTTGATGACTTTTCATCCTAAAGAGTTTAAGGACAAGAAACAAAGTAAGAGCAAAGTTCCCAACGACCCTCTGGTTTTGTTGAGTTGTGTCCCCATTTAAGGTTTTCTTGACAGAGAGCAGTCTGCCATTTCCTTCTCCAGCTCATTTTACAGATGAGGCAACTGAGGTAAACCAGGTGAAGTAATCTGCCCAGGATCACATGGCTATGAAGAGTATCTGAGGCAGGATTTAAAAAACTCAGGAAGTTGAGTCTTCCAGTTCCAATTCCAGTATTCTATCCATTGTGCCACCTAGCTGCTGGTTTTGTACATGAATTATAAAGGGCCAACATCAGAGATTGTTGACAATCCAGGTCCTGTGTTAGGACCACTTATGTCTCAAAGATGCCCATGTCACCAGATCCTCAGGTAAGGGCCGGTCAACTAATTTTCAGATGAAGACTCTCTAGGCCCATTTCTCCAAAACATAATAATGACCATCATATTTATTTGAGGATCTTAACACCTGGGAGAAGATGCTGATTTCTCTCCTGAGGTCCAAGAAAAGCATTTACATGTGACTTTGGCCCATAAATACAAACGCTTCAATAGATTTAGTTGTGTAAGAAAATTGGCTTACACAAAATTCTATAGAAAAGGAACCCACTATGCCTCTCTGCTGCCACTGGTGGGGCAGGCAAGCCAGCAGAGCTGGAACAGCAAGGCATTTTGTGAGACAGAAGGCAGCATTTACCACATCCTCTGATGAAGATGGTCTAGGGTCTTGAGCCAAAGAACCCAAGGAACACCAACCCTTTCCACCCCCCACCCCCCCACCCCCTGGCCCTGCCAACTCCCTTTGCCTCCTCAATAGCCACAACCCTGGATAGTGCAGAAAGGAAAGCTCTTGACATCAAGGTCCTTGGTACTGTCCAACCAACATGATCTTACTCTTGGTAACAACATTAAAGACGATGCAAAAAGATCTGCATGAAATCTCCTTGATGTGTTTTTCCCCACTGGGCTCTCTGCCTAAGGGAATGCTTTTCTTTCTCTCTGTATCCCCAACGTTTAGCCCCTAGCAAGCACTCAATAACCACCTCTTCTTCCCTCCCCAAACCAAACTGATCCCGACTACCACTTCCCACACGCCGTCACTCACTATCCGAGATGCTCCCTTCTCCGTCTCCTTGTCAGCCTTGCTTCCTGTCTGGTCCAGACTGTGCTTCATCATCCTACACAGGTGAGCTTCCAGCTCAGACTCATTTTTGTTGTCAATCATTGTTAGGTGGTCTAAGATCTTGGGTCCCTTCAGCTTGCAGAGGGTGTGCAGTAGAGTTTTCAGGGTCCGAATGGGGAATTCACTTTTACATTGCTTCAGTTTCTCCTTGGGGAATACTTTCATGAAGGTATGGATATCCAGGAGAATCCTGTCCAGATTGATGCTGTTGATGGTATCGGGGAGAAGCCGAACCATCCTCCAGAGACACTGTCAAAACCAGGGGAAGACCAACCAAAATCAGAAACCACAAACCATGTGGGGAGGTCTGGGATTAAAGTCAATTCCCAGCACTTCTCCCAGCACCAATGATCCAAGGTCTCAAGGCCAAGGTGTGGAGTGTTGTCTCGCCCCTTACCCCAGGGCTAGGCAAAGCGCTTCCCAGTTTAGAAACTCTCTACTCCTATGTGCCCTACTGTGAACGTGTGCAGGGATCACTTGGCACACAAGGAGATGGAAGTTCAGAGAAGTGGAATAACTTGCCCAAAGGCTCAAGGGCTAAGCTGGGTCAAACCCAGGTCTCTCCTCTAAAACCCATGGATCACTTTGGGTCTCAGGCTGATGAGGTCACAAGGCCTGCCTTGAAGGTTTCCCAAAACAGGACCACATCTAGAGATGCTCAAGAGCTCTAGCCTGAAGGGTTCATCATGTCAATGCTATGGACTTGTTCCAGAAGAGGATCAGGTGGTCTCTCACTAAGAGAAGCATCTCTCCTTTAGGCAAGAAATCATGTCTAGTGTTTGATAAAGATATTCAAGTTCAAGGACAGAGCCAAACTCTACCAATGATGAAGGAAAGAAAGAAAGCATAGAGGAAGACCCTGCATCATTGTAATGGTCAGGCTTGGTATGGGGGAAGAGTACAAAGTACAATGGAGCCCTGCATTTGGGGAGCTGGGGGACCAAAGGCATATCATATCATGCATGCTGTCAGATACAGCCAAGATGGTGGGAGTTATGCTGATTTAAAAAACATTCATTACAAGGGAAGTGTTGTTGGGTAGGAGAGTCAGGAGAGTATATCAATAAGACTTAAAAAGCAGCTCTTTTCACTGCATAAGAGATATCTTTCATAAGAGAGATACTCTTAAGGTCTAAATTAGGGTGGGGAAGATTTGGGGAAGCCATTATATCTGTAGGCAATGAGCATTAGTTTAATTTGACAATAGTTCTCACGGCCTTAGTTCCATCTTAGTGCCATTGTTGGCATCGATGGGGTACAGAGAATATTACAGTTCAATTCAGCAGCTTTAGACACTTCCTAGATATTTGATTCTGGACAAGTCACTTAACCTCCCTCTCTTAGTTTTTCTAATTGTAAAAAGGGGATCATAAAAGCATCTATCTCCCAGAGTTGTTGTGAAGATCAAATAATATCTGTAAAAAAATGCTTGGCAACTGCCTGGCAGCACTGTGTGGGTATGTGCTAAAGAGACCCACTTGCTCCCTTTTTCCTCCCCATCTCCTACTTCTTGACACCTTGACAAAGTGAGAGCATTTTTGAACAGAAACAGCCTGAGTTTTGACTTCACCTTCATGACAAGTTCAGAGAACTTGGGAGAGCCGGCTGTTGCTAGAAGGCTGTCCTGGAGGAGAACAAGCAGGGCACTAGGGAGAAGAAAAAGGAACAGCATTTGAAAAACAAACAAAAAGACCTGTAGCCAGACAGCCTGATTCTCCAATCAGATACCACCACATCCAGAGCCATGGCTGCTGAGGGCTGTGCCACACATCTTACTGGGCCCTCTTACCAATCTAGGAAATTATAAGCCTGTTGAGCAGGCATTACTGCCAAGGAGAATTTAAGAGAATAAAGGCCAATGGAGTCTCCATCAGTATGCCACCCCTACTTGGTTTACAGGGAGGCTTCACAAGGCCAATGACTCATCCCTTATCTTCTTCCCAGACCCCATCTAAGATGGTTAAAGAGTGAAGAGCAACTCTCTTAGGGATGCCCTATACCCTGGTCTGGACTGTTCCATTAATCATTGGGTCAGAATCTGATGAGATGGATGAGGACCATTAGGCCATTCTGCCTACCCTGCCACTGACTCCTAAGATCCTCTAGAGTGTACTATCTACCCTATAGTCCCACAACACTGTCATCACAGTACCGCTGGGACTTGCTCAGGACCCCAAAGCTGTACCCTAAGGGCTTCCTGTCCCTGCCAATGAACTGTTCATGTACTGTTTTCCCCAGTTAGTGGAGGAGCTCCTGGAGAGCAGGGACCACCTGTGCTTGGCACAAAGGAAGGGCCTATGTGCTTTCTGCTTCATCAAAGAAGTGGACTGGCTGCAGCACCTAGGTAGCAGGGCAGGAGTGGAGAAAGTTTGTTCTGTCCCTGCCACATGGAGAAAGAATGAAGGCGCTTTCAACTAATCCTACAGTCCATTCCCAAAGTAGCTGGATTATGTGGGAACCAACCTACTGAGCTATCATTAACAGTCAGCAAAAGGGACAGGTAATTTTATTCATTATCCATTACTTTTGTCAGCAAGAGGAGGGCAGTTCAACTTGTTAGGCAAACCCAAGTAGACCCAGTAGCTTATATGTCCCACATAGAGGTCTTTCGAGGAAAACCTGTTTGAGGTTTGAACACTGAGAGTCAGGTCCTACCTTAGGATATTGGTTTGGTCTGACTTCTCTAGGACCTTTACTACCAAGAGGTTGACAGAACGGAAGACCTGTTGTCCTTCCTCGAGATCTTCAATCCGAGAATCCAGCATCAAGGTAATGAGTCCATGCATCAGGTCCTTCAGTACGCCTGTGGAGGCCTCTCGGGCAAGGTTTTCAATCTGAAAGAGCTATCCATTCACAACAGAAGGAAATTTCAGACCTTAGTCCCAAGTTAGGTAGAGAAGGAGAAAGTGACAGAAATTGTTCAAAGAATAAAGAAACAATAAAAGTTTTGACAGATAATAAATACTACATAAATATGATTGTCCATGCACATCTATGTGAGAAAAGCACTCCTAGGCACCTAAAGGACAGTAGGTACAGCAATTCCAGATTTTATGCGGATCATTTTTACTTTCCAATAGCCAGAATTATGGTCTAAGGTTCCCTGTGACAAACAGCGCATGAAGCACGTCTGAAGTTCTACCAAATCCCATGGAATAACAGTGTGGAAACCTCTGTGCAATGATCAAAGAGAACAGAAAAAGGGTAAGATGGCACAGTCCTCCCCTGTGGTTGTTAGAACCTTACTGAAATCATGTTGCCAATGATACAGCTGTACAGCTTGATGATCTCATCCTTATCGAGTTTCTCATCTGCCATATGCGTGTTATAGATAAGTCTTAGCTGCATGAAGGTGGCGATCAGGAACTGGTCGATGTGGCCAGACATTGCTTCTGATTTGTCTTCCTGTCTCAGGACCTCATCAATCTGAAGACAAAATCCAAAGACATGCTATTCAAATGATATTCTCCTAAGATATGGACTACTTGGCATTGAGCAAGATGATGACTCCTACAGGCCTAGCTTTAATTTTAAAATCAGCCAAAACAGGCACAGGAAAATGTGAACTTTCTGCTTTTCTCCACTGGACAAGTCTAGAATTTTTTTCTAAACCCTTGTTTTCCATCTCGAATACATACTAAGGATCAACTAGTTCCAAGGCAGAGGAGTAATAAGGGCTAGATGACTGGGGTTAAGTACTCGCCCAGGGTTATACACATGGGAAGTATTTGTGGTCAGATTTGAACCTAGGACCCCTGGCTCTATCCTCTGAGTCATCTAGCTGATCCTAGGATTAAAAAACAAACAAACAAAAAACACATCAGGGTCTAGGTGAACAATAGTTTTAGGATCCCAAATGGGAAGAGGTCTTCAGCGATTTTTCCTGAAGTCCCCCGCTACCTTCAAACAAGAAGCTATATAAAGGTAGCACTGTTCCCGACAAAGACTGCGAGTCAGATGGCCCCTGTGCACATGGCTTTGTCACCAGTTTATTACTGAGTATAGCCTGCATCACCTGATGCTATGGCCACACTAATGTGCAACTCATCACTCTCACAGTCAGTTGCTATTGCTCCAGTTCATATAGGTAACGGTCTCCTTTTACTCCTTTTACCTGGGTTAGGGCCTGGACACTGGTGTTGATGTCACCACTGGCAACTTGAGAGATAATGAAGTTGATTGTAGATGCTGTATTACTGTGCATGTCATCAAAATGGGGGGAAACAGCCCGAATCCTAGGTGGCATCAGGGAAAGGAGGAAAAGTTAAAATTGTCAAACCCAGGCAGCAAAAGTAAGCTGGAAAATGTCACTTTCTCTTAGGCTTAAGTCTTGTAACAGGCCAAATAACCATAACCAGCATCTGCCTCACTTTGCCAGAGGAGGCTCTTCCCCCACCTCCTACCTCACACCACCAAGGGTGATGTAGAACTGGATTTTTTTGGAGGATAAAATTTGGACTTACTTGGGTTCAGGGATAAGAACTGGCTCAAAAATGTCATCCAGTTTGTGTTGGACCAGAGCTGGCATCTCACATCGGACAGTGCCATTATCATTTTCTATTTCATCTAGGTCCAGCTGGAATTCACGGGGCACTGTATGGGCTGTCTCCGAGTGCCCACTTAAACTTCGAGCTTGGCTAAAGGGAGCAAAAAGAAGTTTACTGCATGACTGTAGGATTTCCTCACTGCATGGCATGAACAGGCTCACCAGGGGCCAAAAAGCTTCCAGGCAAATGTTTTAACTTCTGGTTTCGCTCAAACCCCCTGATGGGCTGGAGTCCTTGATAAGGGCTCTTAAACTAGTCACTGCCCTGACTCATGGATATTCAGGAAGGGTAGCTATTAATTAATTTACACTAGCAACTTTTCTGCCACTCCAAGTGGAGAAGAACCAAGACTGTGAATACGTACGTATACAGCATCACAAATTGGCTCAGAGTCCATCTCTGACTAAAGCATAAAAGGTCAAAGAGATGGCTCCCCCAGCCCCCCTGCCCCCATTCACTAGATTAGGATGATTAGTTCAGGCAGTGCTCAGATATAGTCCCCAGAGATGGAGTTACTACTTTTCAGGGGAATATTTGTGGCAGGGGATGGATCCCAGTTCATTTGCCTTATTGATGTTGAAACTTCAGGAATTCACATTATCCCTGTTGGCATGACCTCCAGCAGTGTACCCCATCTCTTCAGAACAAAGGTTTCTGAGTCACTGAGTAAGTTCTGGATCACGTGCAGAGTAGCTGTTGCCCCCAAATTGAGCTTAACCATTCTGCATGGGAAGTAGTGGCTAAAAATTGCCACATTTATTAATGGTCAGGCTATAGATGCTTGTGGAAGAGGAGGTGGACTCAACTCTACCCATACTAATAGGCACTCCCACCACCCTGGCTATAATCTCTGTTAGTCGCCCTGCAGAGGGGATGAATCCAAGTCAGAAGTTACAAAGATCTAAGAGCCCTGCTGACAAGGAGTGAGCAGGCAGTACTTACATCCTGTAAGTGCGATACATAATTCTGTCCACGGAGAAGCAGTGAAAGAAGGCACAATACCATTTAGAAGAGGTTTTGAGACAATGACAAAGACAATGAAGACGGAAGGATCAAACATTGTTATATGATATCTGCCCAGACACTGTCATGCAAGACAATGGTTATGGGAACTCAAGATCCATCATAAGACAAGCTCTGAGCATGAGGGCAGAGACCACCCAGAAGCCCTCAGCTGGCCCCTTCCTTGAACGTACTTTAATCTAGAGGACACATCCTCAGTAGGCCCCTTGCGTTGCACACTGGCATTGGAGTTCAAGCTTTGTGCTCGCTGAGGTCTCTCTTCCACCTGCTTTATGGGGGCAGATGTTGGTCTCTTTGCGGCCCGCTTAATTCTCTCCTCAAGCATGCTCATGTCCTTTTCTGAGAGCTGTGTGACAGAGTGGATTAAAAACCTTTACATTTCATGACTTGAGAGAATATTGATTCCTAGTAGAGTCTAAAGACTACAGATTAAGAACATGAGGCAGAAGTGACATTCACACTCCCATATGGGCAGTACTCACTTTATGTACATTCAAATCACACAAATTTGACTCCCTAGACTTGTGGGGGAAGTCTGAAGAACCATCACTTGTGTTAATCAAAAATTGGCTGTATATGCAGGTGAAAACTTCCTGGGTTAATGCACGGAAAGCTGAAGTCTCTTTAATCACTATTAATTAACAAGTACCTAACGTGCCACGAGGTGGCATGATACAGTAAAAAAGCACCATTAGTGGAGATCCACCAATAAAAGGTACAAATATGTATTATGTGATGCTTCCTCTCCTTGCCAAAATGACTATTCCTCCCCACTAATCACCTGCCTGCTTCTTTCTCTCCACCTATTAAACAATCCTTTGAAAGTCTAATAGTGTTTCCATATTGTTAGGTGGAAGTGAGGTCCAGCCATGTCAGTGAACTGCTCCAAGTGAACGGTGAGAAGTAGGCTCGAAGACTCCCTCTACTGCACAACTTTAGGTCTGGTACAAGGTCTCTATTTTCTAATCCTTGAGGTGACCCATGAAACATTTAAGGACTGAGAAAAAGCTTAAGCTGTTCAAGAGTCTGACAACAATGGGATTACGTCTAAGAAAAAAGCCACTCACATTTCCAATGAGTTTGAACACTTGATCCCCATGCACATTGTACACTGTGACAATGGTATTGAGGGCAGCATTGCGAACAGTGTTATCCCGATCTCCGATATGGATAGCCATCTCCTTTAAGGCTTTTCCTGGGGTGGGCTGGCAAACATTCATGCCATAGGACTCAACCAGACAACCTAGCTCTTCCAGGCACTCTAAGGAAACCAAAGAGAAAACCCAACAAGTCACTCAGGAAGGTTGGACTCACAAGATGTGACTAAGAGATCCTTGGTACAGTGCACTGTCTTTGCTTGGCAGATTCTCCCCTTAGACACATTGAAGCCCCAAATGACTTACCTCTTCCAGGCTCTCCTCTCTAAGAGGTAATATACCTGTGAGGTACTTGGGGTTCCCAATAGGAAGGCTATGAGGCAATTGGCCTCTAGACACCAGGGGTTGATTTACTGAGCAGCTTCCGTATTTCCTGACACCCTGAGTCCATGTGGTATAACTCATCCACAGCCTCCTAGTCTAAGTGAAAAGGTGTGTGACTTGTCATGTGTCACCTTATTTTGAATTAACTATGGCTCTTCCTCTGTAGGCTGCTTTTGATTTGTGTCTTTATGCTCAGTGTCTAATACACAGTCGGTATAAAGAAATACTGGTTACTTGATCAATTAGAGCACTCAACAAACTCTAGCCCCAAATTATGTTGCACACTGTACCTGCTCGCTGTTTGGAATTTTTGGACTTGGTTCCTTCCATGATAAAAGGGAACATTTTGCTGGCTGGGTAGACAAGGCACATCCGGTTCAGGATGGCACGGACATCTTTGCGGATCACGTCTTTTGGCTCCCCAACCTGATCAATAAGAAAAATCAGTAAAGCAGAGTTCTCTGTGTCTTTCTTTTTCCTCTCTCTAGACTGCTTTTAAAGACAGGAAGAGGAGTCTCTGTGTAACAACCTAAGAGGAGGGGAGACAAGAATAACCATCCTGGAGAACCTCGCTCACTTTCCAGAGAAAGAAGTCACGCTACCTTCAGGATGAGATAGGGGATGAAAGAAGATGCCTCATTCTCCGTCAGGTGATACTCCTCATCACTCAGCAGAGTGAAGAGCAATTTCAGGTATTCCAATGCTTTCATGAGGACACTTGTATTGGTATCAAAGAACCTTAGGGTAAGCCATTTCAGGATAAGATCCAGGCAACCAATGACACCTTCCTTCTCACTCTCCAAGTGCTTGAAGACAAGAAAAAAGTACAATTCTGATTGTAGAAAAGATACATTGAACAAATACCTACTTCATGCTATTAAAATCCAATAGTGCAAACCAGGGAAATTAGATTTTTAGGTCCCTGTCCCTCCCCCTCCATTTATAACATGACTACTGACAAGAATAAATACCTGAACAAATGAAACAAATATATAAAAGACCATAGCTCTTAAGAAAACAGAGTCAAACAAATTAACAAGACAACAAAAATGCCTTTGCCCTACTTTCTCTACGTCTCTATGGAGGTTCTGCTCCTTTTACTAGAAAGTATTTTATCTAGAATTTAAACCCAGGAATTTCCTAACTCCATCACAAGCATAGATCCAAATAGACCACTTGGTCTCTTCATATTTCTCTTTTCCTACATATCATGATAATATTCTATTCCTCTGAAAAGGTATTATCCCTCTATTATGGAATGGATGAGACCCTGGGTTCTCGAAGGCAATGACAACAGAATGCCAGGCCTTGCAAGTTTTATCACACCAAAGAGTGGGGTATGGTCTAATTTGTTCTTCAAAGCCCAATGTAATCACATACAAGGAGACAAATTACCAATATGATGTTACTTAAGTGATCAATGTTGGGTTTTTTTTTTTTTGCTATAGAAACACGAAACAGAGAAATATCCAAAATGATCTATATTTTTTCCTTTTTTGCTCTCTTCTACTTCTACAGTGAAGGTAGCAGAATGATGGCAAAGGGCACAGGGCAGAAGATGCTAGGAATCAGTTTTTAGATTGTATGTGAACATTAACTTAGCTAATAATGGTCCCTCTTAAAAGGTGAAATCCTTGTTCAGGGACCATGTTATGGAACAACTTGAATGCCAGGTGGAGCAAGCTATTTACACTTGGTAAAAGAAAACCAATGGAGATTCTCTAACAGATGACTGATTAGATGAAAGCACTGTTTAGAGAAGGTGACTACAACCTACATAGGTAGATTTCCACTGATACAAGTGGTCCTACAAAAGGAATCTATAAATCACTGCTAAGGATTATGGAGTTAAAGGCAATAACCTGAAGACCTTAGTGGGACAAGGTAGTATTTTCATCAACATTTTCTTCAGGAGACAAGGAATTAATACCATTAATGCAGCTGTGGCAAGAGAATAAGCTGATGAAGACAGTGTCTTGAGAAGGGGATTTGGATTTCTAGACCAAGGCTTATATTAAAACAAAACAAAAGGTTTCCTGACCTTGGGCACAGAATATGCCCAATAATGACTAGAATAAATCTGTCTGCAGTCATGAAATCTGCCTGGGTCATTGAGAAATTAAATGACTGGCCTGGAGGTCACCAAGCCATTAAGTGACAGAAGTGGACCTGTGATCTCAATTCTTTGGCCACCAGAGATCAGCTTCCTATCTAACATGTTACGCCGCCACTCTAAAATATGTCAGTGATCTCCATGACATGTTGATGACACAATTGCTAGCACTATAAGAACCTATAGCATTTGTAAAGAGATGGTGATTCGGTTTTGTTATTTGCTATTTTGATTTTGATTTTTCATGATAAAACTGATCAAATATAAAATCCAAATCTCAACTGGGAATAACTACTTCCTTCCCTGATGTGGATATTATGGTGACATCCTGCATGTTCGGCCCTGCCACAAAACCAGAGTATTTACATTCTACTCAAAACTTACATCAACCATAACAGCCAGGGCTTTGTTGTGATGCTGAAAGTCTGAGTGAAACATTTCGTCTTGTAACCACCTGGCCACACAGCTAGACATCTGCATCTTTAACTGCTCAATATACTCGTCTCGGGGAGTGGTGAAATTCCATTTTAGCACCTGCAAGAAGTTATGGATAAGCATATGGGAGATGGCAGAGCTGAGGAACCCAACATTCATGCAAAGGGATTACAGAAAAAACTCCTGCTCGTTAGCATCCTGGGTGGTTAGAGCCCCAGATGCCAAAGATCAATTTCTTTTTATCCTATGCAGTTTTATCTCCTTTCAAGCCTCCTCTTCCTCCTTCATGGTTCAGGTCAAGTGCCATCTCCCCATGAAGTTTTCCCATTCCAATGTTTTTAATGGTTTCTCCCAAGCTCATAATCAACTTGATCATATGGGCACACATGGCATCTCCCTGACAAGCAGAATGTCAGCTCAATGGCAGGATCGGTCTTGTTTTGTCTCTATTCCTAGTGCCAAGCCTTTCACACAATAGGGATTTATGAAATGTTTGTTGTATGAACTTGAGAAAACCTTCAGATGCAGATATAGAAAGGGATCTTAACAAGTCTCAATTGCTGTCATTAAGACAAAAGGTCAACCAGCCCCATGTAGGGTCTATAAATTAAGCCCAATTATCACTGAAGATCAAAGAGGACTGATGATGAAATCATTTTGTGCCAATAAGGAATCTTCCCTATTTTTTAAAGCATATCTATAAGAGGCTCAATGAAGAATTCTTCTCAGCTCTGCTGAAACAAAAGATACACAGTAGAGCATTCTACACGGCATCTTGTAGGATTATGGACTCTAAAGGGTATTACATTAGTTCCTGTAACATTATAAGATGTAACATCTTAAGATGACTAAGCGATGATTCTGGCCCATGCTTAGGGTTTACCTTTAAAGCCTTTTCATCTTTTATTCTTTGCTCCTTTCCATTTGGAACAACAATGAAAATAGGACCAGACTTATCATCATCTTCCTTTAGGCTGGATTTACTTGGAATCTTCTTTCCTTGTACACCCTGGAAACATGGTGGGGAGAATGATGATCAATGGAAAACATGGAAGAGCAACTGAATAGCATCATAATGCTGTCCTCTGGAAAGGAATGGACTGCCCAAGCAAAGTACAGATTCTGCCACACGCACCTAAGGGGTCATCCAGTGCTTTGTTCCACATGAAAGACAAGTGGCTACAGAATCTCCTAAAGATATTACACATTCACCCTCTGTGTGCCCTGGTACCATCAAAATAAAGCCCCTCTACCACAGCTGACTGGGTATCCCTCACCACAACCATACCCGTGCTTATGGTTCTGTTCCTGGGTACCTGCCTGTGTGACTGGTTGTTTCTTGAACGGGCTAGTTCTGCAGTCAGAAAAACTGTCATTACCATTAGGTGGCTGTAACAACCCAAAGAATATTTTTGTTCAGGCAAATCAAAATAATGTGCTTCCTGAAATCCTCAATGCTATTTACAGATATTTGTGATAAAGAAACTCTGAAAAGAGGGCTACATTTCATATTCCTTATGTCAAAAAGCATCTCTGTCTCTTAGTATAGAATGATCTGTAGCTTCCTATAAGACTGAGCAGATGTGAAGATGGTGATGTTAATAATAACTAGTATCTATATAGCACCTACTATGTGCCAGGAGCTGTGCTGAGTATGGCAAAACTGTTATCT
Source organism: Monodelphis domestica (assembly GCF_027887165.1). Classification (NCBI taxonomy): domain Eukaryota; kingdom Metazoa; phylum Chordata; class Mammalia; order Didelphimorphia; family Didelphidae; genus Monodelphis; species Monodelphis domestica. The sequence goes on along the minus strand of NC_077232.1, from coordinate 28,302,348 downwards.
CAATTGGTCCTCACAACAACCCTGGGAGGTAGCCATCATTAGCCCTACTGAGGGCAGTAGAGGTTAAGCAACTAGTCAAGGATTGCATAGTTAATAAGTGTCTGGGGGGGTCAAATTCAAATTCAGACCTAGTCCTCCCCTCCATCCACTATGCCTCTTCACTGCTTTTCCAAACATTTATGAATTATTATTTATTATATATTATTATATATAATATATTGTTATATATTATTAATTATAAATATTAGTATATGAAGCATTTTGAAAAACATTAAGTTGTTAATAAATGCAAGTTCTAAAATGTTTGTTTTGGCTAAGTAGAATGCAAGGAGCATTTTAGTGTAAGTTAATGCAGACTCTGATCGTAAATGTTTAATATCAATACACTAAATTACATTATGCAGTTCACAAATCCTTAAAAGCTAGGAAGTTTTTTCCTAGCTGAAATTCTTTATAGGCAAAACACCTTTTACATAGTAAAAACTGGTACAGGACCATTTGTAGGACACTACAGAAAACACACAAAAAAAGGAGGCCCAAAGTGGGATAGAGAAGGACAGCATCTTCATTGCTCAAATTAAGGAAATCTGCTATTAGGCAGATCCACTAGATTATAAATATGGGGAAAGGAAGAGAAGAGTGAGGGAATAAAGTCTCTTGGTACCATTGGGGATGCATGCTTAATGTCAACTTGTAGTTAACCACACTCCCTTTCCTAATTTGAATAATTTGGGGTTCATAATACTGAATCACCACTGATGCACTTCTTTTTTTTCTTTTATTGTGTAGCTTATATATTTTTTGCTCATTTTTAACTTAATTCAGAATAAAATGTACATTTTCATAAATGGAGTATACAAGTATAACAGAAAAGAAGACTGCACATTAAAATGTGAGTCTCTCACATGCAGGGTGCTTTTCCATTAGAGTAAATGATAAATTCAAGCAATTTTCAAAGCTGTTTTATTTATCTGGTTTTTCTGTGCATTTAAAAAGATGTTTCGGGGTAGCTGGGTGGCTCAGTGGATTGAGTCAGGCCTAGAGACGGGAGGTCCTAGGTTCAAATCTGACCTCAGACACTTCCCAGTTGTGTGACCGTGGGCAAGTCACTTAACCCCCATTGCCTAGCCCTTACCACTCTTCTGCCTTGGAACCAATACATAGTGTTGACTCCAAGATGGAAGGTACGAATTAAAAAAAAAAAGATGTTTCAAGGACCCTCTTTTCTCTCTCTTTTTCTCCCCAACTATCCTCAGAAATTCTATTGCTATTCTTTTGTTTTTCTTTTTCAATGGGGGGTGAGGGGGATAGGGAGAAAGAGGAGGTACATCCTTTGTTCAAAAAAGTAGATCTCAATCCTATTACTAGGGAACTTTTTAAAAGAAGTAAGGGGGAATCAATTAATAGCACATGTACAAAGCAGCATTTGTCTTCAAAGGCAGCCTCTCTTAGCTTTAGTTTTTAAAAACTTTCTAGAGAAGACTTATATTTATAAATATTCTACAAATAGGACACAAACTGTAATGGGAGTAATGGTGCTTCCCACATTTATAAAACCCCTGCTAAAGAGGGCAGCTGGATGATTCAGTGGATCGAGAGTCAGGCTGAGAGACAGGAGGTCCTAGGTTCACTTCCTAGCTGGGTAACCCTGGGTAAGTCACAACCCTCATTGCCTAGTCCTTACCACTCTTCTGTCTTAGAACCAATATGTAGTATTGATTCTAAGTCAGAAGGTAAGGGCTTAACATAAATAAATAAAAAATAAAAATAATAAAACCCCTGCTAACACTGACTTCTATTTGCTCTGAAAGTAGATGGTTATAAATTATTCCAAAAATAAGTAAAGAATTCTCTTACCTTGGCTTTTGAGGAAACTCCTCCTCCTCTGGCTTTTTTAGGGTCAGGTTTGGAATCCACAGAGCTGGGCACAGAATCTTCAACAGGTGCTTTGGGTTGAAGAAGAAGCTATTTCAAGCTATTTCCAAAAAATGGCTATAAAATGACTGCTAATTATCAGTACAGCCAAACTAAATTTAGAGGTAACTAGTCACATTAATATGATATAATTTTAAGGCATGAAGAACAACTCCTCAATCTCTTGAGAATTTGGTCCATTTGTTCCCACTCACTTTCTTTTTCACATAGCTTGAGGGCCTTTCCCAAATTTCTTTCTATTCCTTATACTCTGACTTTAATTGCATTAGAGCATTCCATTATATTAATGTACAATCATTTTTAACTTCTCCTATTGTTGGATGGTTAGATTATTTCTAGGTTTTTGCAATTAGAAATAATGCTGCTCTTAAAAGTTCAGTATGGATAGTCTGGCTTTTCCCCTGTCAGCTAAGACTCAGTATTTTCCAAATAATTGGCTTTCTGCATCAAAGTATACAATTATTTTTGAAACTTGCACCAAAAGATCAGACTGCTTTCTAAAAGATCAGACCAGTTCTTGATTCCACCAGCCACCAATGTGCACAATTATATCAATGCTGAGGTTCACTGCTTTTCATTGTTTTTGCCAATCTGATTAGTGTCAGGTATCGTTTTAAAGTTGACCTCTTAAATCTCTGGGAAGGTTGAATTTCCCCCCAAGTAACCATAAATATATGTAAAAATATGTATTTTGAAAACTGTTCATATTCTTTGACCATTATTCACCAAAGAGCCTTTTTAATCACTTAACATTTCCTTACATATTTTCAATGTCATTTTTGCCTGTTTTATTTGCCAAAAATATCCCCTATGTTCTCCTGTAATTTTGATCATACTGCTTTTCAATGAACATATTGAAATCTGGCATCTATCTTGGGCTCCCTAAAAAAGCCCATCAGCCTGCTGAAATTCACTGACAGATTTGGTAGGTCATATTCCAAGATACCATTTGAGTATGTGGTGTAATAATAGGTCTAAATACATTTTCTATCAAAGAGCTAAATTTTCCCTAGTATATTCATTAGATAAAGAATCCTCCACCCATGGGCTTATGCATTACACTGGCAACCTCAGGTTTATTATATTCTATTGATCTATTTCTTCATTTTTTGGTCCAGAACCAGAGAGGTTTTATTACTACACTCTAAAAGGTCATGGCTACATGGCTATCAGTTTTCCCTCAGTATAACATTTTTCTTACCTCAGCTTTTCCATATAAATTCCATTTTAAATTCTTCACATTACATGAAGAAATCCTTTCTGATTAGTATTACATTATGCATATTAATTCTAGATCTTTATATTGATCAGACCTAGTCATGAAATAAATGTTACTCAAATTATGTAGGCTTTGTTTTAGTCATTACAGTATCACTGCCAGTCTCACAGTTTATGTTTATTATCTAGATAGGTTAATTACCAAGTATTTGATGCTTTTTGCAAGTGGGATTCTTTCTTATGTTCTCTTAATCTTTTGCTATTCATTTATTTCAGTTGTGTTCAACTCTTTTTGACCTCATTTTGAAGTTTTACCTGGCAAAGATACTGTAATGCTTTGCTATTTCCTTTTCCAGTAAATTTGACAGATGAGTAAACTGTGGTTAACAAGATGAAGTGACTTGCCTAGAGTCATACAGCTATGAAATGTTTGAGGCTGGAGTTGAACTTAGGGCTTCCTAACTCTAGGCCTTGTAGTCTATTTACTGAGCCAGTTAGCTGATGTTTACTAGTACTAAAAACAAACAAACACCAAATAATTTGTGGGTTAATCTTATATGCTATATAATCTTGCTGAAATAATTTGTCTCAATTCTCTGAGACAAGTGGATTTTTCTAGATATACTATCAAATAATGTATAAAGAGAGATTCCAGATTTAGAACTGGAAGAGATCTAATTTTAACTTCTTTTAATTCTATTATAATTGGATTTCTTTTTCCTGTCATTGGACTTGCTGCAATTTCCAACACAATGCCAAAGAAATGTGGTCATAGGTTCACAGATTTAGAGGTGGAAGGATCCAGGATAACACTCTCATTTTATAGTGGAAGAACCTGAAAGCCACAGAAGTTTACATAACTCATCCAAGGTCACACCAGCTATAAGCTGCAGAACTGGGTTTCAAACTAAGGCCAGGATCCTAAACCCAATTTAGCTCATGCTTCACTGCCCTATGCCAATTAAAGTCTGCCCCCTTGTTTTGGTTGTTTAGTGAAATTGTTTCTAACAAGTCTTTATTGTACATTATGGGGGCTCTTGTCTTCAGACATTTTTTTTTGTGGAGGAAAAATCCCTCTATTTCTATTCCTTCTAGTATTTTTCAATCATGAATAAAAGCAAGATTTTAATCAAGTATTTTCTCTTCATCTGGGTTTTTAATTTTCTTTTTGTCTATGTTCTGTCTACTATTATCTACTGTGAAATTGTCTTTATACCAAATTAGTATAGCAGATGGGATCTCCTTAGTCATGAAGGATCATTTTCTATTTTTTTTCTTATTCTGACCTTAAACACAAAATGAGCATTTCTAAATACAAGGTAGAGCAGAAAAAAAGGACTACATATGATACTACATTAATTATGTATAGCTGTTAACCATCGAAACCATCTTACTATAGAAACAAGCTTTTTTAAATATAAAATTCTATTTCATAATTTAAAATTCATAATGATTATAGAAAATAGCATATAACCTCTATTAGAGTTATCTTTGCCAGGTTTTAAGGATCACTACTATACTTTTGTTAGGAAAAGTACTGGCTACTGTTCTACCTTTTGTTGCATTTAAGGATAAAATGAATTTGTTTTTGAAAGGTCCGAGAAAATTTACTTGTGAATGTCTAGTGTATTTGTGCATATGTGTGAGAGAGATGTAGGGGAGATGGGTAGAATAACTGGTGATCTGTTTTGATTTATTCCAGGTTGGCCTATTATTAATTTCTTGTTGTATAAGTTTACGTAACCTACATTTTTGTAATGAACTTTCTAACCTTAAGAAATTAAGTTTTCTACAATTTTATTTTTTAAAAAACCCTTACCTTTTGTCTTTGTATCAATTCTAAGAAAGAAGAGCAATAAGGGCTAGGCAATTGGGGTTAAGTGATCTGCCCTGAGTCACATAGTTAGGAAGTATCTTGAGGACAAATATGAATCCAGGTCCTCCCAACCCCAGACCAGCCACTCTATCCGCTTTGCTACCTAGCTGTTCCAGTTTTCAATATTTTTAGCATCTAGTTATCTCTAGTGTTCTCGCCTCATAATATTCTTACTTTCTTTTGTTTGCTACAATCTCACTTTTGTTCATTTGTAAGAACATTTTCTCTCCTTTTTTTGATTAAATTTGCTGGTGTCAACTTTAGAGGTACTTTCAAAGAACTAGGTATCTAGGTATGGGCTTTATCAATTCAATATTCTTTCATTATCTAAAAAGTTAAGAGCAGAAATTAATAGAATAATCTTAAAAAATTCTTCTGGAGTATCATTTTATTACTCTTCTAGGGTCTTTAGGTGAAAGACCCTTCTCAGCTCCTCCCCCAGCTAGGGGTGATAACCTATTTAGCACTGGATAAAGTTAAACTCCTGGCTAAAGGTGAGTATCTCAAATACACCTCACACCTCTAAAACTAACCGGGTCCCTGCCTTGACCATCTACAAGGACTGGGTACTTGCTCTGCTGCCACCTTTTATACCTCCTATAATATAGGCTCTCCTTTGTCTACCTTCTCTCAGGAACTGGTATTTAAAGACATTATTTGTCACATGGAAGAACATATTTACACCTACTGTTTAGAACTCCACTAAAAATGCTCGAGATTCTGAACAGGTGGCTGCCTAGGCCACAGCTCCCTTCCCTGACCACCAGTCAGCACCCCATGCTCACCCATGCCTGAGGCAGTTTTCATTAAAACCTTTACTGATTTATTGCTACTTATATTGCACCATATGAAAATAAAACATGTTTTAAAAAGTCTCTTTGAATTGATATACTATTTCTCTATGATTTAGTATCGGGCCTATTTGAGAGGCATTCATTCCATTTACTTTAAACGAACACATAGAGGCAGCTAGGTGGCTTAGTGGATTGAGAGTTAGGCCAAAAGACAGGAGATCCTGGGTTCAAATCTGGCCTCAGACACTTCAAAGCTGTGTGTCCCTGGGCAAGTCACTTAACCCCCATTGCCTAGCCCTTACCATTCTTCTGTCTTAGAACCAATACATAGTATTGTATTCTAACTTTTAAAATTCTCTACCACATCAAACATTTTCAGCAACTAACTATGGAGCTAGCATGGCACAGTAGAAAGAAGGCTGGATTTTTAGTTCGAGGACATACAATCTGGGCTTCAGTGGTCCCATCTGGAAAATTAGGGGATTGGACCAAATGATCACTAATGTCCCTTTGAGTTACAGCTGTAATGATATTACTTAAAGGATAGAAAAAATAGAAGGGTCAGATATGATGACAGGGGTTCAAGGATGAGTAGCAATAGCTGCTTGAAGGGTAAGGGATTGAGGAGAAAGTGACCTGATTAGTACTTTTCTTATGGTAGCCTCAGGCTGTTTCAGAATAGATGAGAAAGGGGAATCTTTGGATCAGGCAACAAAGTCAGAGTGCTCCAATGCTCCAATAAATATCCTAGGGAGCCACCTATTTGGCTAGAATCTTGGCAAAGCTTCTTAGGACATGTCTTTTCCTTCCTATCTTATCTTCATGAGAGAAATTTACCTGATACTGGTTGGAATTTGGCTGGTCCTGCCCCGCCTGCAGGTTTGGAGGATGCTTTAGCAGGGGCAGCAGGTTTGGCTGGCATGTTGACTTTGGCTTTCTCTAGCATGGCCAGTACTTGGTCCTTGGAAGTTGGCTATGGAGAGGAATAGAGAGAGAGAGAGAGACAGAGAGACAGAGAGACAGAGAGAGACAGAGACAGAGACCATAAATCAGTTACCATCCATGAAAAACCCATTACACACATGTTAATAGATGTCTTCTCAACTAAGAGACTTTAACTACTTGGGGGCATTAGGAGAGCTCCTGGTTTTGATGCACAAAAAGAAGGAAGGCAGCACACAGTAAAGGAAGTACCATATGCAGTCACACATTTACCATACCATAAGGACAGGAGTTTTGGGGAGTATGTCAAAGTCAGGAAAGAAATTTTATTTGAAAGATTCTATACTGCCAAATAGGAAATTTCCCCTCTCACAAGTAAATTTAAGCTTTGATTCAGAAGAGACAAGTGAACAGTGTGTGTGTCACCCTCTAAACTTTCCTAACAGTCTACCTTGAGTTTCCCAGTGGCCTTGGCCATCTTCTCAAAGCCCAGATGCATCATGAAGAAAGGCAAGGCATCTTGGGCCTTCTTCCGTACGTCCCCATTCCGATCCTCCAAGCACGAGTACAAATGAGGAACACACAGGACAAGGTCTGTAGGAGTAGAGCGGAGAGCAGGCAGCTTCTCGGCCAGCCAACCCAGAAGCTGTCAAAAGAAAGCAGAGATCAGCTGGGCACCTAAGGAGACAGCTTGACAAGGGCCTGCCCCTGGTTCAGCTCTTGCAATAACATGAAGGGGCCTTCCTATTTCCTTCCAGACTGAGCTCACTGTCCACTTGAGTGCCCATCCATGTCACGCACCAAGGGATAATGACTTATCTTGTTACAATGCCTGATTAATGAGCTATTTTTACACATTTTTTCCTCACATGTATGATGATCAAAAGCCAGAACCATCCAAGACAAATTGATCAGAGCCCCTTGGTAGGGTGTTTCAAAGCTTGTCATTGTTAGTACAATCTAATTTTAAGTGCTAACAGGGGCATTTAGGAGTGAGTTGAATCACCCCAAACCTTTATTTTTACTAATTCTGACCATATTTATTTAACACAAAAAACAAATAAAACAACACACTGCTCCCATAAAAAAAGTTACAGTCTCTACCAAGAGAGATTTAGTATCTTTGTAGCTGTCAGTACAGTGGCAGCCACAGCTTTATGGATCAGTACAAAATACAATGATCACTATGGGAGAAAATCATGTGACTAAGTCTAGATGATGGAATGAGGAGGCATTCCCAAAGAATGTGCAGCCCATAGATTCTTTAATGCACAGAAACTTTTAACAAAGTTTATTTATATTTAAGTATGTATATAATAGTAAATGATAAGTGTATGTATGTCTACACACACACACACACACACACACACACAGATTTTATACACTTAGGACTAAATTTTTTTTCCTTTATGGACATACAGTGTCTGTAATTTTTTACACTTTGCCACAAATCTCCCAAAATTCCCATTTAATTATTGAATGGCTAACCCATGCATAACTAAAACCCCAAATGTGAAACCTGTGATTGCCAAAGGATAACTATATATGAAAAGTATCTGGGGCAGCAGAGTGACTTCAATGGATGCAGCCAGGCCAGGAGACAAGAGGTCCTGGATTCAAATATGGCCTCAGGCACTTCCCAGCTGTGCAGTCCTGAGCAAGTCACTTAATCATCTTTTGCCTACCTCTTACCATTCATTCTTCTGCTTTGGAACCAATACACAATACTGACTCTGAGATGGGTTTAAAAAAAAACCCCAGCAATAATTATTTACTAGATGCAAAGCACTTTGCCAAGTCCTTAAAAAGACAAAAGCCAGTCCTGTTCCCAGGGATCCCATCCTGTTTACACCTTGCTGGATGTCAGTACTTAGTAGACCACTGAACAAAATTATCTCCATCACTGAATGTGACAGTCACATAATTTGTGGGGGAGTCTTGTTTAAGGAGAACCTTTGAGGCTATGTTTTATATGAAATCAAATGATTAGGATCCTACATTTTCTACAAGTCTCAGAAATTTGTGCAGCCCTAAAAATATGGTTAGCTGTGGAAATGAAAAGCCTATCTTGCTGTTCAGATTGCAGTGTAAAGAAGAGACATTGGATATGTATTCAAAAGACCTGGGTTCTTGACTTTACCATCTACTCTGTGAGGTGAGGGGGTTGAATTAGCTAAATGCCAAGGTTCCTTACAATTCTAGGACATCTAGGATCTATGATCCAATGATTTCTTCTGTTTTCATGGAGGACATACCTAGTGCATGCCTTCTTGTTTGGTTAAGAAAAAAAAACAAAACAGAAGAAATGGGCCAGCAGTTGCTTTGGTCTTTGAGGTCCCCCTTTGGGGGAAAGATTTTCTATTACTGTGCCATCTTTCTTTGCTTAAGATAACCTATCCACCTCTCTGAGGTCTCCACTAGGTGCTGCTCAAAGCCCATTAGGAAAAGATTCATCTCCCTTGGGTAGTGAAGGAGGAAAGAGATGAGAAGATGGTGGTCATGATTTTAATTATTTGGCTTCTTCCTGGTAAATTTTTAAGTAGTATGGAGATGACCTCAGCATACCACCCTACATATATTAGCATGCCAATGTAGATCTGGGTGAGCATAAATCTGGATGTTTCTTCAAAGACACAAGCTGTAACCCATCCATTCTTCTAGGCAACCCTGGTCCCTATCATCCCATAATTTTACAATGCAGATTCAGCTAAGAGCCTGGTACTTCCTGGACTTCTTCATGCATTTGGGCTGTCTCTCCCAAAGGGCCAAATTGTTTCACTCATTTATTTCCCTGACTGTATTCTTTCCTACAGGCCTTCTTGCAAAATCCTTATTTGCTATAGTCTATGCAAATCTAACCTGAACTTTTTCAGTTCCCTTGATGTGAAAACAATTTTGCATTCTTTGGAGACTAGTGTTCCATAATTAAACTCTTAGCATAAATTCAATAAATATCAAGTTAAGGTAACTATCCTGAAAACATTTTATGAGTGGCTTTTATCAATGGCCTTGAATAAAGTAAAAACTAAAGAAGTCATTTTAGAGAAGTCAAGCACTTAGTGTTTACTACACCACAAGAATAATTCATTTTATTAAACCTGCCAGGAAAACTCAAATACACTCCAGGGGGAAGAAGCAGGGGAGATGCCTTCAACACTAATTTACTCTGTAGGTATTGGATATGAAGTCAAGCCTCCAAACCTTGTTCCATGTACTGCTGCTATCTCTGTAGCTTTGTACTGGCCAACCTCTGCCTCTAGAATGCACTTTTCTCCTCAACTCCATTTTATAAAATCCCACAAGGTTTTTCTGGATTTGCTCGGCTGCTAGGGCACTTCTCCCCACCCCAAGTTGCCTTGCATATACTCTGAATACAGCTGTGTTTGTGTGTGTCCCTTCTAGCTGGACCAGACATTTTCATTATTTGTGCCTATCTTTAGCCCATAGCATAGTGCCTAGTGCTCATGGCAAGCAGGTAATAAACATCTGCTGATTCACTTTCTGGTATAGTAAGATAGTGGACTCTAAACCGAGTATTGTCCTCAGTGAAAACAAATCCCCGTAAAAGTGCTAACCTGTGCTTCAAGTCTCTTGTTTTCCTTCAATATACATCAGAAAATGCCAGGCAACAACCTAGACTAGCTGATTTCTGCTGGCTTACTTTTCCCTCCTACCCATTTAATTGTTTTACAAGTGAAGCAATGATGATGAGCGCTTGCCATTGTCAGGTTGTGTAACTTTCTGCCCTTGAATTTGTATGCTAAGCCACCATCCTCTTCCCATCTGACAAGGAAATTGAGTGCTTTGCTTGTTGAGGCTTTTGACATTTTTGATACTCTCTTGTCTTGACTGTTTTGCATTGGCTAAATGTTATAAAATGCTAATAGTCAAGAGTTTAATCTTTCTTTACTTTTCACTTTCTGGAGTAGGTCTTATGTTTAAACAGGTCTAGATAGAGCTGCTGCAACTGGTTAACAGTTACGTAGTATCTATATAATAAGATACCCTTCTAATAAGGTATTTTACTTTGACTGAATCAGCCCATTATTTGACCACACAAAAGCTGACTCTAAAATGATTTACACTTCAATACCAGTTATTTACTGCCCAATTTTTATTGTATCATTTGATGCTTGCCTTTTAATCCATGTCATCTTCTCTCTTCTTTGTTGTATATAGCCTGAACTTTTTGAGTAGCCTATTCAAATCACACTTTTAATGATGAAATGATGAAAGGAAAATGAAAACTACTTGCTTGGGGCCCATAAACTCAAGAAATGTGCATATTTAAATAAAGTTAAAAACAAAGATTAACATTCCAATTCCAATTAGCATAGTCCCATTATCAAAAGTGTCTCCATTCTTGGTACCAAATCTGAACTTTATCTGTTGGCAGCCATTAAAGCACTTTCTAAAGATAGATGGTCCTCTCCCCCCTCTTTACCATTTCAAGAAAGAGTTGGCTTTCAAATGTCCTTATCCTTACATGGGTAGCAGCAGCAGAAATATCACTTTGAACCAGGACTACGATCACTGACGATGACAGTTTGTCTTTACCCATGGTGAAGGATTCCTCTTTGCACTATGATTTTGAGCTGTACCTCTCCCACTTAGGAGTTCATCAAAGGTACAATTATAACATTCAAAGGCACTAGGAGGTCTGGCCCTTTAGGAATTTCACATACACACAGGGACAGCAGTCTTCTGAAATTTCACTTTCCCCTTTTCATTAGGTATAGTAGAAATACACAGAACTCCTGTTGTCTTTCTAGTCAAGTGTATAGATCCACTCCACCCCTTCCTAAGACAAAGGCAAGCTACAGACATGGAAATGCCTTTTTTTTAATAGAACTAACCTCTTGCCTTAGGAAAGGATTTTCCTTTTTGAGCTCCTCAGATAGATCCTCTCCTTCTAACCACTCCTTCATACCAGTCTGTTCTGCCCAGGAATTTACAGTTGCTAGAGCAGCAGCTCGAACATTATTCTGTAGAAAGACAAAAATTCACAATTCATGAGACTGTGTGTGTGTGTGAGATCTATTCTCTTACAAAGATAAAAAAGAGTGAGTTTCTCTAGTCAAGGAGCTTTCCTTCTCATAGGAGATAAGACACAGAAAGAAAAGAATCAATACATGATAATGTGAAGAGGGAAACAAAACACTAAATGAGTAAGGTCCATTTCTTCTATTGGAAACAGAAGGAACCTCCTGAATGTAGCCTTGAAGGAAATCATAAATTCTATGAGGAGCCAAACTGGTCAGCAATGCCTCACACTCAATCTTTTTGTTTTTCTCCTTTGAAAAATTTCTGATAGTTTTTTTCAGAATGCTAACTTCCAAATAATACTCCAACTCACCCCAACACCCTTTATTAAAACCCTCTTATAAAAAATATGTTGCTAAAACTTCAAAGAGCAATTACAACTAGTACATGCTTTTCAATTTAGGAGCTACTGGAGATGTGAAGGAAGATAAAGGCAGCTCTTCACATCATTTCCAGCCTGACCTCATTAAGGGATTACATTCCCATTGAGTCTATTTCTTGACCCTAATGATTTGGTGACTTTCTGCTAAGACTTTAGGGTGGTTCCACATTAGGTAATACTGTACTAAATAAGATGCTACCACTTCTTTTGGACTGATCACATAAGAATTTTCCATCACCACAAAATTTACAGTTCCCAAGGGGCTATGAGAAAGGGATTACTCCCCTCCCTGATCTTGTCAATGGCCCAAAGACTGCCAAGAAGAGGTGCCTACGGAGGCCCTATCTGACTGATCAGGCATTAAGAGTGGGGGAAGATTGGAAGAATCCCTTAAGGAAGATGGGAAAGTCAAGAGGTAGAGGGAAGGGCATTCCAGGCCTGGGGACAGATGGCCAGCACAGAGACATGAAGATAGGAGAGCAAACTGGGCCACAAAAAGCATGGAGGAGATCCAACTGCAAGAAGACTGGGAAAGTAGGGAGAGGCCAGTTTGTGAGAACTTTAAATGCCAAACAGAATACTTTGAGTGATCCTGGAGGAAAAGTGGAAGCACTGGTGTATGACAGGGGCAACTTGGCAGCTGGGGGGGATGGGGGGTGGCGGAGGGACTGGAATTAGGAGTTGGCCTGAGCAAAGGGAGCCCAGTTAGGAGGTTATTGTAATCATACAGAAAGAGGTGAAAGAAACTCCACATGTTATGGACTAGAACCTTTTTTAAATAGCAAGTGAAAATTAGAATAAAAGCTAAAAATATACTCTAAGGGTAGAAAAACCTTCAATTTTTGCATTGACACAATCTTTGCATTGTTGTTTTAGCAAGTGATAAAACAGTTTATTCCTGGGAAGCTTAATAGTGCCTTAGGAGCAAAATGACTCCCCACCCCACCCCCAACAGCCAGGGTTACATTTACATGTACTTGGCAGAAATTCTAAAAAGGAAAACTATTGGGATTAGCACATGGGCAACATACAGCATTAGCGTACGTCATTAAGTGTGCTAGCCACAATATGGTTAGGCATGTGAAGGAAACTGTATCTTTCTCCCCCTCCTATGTCATATACTTGACTTCATCTCCTTTTGACCTGGACACCAGGATCGTGTGCCAGGAAATCATTGGGTAGAACAGCAACTGGAAAAATGCAGCAATAAGAGTCAAGAGATCTCAAGACAGGGGTCAGGGTGATTTCCCCTAGACTGACCCCCATGAGCGGCCCAGGCAAAATAGAAAGCTATGGCTGGCCCCTGAGAAGTGACATGTGAGAGTTAGGGATGGAGAATAGGTTTGATAAACTGAGGCAAGAATGGATTTTCCTCTTTTCTCTTCCAGGTTTGTTGCTGACTGAACGGCTTTGTAAGCAGGGCTAGTGACCCTTATGGCAGTCACAGATTAGCAAGTTAAATGGACAATAAGGAAAGTAACCTATATATTTCTCCATTCTTTTCTCCTATTACTTTTGGTTAATAAAATTATGAATTTAAGGCCAGTCACATAATTTTTACTCTTACATAGGGAATTAGCTTGAGCTTACCTTGCTGTCTCCAAGAACCGTGATGATTGGGATGCCCAAGTTCTTCACATGCTGTTTGATGTTTGGGCCCATGGCCACTGCCAACTGTTGCAGGATGTTCAATGTCTGCTGCACCTAGACAGAAACATACACACATGTACATCCAAACTCTGGTTGAACCACATTCAAGGTCTTTCAGCAACAACCAATGTAGTAAAATATACTCTTGCATAGTTAGGCCTATGTGACAGTTAAGAGATTAGCAAACTGAGAAATTTGGAAATAAATTGTCCTTAGGCAGTGAGTCATCACTATGTCAATTTACAGTATTATTCTGACTTAAAGAGAAGAATTAGGCATGGGCTATGCCAAGTTACAACCCCCTAAGTTAGAAACACCAAATTTTAAATACGCAAGGAGTCACGTTTTATAGGAAGATTAATCATCAAGTTTCTTGAAATAAACAGGAGTTAACTATTTAAAACTAAATTAACATGCAATTTTAATTTATATATGGTCTTACAGAAACATATTTAATGCACAAAAGGTGCACCTATATAACATGTTAAGAAACTAGGGTTAAATAACTCATTTGACACAATTTAAATAAGCACCTAAGGATACACAGGTAGGAATGGAAATGTAGCCCAGAAAAAAAGAATGTATGACATACTAAGATTTTATTTGAATCATTGAGTCGACCCTTCAAGGCAGCTGGAAGTTCCCCAATATTAGGTTGTATGAACTTTGCTTCATTAATGATGCCAGATACTTCATCCAAACCTTCCTTCCGGATCTTCCAATTCTTGTCCCCAATCTTAGATACCAGCTCCAAAGTGATTTTATCACTGAGAAAGAGAAGCAAGAAATTCACCCCTTAAATTCAAATCTTTAGTAAGATTTAGTAAGATGATCAAAGAAGCAAAACAAGAATTTAAAAAGCGGCTCCCAGCTACTAGCACTTTTCCTGTAGTTTTGGGGGCATTGGTTTATCCAAGTTATAATAATATATCTAGAGTTCCTAGAAATCCAGCCACCCTTCCTTCTACCCACAGGTCACCAGATGCCTTAGGCTCCTTTGATTTCTTCTGGGGGGCAGGCCTCCCTGAAGCCAGAAATGGACCTCCTTAGGGCAATTCACTCAAGGCAACAGATGCTGCTTTAGCTCATCATCTATTGTTCCCCTGTGCCTGCGGCAGATATTTCCTTGGGACTCTTGGGGCTGAGGTCCAGCTCCCTCACAATCTTCTGGTGTATCTTGAGTCTGGGTGTTGGCTAAGAAACCTGTCTTCTTTTATTCCTAACCTTGGACCTTCCAGTGGCCACCCCCACCCCCCATCTCTTTATTCTAAAAGACTTTGACCTTCTCTTCCTTGGAATGCTAGAACCCTAGCAGCTCTAGGATTTGCCAGGTAAGGCTGGAGAGCTGGCTAGAGGTACCCGAGTGTTTGCTACATCTTATGTCTAGAAGAACTGCCAGAGGGCCCCTAAGCTTACAGGCATTGCCTCCTCTTTCACTGTACTTATAAAGGAAGCCTAGGAGCTTCAGGACAGTTCTGTTCTCCTGAACCACCACCTTCATATTTTCAGTGCCCTGTCTGAAATTCTCCTGGATCAGATGTTGCCATGCAAGGCCATCCATGGACTCCCTATCAGCTCTTGGGACTCCTGGGAAAATAGGCAATGGCAGACTGCTGCCATGATGTACAAGAGGGCAGCAGAGACCAGCTGTTTGTACAAACACAACTAAGAAGGTCTTATTCTTCATACTCGGGAAGCCTGTTTATGCCTTGGCATATAGCCAGGCTACTCAGGCAGGTTTAAGTTGTCTGAGCCCTCTTGCTACTGTGGAGCACTAACTTCTGGTTGTTACTTGGGGAAAACGGTTTGGCCATATTACTCCTTAGGAGTAGGTAGGAAGATCTGAAGCAGTGGAGGGCCACAATGGAATTGCCTCAAGGCTGGTCTGTCCATTAGCATTTCTATCCAAATAAAAACTTCATTTCTTACATTAAACACACCTGATTTCTACCCTTGGCAAGAGATCTACAACATCATTGCCACCTTCATCTGGTTCATCTCCATCTTCTCCTTCATCAGCACCACCCCCAATGTGCTTAGAAGTTCCACGTGTTGGGGCAGGAGGGGTTTGTCCCTGCATCTACAAAACAAATGAGTCAATAGTAACAGTTAGCATTTATATAGTACTGATTATGTGCCAAGCACTGTGTGAATAGTTTTACAGAAAATATTTCATTTGATCCATATGACAATCCTGGAATAAAAGGTGTGCTATTTTTCACCTATTTCGTTAATGCCTATAACTTGATATACAAAGAGTCTGGCTAATACTAAGCAACTTTAATTAAGACATCTTACTATCAAAGCCAGTAACCCTAAAACTAACCATTTGGAATAACATTTCTAAGTCCATCAGTTGGAGAAACATGCTGCTTATGGAATTCTTACCTTTTCAAACTCAGCATCTATCTGGGAGAGGAGGGCTGTTTTCTCATCCTCAAAGAACATTCGCAAAGAAGGGCCCACATACAGATACATTACCCCAAGCAAGGTGATGGCAGAGGTCCTCACAGCCTGCAAAACAAGGGAAGGCAGAAAGAACATATGTAATGTAGAACAGACACCAAGAGCCTGCCTTTGCCATTACCATTTTCTTTTAGGTACTCACTGGATTTGTAGCAGCAAGAGCTGTTTTGACATTGCTAATGAAAGCTTTGACATTTAACCTGGAAAAGAGAATAGTGAAAATTCAAAATAACCCATGAGGTCTTATAGGAATAGATCACAGTCTATTCCACCACTACAACTATAAAAAGAGAGGAAACAGACGCCTCAGATGACACGCTGACAATTTTTCATCAGAGACCCAACGGAGAGAGAGAGATGGTCAGAAATTTAGACATTCTAGTAGATATTTAATTCCACCCCAATAGGAGAAGTCATAATAGACTGAGAAGTAACAAGGTTACTGCAATGTCAGCACCTAGTAAACTGGCAGTTCATACTCAGATCTGAGGGAGAGATAGGAGGATGTACATTTTTAGTTTGGAGGAGTTTGTTTTGTTTTGGTAGGCTGGGTTATATACAAATATTCACAGTCATAGGCAATAATATTAAGATGGAAAATAAATCTCATAAGCTTCTAGTTTACTTATCTTCAGGGACTTACCCAGAAAAACCAAATTCCTTTATTGCATTAGATAGCCAGTTCAAGGTTTCTGACTGATTTTTGGGATTTTTCTGTGAGAAAGCCATTGACATGACCTGAAAGAGAAAAACACAGATCCCCTTTTCTCTCTACTACATAATCATAACAAGAGAAGAATATTCATGAGGGGATGAAAAAGCAAAAAGGGAGTTACAGGTAACATTCCTATTACCATATCCCATTCCTGGAATCAGTGTTAGAATCCCTCAAAATTGTTTTCCTCCACATTGGAGTAGAAAAGGGTCAAATTATGAGCTTGAGAGAATGTTGTCAAACATTAACTTCAACCCCCTCATCTGACCAAGAGGGTGTTGATGCTTAAATAGACTAAGTGACTGAGCCCTGGACACTGAATTTAGGGAAAGCCAACAACGGAGGACTCAAGTCTCTGCACTCAAATCGGAACTCTTCTCACTATACAAGTCGCTTCATAAAGAGCCTAGAAAGCAATCCTGAGAGCAGACAAAACACTCTTATTTGCCTACATCTATGCCCTCTTGGTGACTGTCTGAGAAGCTCTCTCAAGGTCACAGACAAAGCCAGAGAACCCCAGGTGGGTAATATCATCTGCTTTTGAGGAAAAAAGAATCTGCAGCACCAAGACAGAGTTTGACAGAGAAGGGAAAGGGGTTGGATTTTAATCAGTGAAAATGATGAATGAAATGGAAAGGAAAAAAACCATTGTCACAGACCTGCTCAGCTGTCCATGGGAGCAGACATGCCTCTGCAATGGCTGTCAGAGCCTCTTTGGCATTATTGCCACATTTCACGTCTCCAATCTTATCCACAAGACCATCCAAGACAACCTGAGCTGAAGTTTTGGAAAAGTTTCCCTTCTGAGCAATCAAAGCAACAATGTGAAGCTTCATTTGCATCACCTGAAGAGAGATAAAAACCACAAAGACAAAACTAAGCCAGAAGATCTCTGGGCTGTACATATCAACTTGGAACGGATGAAACTAAAGCTAAATCTGAAGCCATTGGATTGTACGAGTGAGAGGGACCCCAGCAATGGACAAAGGAAGTTAAGAAATAGTAAACTTATGTGAGAGTAAAGAGTAAAAACACTAAAGCTTCTCAAAATAGCAATATGAAACTTTGTCACCCAGAAAGCTTCTAAGTTAAAATGTGCTTCCTTAGATTTTCTTTTGACTCAGCAATATAGGCATTCCTTAAACATACAATGGCCATGTTCCTCATACCAGGGCTCTGACTGTAATGGAAGCCACTGTGAAAAAGTAGAGACCTTCCAAACACTGATTTCAGAATTTTTGAATTCAATTTTATAAGCATTTATAACAAAATATGGTAGAAGGTGAGGACGTAAAGAAAAGAATTAAATAGTCCCTCAAGGAGCTCATGGGGACAAAAGGGGGAAAGAGATATATACAACAAATATACAAACAACTAAATACAAAGTAAATGTAGGGGCTAAGGAGAAAACCAGCTAGTAATTATGGAGGATTAAAAAAGCCTCATGTGGGAGGTGGGCCTTGGCCCTAAAGGGAATAGAAGACAAGAAACTGAAAAGTTGGAGGATTTGTTAAGTTGACCAGGGAGAGACTATGTGATATTCCCATCATTAAAAAATCTTTCCTCTAATAAAGTGGAGGAATTCCCTGGGAACTGGAACAACCTCCAGGAAGTGATGCAGAGCGAAAGGAGCAGAACCAGGAGAACATTGTACACAGAGACTGATACATTGTGGTACAATCAAATGTAATAGACTTCTCCAATAGTGGCAATGCAGTGATCCTGAACAACCCGGAGGGATCTATGAGAAAGAACACTATCCACATTCAGAGGAAGAACTGTGGGAGTAGAAACTCAGAAGAAAAACAACTGCTTGAATACAGGGGTGGAGGGGACATGATTGGCGATATAGACACTAAATGAACATCCTAGTGCAAACATCAACAGCATGGAAATGGGTTCTGATCAAGGTCACATGTAATACCCAGTGGAATTGCACATCAGCTATGGGAAGGGCAGGGGGAGGGGATGGAGGAATAGAATATGATTTTTGTAACCAAGGAATGTTTGAAATTAACCAAATAAAAATTAAAAAAAAATCTTTCCTCACCTTAGCTACATTTACAATTTTTATTTATATAACTTGATATTCCAGTCATTAGAGCCCCATTTAAGTAATAAGCATGAACATACAGTGGATTGGGGGGAGGGGGAGGTGGGCTAAGGGACTTCCAGTGTCTTGCAAATGAGTTCACATTTGAAATACTCTTAACTATTTTCCTAATATCAAGTTACTGTTGGCAGAACTGAAGGAATGGGAGTTTGGATGTCAGGGAGGGGAAAGTCAACATTTCAGAGACAAAGCAAAAAACAGGCTTAATAGAGACCTTTACTAAGGAGTTAGGGGAAGTTTGAAGGCATGGGAAAGGAGGTGGGAGACAGTGGAGAGAAATAAAAGAATGGGGGGGGGGGAGAGGAGAGGGGGAAGAAATGGCCCTGGAGGATAAGGCTCCCTGCACCTAGAACCTAGATTGGAATCAACATTAGTGCTGCTAGTATTGCTAGTACTATATTTCTGCTACCTTATGGCATCTGCCCACCCAACTGTAATACTGTTTCTATGGGAAAATGTGTTTCAAATTCCCTAAGAAGTGACTTATAAACAAACATTTGTAATACAAATTGGATACTACCCAATTTTCTCTCATTTATTTAGTAACCAAGTAAAGTAATTCTCATTTTCTGATTTTCACATAATCCACTATAAATTAAAATTAAAGGCCTCTTTTCTGTGTTATTTTCCAAAAGGAAAATTCCTACTTCATCCTGGTCATCAGATGACACTTAACCAAAGCCTAACTCCCAAAGTAGGAACCAACAAACCCCCATCCTTGTGAGGATTCCAAATGAAACTGAAACACTGCTGACTCAGAGAAAGAACGTAGCTATCAGCAGGGGACACATCTGTCCTTGACTCCACAGCAACAGGCAAGAAGATCCATGGCAATGAACATGCTGTTCTCCATTAAAAAACAGAAAAATGTACCTGAAAGTTGGTTTCTTTCCATCCTGGCTTCTTGGCCAGCATCCTCACCAATGCCTGACATGGCATTTCAGTTCGGTCCATTAGCTCAACAGTCTGAAAAGTTAAAAAAAAAAATCCACATGTCAGAAGATGGCAATGAGTGGAGGAAGTCAACATCTTGTGATGGCTGATACAATCCTTATGAAGTGAGAGGAGAAATATTACATTTCACAGATGAGCAAACTGAGGCTTGGCAAATAAGTGTCATTTTTCTAAGATCCCTAAAATCTAATGCTCTTTCCACTTCACTTACTTTACTTTAAATTAAGATTTGGTAGCTACCTAATTACCCAATTATTTACTTTTTAAACCCTTATCTTCTGGCTTGGTATGAATTCTAAGACAGAAGACTGGCAAGGGATAGGCAATCTGGTTTAAGTGGCTTGCCCAGGGTCACATGGTTAGGAAGTATCTGAGGCCAGATTTGAGCCCAGGACCTCTGGACTCCAGGCCTGGTGTTCTATGTACTAGGTTACCTCATTTCTCTTGCTACCTAATTTAACGAAGAAATAAAATTAGCTAAAGTATATACCATGGGGGAGCTAGGTGGCTCAGTGGGCAGACTGTGAGCCAGGCCCAAAAGGGAGGTCTTGGGTTCAAATGTCTGACCTCGGACATTTCCTAGCTGTGTGACCCTGGGCAAGGTACTTAACTCCTACTGCCTAATCTTACTGCTCTTCTGCCTTAGAACTAATACACAATATACATTTCTAAGTCAGAAGGTAAAGGTTTTTAAAAAAATATACCTTTCCTAAAATGAGGAAGCTTTTTATTATTTCAGAATCTCCTTCCACATTTTCTACTCTTTCAATAAATCATAATGACACATAAAAAAAAGGAAAAGGGAGAACAATGTTGTTTGAATAGTTTTCAAGAGAATTAAAAGTTAATAATAATCATATTATTATTATATGCTGCTCAAATCCATAGTTATACCACAAGGAAGGCTCATGGCAGTACTGTGTGGTAGCAAAGGTAATACAAGAGACAACCATGAATTGGGAAACAGCTAAATAAACCTGTAAACAAATGTGGTAGAATATCACTGGGTCATAAAAAACAATGAGAAGAAAATTTAAAAAGCAGGGGAAAATTTCTGTCAACTAGAGTGAAGCAAGCAGAAACAGGATTACAACCATGCAAATGCAAACACAACAAATTTCCCAAACCCTAACGACCTGATGTATAATTCAAATGACCAAGCCGTGCTCCAGAAGCACCTCTCTCCCCTCATTGCAGATGTGGGGAGTTAGGGACGTATAACACTGCACCCATGGTCAGAGAGAATCAATATCATGTTTAGTTTTGCTGAATAGCATTTTTTCCTTTGAAAAAAGAAAGGGGTAGGTTGGGAAATAAATGTGACCTAGAAATGGCATCAATAAAAATTAAACCTAAGTAAGAAGAAAATGTTTATTCCCTTCAATGGAATGCCTGATCATCTCTAGAGGAAAGACCAGAGGGATCAGGAGGATGTGAAGAGTGTTATGATTCAATCAATACAAATAAGTGGAGACAGTTACAAAAAGGCATCAGTCCCAAAGACCAGGAGGTCAGGGCGCACTGGACAGTTCTACCAAGGCTGAAACAGGAGGCAGCAGCACCACCAGGACACTGCCTGGTCTAAAACAAAGCCCATCTAGGCACAAGGGTCCACAAATACCAAGAATGTTTCTTTCAAATTTACTTCTTGCTACTTACCTTCTGGAACTCCTCCATGCAAGCCAGCCGTTCCTTCCAGTTACCACTATCAAGTAGCTGGAGGCAGGAAGGAGGAAGAACTACTGAAGCTCTCTCCTCACAGACTTCCACCTGAAAGATAGCAAACCCAGCATTAGAAGAAGGTGCCTAAAACAACTAATGGAGGGACCCAGGGTAACTGAGACAATGCCAAACAGGAGAGTGGCCATGTGGGCCTCACTGAGCAGGGATCCTATTTGATTGCCACAATAGAACACTTCATCACTGAATCAATCCCAATGCACAAGAATATAGAATTCATGAAATTCCAAGGGGAAAAAATACCCCAACTCAACCTTGGTTCTCAGGGCTCTGCTGTCTCTGAGAGGCATGGGGGCAATCCTTACCGAAAGTTCAGGTTCCACTATCTCTTTGACCTCTAGGCCTTTCTTGTTCTTAGATCCAGCACCCCCAGCAGCTCCAGATGCAACTGGTTTTCCCTTCTTAGGTGGTCCACTAGCCTGAAAAACAGGAAAAGCAATTAGGCATGGGATTCAGAGCCTTGGTCACTATGGTCAAAATTTAGACCCACAAGTTGATAGTCATTCATTGGTTACATCTCCTACTTTAAAGATAAATGTATTCACCAAGTAAGTGCACTCCATTTTGACGAGTTAAAATGTAGTCATTACCATTAAACTCAAAATACTAAAAATGCAAAAAGGTTAAAATTCTCTGCCTATAGTCCATTTGTGGAAAATGGATATTTAATTCAAGCCAGCATTTATTAATTACATGGTATGGGTAGGTAACTAAACTATATTTAGGTTAAAGATAGATATAAATCCTCTCAGGGATCTTATGAGCAAATTTGGGGGAAAGGAGGGGTGTTAGGGAGACCAAAGAAGAGATGGAACAAAAAACAAACAAACAATCCTGATAAAAAACCAAACAAAATAACTCTAAAGGGAGAGGTGGTCCTGGTAAAGTACTAGGAACAATCTGAGGAGGGAGGCTGCTTTCATCTATAATGGGAATAAAGTATCAGGGAATGCTTCCTAGAAAAAGTATCAGATCTGGGCTTTAGAGAACAAGGACATAGAGATTGAGGGTATGAAAGGAAGAAAGTGCCTCAGAGCTTCATATTTAGGGACTGTGTGAACAAACTGAAAGACAGCAGGCTAGGAATAGAGGATAGAAAGTAAACGGTCTCAGTACCAAAGCTGATATTCTCATAGGTGACTGAGTGCTACTCAAAAGCTGTTTGAGGAAGGAATGATATGATAATAGGCATTCCATTAGAAAAACAACTTGGGCAGCAGTGTGGAAAATGGATTAGAGAAGGAACAAACTTTTTTTTTTTAAACCCTTACCTTCTGTCTTAGAATCAATACTATATGTATAGATTTGAAGGCAGAAGAATGGTAAGAGCTAGGAAATGAGGGTTAAGTGACTTGCCCAGGGTCACAAAGCTAGGAAGTGTCTGAGGCTAGATTTGAACCTAGGACTTCCCATCTTGAGGTCTGACTCTTCCAGCTACCTCCAAGGAATAGACTTTTAAGAAGTAAGTAATGACCACAATAGTCTAGATAAGAAAAGAAAATATAAGATTAATTTCTCATTGAAGAAAAGAGGTGATAGAAAAGGGAAGGCTCAAAAGTGACTGTGAAGATATAAGCCTAGATGTCTACAGAACAGTGAACTTCCTACAAGTGGGCCTAATTTTGGAAAAATCATTTAAAGATCAACTAAAATGGCAACATACTTTGATGACTCATTTTCACTTTGGCAAAGAGCTTGCTGAAAGTCAGAACCGATGCTATTTAGTCCTGAAGGATGCTAGAGGATGCTTATACTTCAGTAGAGTAGGTTCCAGAATGTTATTGTGACTGAGAAAGATGGTCACAGTGTCAGGAAGACCTCTCACTGCCCTGAACTGACTGAGTGATTCTGGGCAAGCGACCTAATCTTTGTATATCCTAGGGAATTTTCTAAGATAACATGCTGCGAACAATCTCCGTAGGCTTCTATTCCTCCATCACCTCTGCTCCAATGACACTGTACCAAATCCAAGTCATGGTTGTGTTAGCTATGTTCTACTACTTGAGCATTCTTCTCCTCTTAGTACTTTCTCAGGGCATTAGCTCTGCTCTGGTTCCACTTTTGTCCCTTTCTAATCTGGACACTCTAATACGTCATTTTAAGTCTTTATGTCCTCTCCTCTTGAATCTCTTAGCTTCTTATTCTATTGCCACTTGTGTCTAGTCGAAGTTTCAGTCTCACATTATTGGCCTCTTCCTGCCCTATTGACAGGCTGATGAACAGAGCCTTAAGAAGTCTCATGACCATGCCAATTACATACATTATGAATTCATGGTAGTCTAACGTCACCTGGGCCCATGGTGGTTCTTTTATTCCTAACTTCCTTGCTCTTCACAGAAGTGATTCCAAACCTTCTCTCCCCTCCTTAAGCCTCCCAAACATGCCTTTTCCACTCATTCAAGCCTTTGCCATTATTTCCAAACTCCTCTTCATTCAACTACAACCATACTCTCTCTAGGGAGTTCACATTCCACTTTTGGGCACCTCTTATTGTTAGTATGTTTTTCCCAACGGTAAACCTAATTTTGCCTTCTTTTTAACCTTTAATTACTGATGTTAGTTCTTTCCCTTAGGGTCAAACACTTCAATTCAACATGATAGCCCTGAAAATTATGAACATAGTACTCTAATCTCCCCCTACACACTGTGCCCCTCACCTTAAGTCTTCTCTTTTCCAGGTAAAACATTCCTAGTTTTTTCAACTTATCCTTAACTTGACATGGACTCAAGGACCTTCACTCTCCTGGCTATTTTCCTCTAAATCCTCTCCAGCTTATCAATGTCTTTCTCCAAGTGTGGCTCCTAGACCAGAACACAATACTCCAAATATGGCCTGGTGTTAAATTATAAGCGAATGAGTACCTAAGTGAGATAGTCGAAAGTAGCACCATATCAAATAGATCACATTAGATCTCCATGCTTCCTTGGTAACAAAGTCTGAAGATTTGATTTAGCTACCTCCTGATTGTAACAATGGAGATACTTGGTCTAACAGAATCAGGAATGTCTGCACCCATTCTTAAGGATTAAGTATTTAGGAGGATGGCCTTTGATAGACATGTGCAGAAACAGCTGACAGACCCCTGGGCTGTCCCAAGTCAAGCTAAGGTACCACTGGTACAGATAAGATTTTGTGATGTAAAACCTTCTATATAGGGCACATCACTTCCTCTCTTTGGTGTTTTTCCCTGGAGAGGTGGATCTGGCTGGTGATTTCCTATGAGAGCAGGCCTGGGTGCCAGTTCGATCCTGGAACTCGAGCCTGGAGGAGCTCCCTTAGACAACTTCCTTGAGACAGTCTCGTAGTGAGTAATATGACTTCCTTTTTCCTTGGGCTCAGGGGAGGTCCCTTTGGCCAAGGCCTTTAACTCCTGCCTGGCTCAGCCTGAGCCGGAGCAGTTTAAATTAACTCCTTCCTCTCTCCCTCTCTTCTCCTTAATTCCTTCTCTCTATATCAGTGGTTCTCAACCTTTCTAATGCCGTGACCCCGCAATAGTTCCTCATGTTGCAGTGACCCCAAACCAAAAAATTATTTTGGTGGCTACTTCAAAACTGTAATTTTGCTACAGTTACGATTCAGAATGTAAATACCTGATATGCATTATGTATTCTCATTGCTACAAATTGAGAGGTTGAGAACCTCTGCTCTACATGAATTAAAATCACCATAATTTCCAGCTGACTTGGGTATTTTATTATTTGGGATATCCTATGGTGATCAATAATTAATTTAGATATTAAGTCACAACTATAAAATTATCCTTTACAAATCAACCACCAAATTTGTTGGTGACATTCATCTTCTTTATCATTTTGGATGTAGGAATTAAACTTGTACCCAAGGGATAGGGCCTAGACTTGTAATTACATTTTCATAAGTCACTCCCAGGTGAAACTCTAGTCTTAGAGAGCATCATGGGGCACTGATAGGTAAAGTGACTAGCCCACAGTCACAGAACCAGGATGGGTCAGAGGCAGAACTTGATAGAGCAAAGGACTTGGAGGCTGGCTCCCTATCCCACACAGTACCCTGTGTCCAAAGGGCTCTTGGACAGAAGAATTATAAGAACATGTTTACAAACCCCAAATCCTTGATTTATTTATAGAAATTAATATGTTAATTTCTAAAAAGATACCCCCATGCCGGCTTCTTTACCTTAGCAGCAGGTGCCTTTTTCAAGGGCCCTGATTTGGGTACTGTAGTGTCCTTCACATCCTTATCTCCTGCAGCTCCTGAAGCCACAGTCTTCCCAGGAAGAGGCTTGGACTCTCTTTTATCAGCTGTTGCTCCTGTTTTTTTGCCATACACCAGTTCCACCTTCTCTGAACATTCTTTGATCTGGGCAATGATATTGACATCAAAGTCATTAAACTCAATTTTAGCAGATAAGCCACAGAACTTTCTGTTTCTTATCTAATCAAGAATTCAAAAAGAATGGGGGCAGCTGGGTAGCTCAGTGGATTGAGAGCCAGGCCTAGAGATGGGAGGTCGTAGGTTCAAATCTGGCCTCAGACACTTCCCAGCTGTGTGACCCTGGGCAAGTCACTTGACCCCCATTGCCTAGCCCTTACCACTCTTCTGCCTTGGAGCCGATACACAGAAGGTAAGGGTTTTTATAATAAAAAAAATTAAAAAAAAAAAAGAATTCAAAAAGAAGAGTGTTCCCTTTCAAACTAAAACCACAAGGGTAGTAGCAGATGCATATTAATAAGTCTGTGTACTGAACCAGTATACAAATATCCTAATGCAGTTGCAACCTCTGGTACTGAAGGAAGTCAAACCTCTTAGATGTTTTTCATTAAGGTTCTAGATGGTGTTAAAAATGAACAAATTTAAATCAGGCATAGGTTTATCTGGGTACTGAAGATTATACAAGTTATACAGACCATATCTGCCACATAGCACTTTTCCTAAGAGCCACTTAAGAAGATGGAGCCAAATTAGGGGAAAAAAGTTAATATTCCCCTTTCCCCTCTCCCTCTAGAAACTCTGACTTCCTTCAGTCAAGTCTATAAGTATTTACAAAAATTTTACGCTAAATGCAAAGCATGGGGAATTTTTAAAAAGGCAAAAAGAAGAGCCACAGCTCCCAAGGACCTTAAATTATAAATGGGGGAAGACAACATATAAAAGGAAGCTGAAAAAGGGGAAAGGGATGGGAAGGTACCCACAGGGGTATGATATTAAACTACAGAGAATAAAGGATGACTGCTCTAGGCCCCTTCTTCAGAATGGAGATTCTCGGAGGAGCTTACAAATTGGAGAAAGGGATTCCAGAGGTGCAGAGAGAAAGCAGCTGAAGCGGGTACAATCTGAAGAAGGCTCAAATCAAATGAAGCCTCTGCCAGAGGCTATTCCACACTGCCCAACCTCAAACTCTAAAAATTACTTTGTAGTTATTTTTTATCAACTAACTGGTTTATGTATACTTCTTCAAAGTACAATGCAAGCTCCTTGAGATAGGGAGGGATAGTTTTTATTCGGATCTTTCTATCCTCAGGGCCATGCATATAGTTGGTACATAAATGTGTTGAATAACAGCTAACATCTACAAAGTACAGCAAGTTTGGCAAAGCACTTCACAAACATCTCATTTTATTCTTACAACCCTGGGAGGTAGATGCTATCATTATCCACACTTTATAAATAAGGAAACAGAAGTAGATAGAGGTGAAGAGACTTATTTGTCCGTGGTCACATAGCCTGAACTTAGGTCTTCCTCACTCCATGTCCATGTTAACTATGCCATCTAGTTGCCTCTAGTTATGCATGAGTTTGACTAAGGTGGTCTGGGATCAAAAGTTCAAATCCCTACAAGGATTTCCTTGGAGCAATTCCCTGCCCCCAGTGCTTTTTCTCCAACTCAGAAAAATAAAGCCAAAAAGGCAAAAGGAGTCTTCTTTCATCATCACACATTATTGACTTACCCTATCAAGCTTGAGTTTGTCCACATCGGCTAGGAAAGGGTTTACAGCTTTCTCACCAACCACTTTCAAAGCAGTGCCCAGTGCTTCAAAGGCAGCATCTCTGACTTCAGGGGCAGAATCATTGATGTGCTATGACCCAAAAGGAAGAAAAATCATCTTTCTTATTTTTTCCCCTTAAAAAGAAAGGGTCTCAAGGTATTATTGGATCCAATTCAGATTAATGAATGTAAGTCAACACGTGAAGTTAACATGGGAGCAAAATATGACTTTCCTTGCATTGATGAACAGCAAGCTTTTCCTAAGGATACAGAGAACTGCCAGTATTTTATGAAATAACATTTCTGATCCCATCATCAACTACTCTCAAATTAGCTTAAAAATTTCAACAATTTTGATAACTATTCTTGTCCTATACCAGTCAAAAACTCCCAGGAGATGGATTAGGAAAGCCAAATTAAATCATTAGAAGCTCCGCTAATCAAATATCCCATGTCTTTTTCTATAAAGTAGTCACAGTGAAGAGACACTTAAAAAAGTTCACTTCAGTCACCAGGCCTGTCAAGGGATGTCAATGCATAGTGAAAGCCTCTAAATGTTGCTAATACAAACCCTCCAAGTTCTAACCTCCATTCGTACCTTCAGAAGAGCAGCACAAAAGGGCTTGAGCAGGCTCTTTGGCAGTGTGGAAGAAGTACAGTGACGGAAACTTCTTGCAATAAAAAGGGATGTTTGCTGTTTAATGGTTGGGTTCTTGTTGTCCATCACAGCTAAAACATCCTCACTGATGTTCTGTAGGGTAGTCTTCAAAAGAAGTTAGGAGAGAACAGAGTCAGACAATGGATACTGATCATCTGTGAATTAAGAGCAACCACAGTATTAACTTGGCAAAACAATCAACACAAACCAGATGTTACTAACTCACAGTTAGGAAGATCGCATCAATGGCTTCCTGGAGGGCTTGGACTACTTGAGGTTTCTTCTCTTTAAACTTCTCTAGGATGGTCGGCACTACCTGTGAAAAGGTACAGCTTAAGTTGAATAAAACCATTTCACAATTCCTGAGGGAAAAAGCACTATTATGTCCAAGCAAATTGACAGGGATCCATCATGTCCCAGGAGAAATGAAAAAATCTGGCTGAGAAAAGGATAAGAAAATGAGATCATAGCTAGATCTACTTATTCAAATTTAAAAATTAAAAATCCATCAAATTAGAAGTTTCACTATTTCCTTTCCCCCCCCAAACTCAGGACCTGGGAAACCAAATGGAGCACTTTTTCAAAGACCAAAAATCTTAGTCAAAATCACTTTATACGGAAAACTCATTTTATAGGAATGGTTCATGAAATAAGAAATAAGGACTAACTGGTAACAACTGTTAAAATGTAGATCATAGGACTCAATTTTCCTTTAGATAAAAATCTAAACCAATAAGTGCTTCTATAAAACTATTAAAATGCAACATGAAATTACATAGATCAATTTAAGAAATATTTGTGTACTAATAAACAGGTCACTGTGCTACTTAAGAAAAATATCAGTTATCTCTACCTTTTTTTAAAAGAAAAAAAAACACAAACACCTAAAAAATGTTCTAATTTTCTTAAATTGAAACAGATTTTGGTAGTGTTCTTCAATTTCAAAATAAAAATTAGTTTAAAAAGTTACCATTGGAAAAAAAACAAAACAAAAAGTTACCATTGGATCTCAGACTAGAAAAACATATGGTGACCCTTAGTTTAATCTTTAAATCTCAGAAAAAATATACTCCTAATAGAAAAAAGTTACATAAAAAAAGGCATAATTTTCTAAGATAATGTAAAGCTGAGAAAAACTGGATTGTGATGCTTATTTTGAATCCATGACACAGTCCAATGTTATCTAATCATTTGGTGTGGTACAGAAAGATTCTTTGAAATTATTTTTAATGCAGTGAGTAAGCAAGGTCTAAATATTATAAACATGTGATGCTAAATATTATATTCTTGTGCTGCAAAACAAAGATCCCTGAAGAGAGGGACTCGGTTCACCATCTCCCTGTCCCCTGGGAACCCTTACTTATTATGCTTGTTGATTATTATATTTACTGTGTTTCACTTGGAACTTCATCCTTTCTTTATTTTATCATGATTTTAATAAATTTTCAGATTTCTGGGAAAACATCAACAATAACAAAAACTTGGTGATACAATTTGGCTAAGAGACTAAACTCATTTAAGAATAAGGCTTTTCCAGGAACAGAATACCAAACTTCATTGACTATGCCATACTGGATTTTGAAATTTCTCCATAAACCCCAAGGTCAAGTAAGAGTCATAACTGTACAGAATGATCTCAGTTTGCTACAATTTACCTCTGACTTTAAGTTATTGAAACTCTCTTAACTCAGTTGCCTAGGTCAAAGAGATTTCATCAAAATATGTCCTAATAACTCATTTGTGACTGTGAAACCTAACATGAAAAACATTGATTAGCTAAAATCTAATTTTAAGTAGCAAAATAAATCAAACAAAACCATTTTTAATGATTGAGTATCCAATCCAATCTAATATCAAAGCCGATTTGCTTGTTACAACTAAATGTTCATTAGAATGTTGTGGGTACACCAACATGTGAGTCGAGAATTATAGTGACTACGAAGCACTGTTTAAAGGTTATTAATTTAATAAAGTAATTATTCTTTTAAAGCAAAGAATTTAGGGTATGGCATCTGTCGTCTGAAAGGGTTTAGGTTTGTTTGTTTGTTATTTTTTTAAACCCTTATCTTTCGTCTTGAAATCAATACTGTGTATTGGCTCCAAGGCAGAAGAGTGGTAAGGGCTAGGCAATGGGGGTCAAGTGACTTACCCAGGGTCATATAGCTGGGAAGTGTTTGAGGCCAGATTTGAACCTAGGACCTCCCATCTATAGGTCTGACTTTCAATCCACTGAGCTACCCAGCTGCTCCCAGGATTTTTTTTTTTAAACATAGACGAGATAAAACTATTGTTTCTCCTCCTGATTTCAAGAAGGCAGCACTACTTACATGGCCTGCATATTGACCAAACTTCTTCCTGAGCCCAACAGCAAGTCCAGTAAGACATTTTGCTGCCAAAGCCACCAACATGACATTAGTGTCTTTTCCAACAACCTAAAAACAAAACACAATAGTGTTAGTCTAATTAAAAGAAAACTTTGAAAAGTCACAGTGTGCTGAATCATTATTTATTTTCCTATTTGGTAGCTGAATGAATTTTGGGATTCCTAACAATTTCTGTCAAATAGTTTTTTTTCCCTTTTGTCCTTCTTTCCCTGAAGGCCAAAAGCCCCAGAAAAACTTGATACTGCCAATTCCCTCCCCTTTGGAGATAGTAGAGGAGCTAGAGATGAGGCAGCCAGTGCTAACCTGTGGGGTACAAGTATGAAAACTTCATTTTAAAAAGGGTAACAGCAGTTTAGAAGCACTTAAGTCACCCTGGAAGGAGTTCCCTAAAGAATCCCATATTGATAAATTTTTGGTTTGAATTCATGGGTAAAAAGGGAGACCTCAGGAGCAGGATGGACAGATGTTTTCAGGTCTTCCTGATGTCCCTTGAAGGATCTAGATGTTGCCATTGCTACTATAGCATCTCCTAAAAAGAATAGGTGGATTTAGGGGCTTGGTTTTAATGCAGAAAAAATGCATTTTTAAATGGTAGTTTCAATACTGCCTAGCTTGTGGCCCTTGCTAAACTCTCATCTGTTTATTTTGAAAAGGCAAAAACACCAGCAGAGTTGGACAAGTAAAAGAAGGTACTGAAGTACAAAAAGTATGATTCAACTAGAGAGCAAAATTACAGGAGCGGGAAAGTTACCCATTTAGCATGGCAATTAAAGTATAAACTAATAATCTGGTAGGACAAAAAAAATCATTTGAAAATTATTCTCTAAAAGACTCCAAAAAAAAGTTGATATACTTTTTTTCATGTATTTTAAGGAGAGAAAAATTATTACAGGGATTTGTATTCCCAGTACAAAGGGTGTCCTCAGGCACAAAAAGAAGTGAGGCAGGGATGGGAAGAACCTTTTCCTCTTAAGTACTATCCTGTCAATTTACTCCTCTTTTTGATGTTTTTTCCTTATTTTCCTTTTTTTTTTCTTCCCACCGGGTATAAGGGGACTGACTAAAGCATCTGTATAAAAAACTGTAATCAAATGTTATGATCTTTAGTCTTAATTTAAAGCAGATGAAATGAACCTTTATTTTTCAACACTCCCTCTCAGAGAACAAAATAGAAAGCACCTGAAAGGACTGATTTTCCTCCCCTGTGGGTTGGGAGTAAAAAAAAACAAAACAATAAAACCATTAAAAAAACGAGAAGGCTCCAGAAAGTCCCTAGAACTCTCTGCTCATCTTAGAATATAGCAAACAGATCCAGAAAGATAAGGTGACAAGTGCAACCAAACACAGGTAGTTAGCAGCAGAGTCAGGCCTAGATCCCTGGCCTCAGCCTATTGTACCTTCTCTAGCAGCAATCTGGTTTATAAAAGAAAAATCTCCCCTTTGCTCCAGACATTGCCCATGGATAGCTGCTATGAGGCTGGTTTCCCAAGCATAGCTCCAAGAGGATCACTTCTTAACAAAGCTTGTGGTGCCACCATAGCAGGAGTCTGCATGAGAGAGATCTTTTAAATGGTTTACATGATCTACTGCACTTCATAAATGCAGGACATAGAATCATATATAAGCACTGCCAGGCACTGTGACTAGAACCTTTGAAGTCATCAGGTCAAATCTATAACCTTACCTGAAGTCCTCCAGTGAGGGAGGACCCCCGACATCCTAAGGCAGAGATCTCTACTCTTGGATCATCTTCAAAGTCTGTACTCTTATCCCTATATGCTAGAGCTGTATTTTCAGATTTCATAAAAGCCATTAAGCATAGAGATCTAGAATGTTACTCAAGCTTGGCCTCAATAACTCGAAACCAAAAGCTTTCTAAAATGTTCATTGAACCTGATGACATATTCATATCCTCTTGCCCATTTAATATATAAAACAAAAGCATAGCTCTTATATTGAGCTCCATTCTGCTAAATGGAACCTATTTTAAATAGGTCATTCTGCAGATTCATAGACTTGAAAATCCTTCTTCATAATAATTTGTAAAGCTTCCTCACATGCCAATATTCTGAAAATACATTAATAATGGCCTACTGCTCCAAAGATTTGAAAAAAAAAATCATACTTCTATTGAGAAATAATATTTAAGACAAAACAGCAACTATTTAAAAGAGAAGTAATGCTACAGTCCCCATTTTGAAATCACATCACAGAAAAGTCCAGATTTACCTTTTTCAGTGCTTTGACTAAATCTGAATAATCTCCAGCTTCCAGTTTGGGGTTTTTCACCAGTACTTCTATAGCCTCCAAAGCTTCTTTTCTCTCTTGCCATTTTTTTGCCTCCTGTAAGGAGCAAAGTAAGAGTCACACATAGTGTGGAGTATCTTTACAAGTATGAAAGCACAAGCCCTAGTGTACAAATAACATGCTGGTTAAAGTGAAGAGTTAAGACTGTAAATGAAGCATCCCAGGTTATACCATCATAACAACAGTCAAGATGATTTTTCTTCAGAAATTATTTTTCTAAGGAAGTCTGGGAATCAAATGGCTTTCAGTGATCAAGCACCATGGTCTGATTTCCAATAGTACTGTACAGACCCGATGAATTATTTAAGAAAATAATACCAAGAAAGTCTTTTAAAAAAGAAAAAACCTTACCTCCAACTTAGAATCAACCAATACAAAGTATTGATTCTAAGGCAAAAGAGTGGCAAGGGCTAGACAATTAAATGATATGTTCAGTGTCATATAGGTAGGAACTATCTTGGGTTACATTTGAACCCAGGACCTCCCATTTTCAGGCCTGGTTCTCTATCCATGGTATTGCCCCTAAGAAAAATCTTCAACAGTTATGAAATATCACTAAGTGTTACTATTATAGAAATGCCTTATTATGTCTGCAAGAAATTACATAATAAAATATTTTCAAAGCCTTAGCATGAATACAAATAGTAATCACAAACTGGTCCAAATTTTTACTACTCTTAGAGGCCAGTTCCCCACATTACAGATACCATCATAACCACTTTCTCTTATCATTATAAGAATAAATATGTTGAAACAAGTGTTTAAAACTCAATAGGTGATTACTGTGAAAGCATCTAAAGAAAAGCAAGTCTATGGGTAACTTACAATTTTGTCATAGAAGTCTTTGGGAAGCTTAGACAGTATCTCCACAGCTTCTAACAGCTCATAAGCATCTATTTGTGGCACTTCATCACCATCATCACCACCTACAAGAAATGGGAAAACTTAGGAAATGAAAATGGAATATACATCAATCCTTTCCTATTATCTGTTCTGAATCTCATGGAAAGAAGGAAGGAACAGTCATTTATACAGCATCCAGCAGATCCTTCCTTTGTCCAGAGAAGCCCTAGATAATATAATGTGTCTTGTTGCTAGACTCCATACACATCAAAGAAAAAAAAGAAAAGAATTCAGTCAGGTCTTTCTGAATCCAGGCCCAACACTATCTACTTAGCCACCTTGCTGCCTCCTGAAGGAGTTTACATTCTAGTAAAAAGATAAGATGCTAACCCAAACAGCTATATATTATATGTGTGTTATTACCACATAGAACAAATAGGCATGAAAGCATATAGTGGAAAACAAAGATCCCAAGGTGGCATCTGAAATGAGCTTAAAAGATAGAAAGTCAATAGGCAGAGATAAAAAATGAAGTAGGTCAGTTGGTCAATAATCACTTATTAAGCATCTACTATGTGCCAGCACTCCATTATGTGCTAGAGATACAAAAAAGAAGCAAAAGAGTTCCTGTTTTCAAAGAGCAAACCGATATGCACAAACAAGATGTCAATAGGATGAATAGGAATAAAAAAGGGAGTCAAAGAGATGAGGAGAAAGCACAGTAGAGCAGAGCAGGCATGGGGATCTGATTATGCCAGTCATATAACAAGTCTGAGAGTACAGGGCTTACCTCCCTCAGCATCTCCTCCAGCAGACTGTTGTTGTTCCAATTTAGCTTCTAACTCTTGCTGGGAGCGCAGGAACCGACTAGGTTTAGGAGCCCCTGTGGGAAGTTTGACCCATTCTTCTTCTAGTTCCTTCAACTAGAAAACCATTAAGTTTTTTTAGAACTATTTGCAGAAACATCATCACTAGACAATGTTGCTATCAGATGATATGTTCTTGATTCATTTATTCTGTACAGTCTCAATGAAATGATCAAAGAAAATCTAAATTCCATCAGTGTGTTGGAGTATTGGTCTTCAAGCTGCCCACAAAGAAGAGTTTGAGCTTTTGAATGTTGACTAAGGGGGAGAGGGCAGCCCTTCCCAACCTGGTGTAGTTATAAAAACAAGATATCCATTTGGCAGCACTATTTATTTAAAGCATCACTTAGGAGTCAAATTATGGTCTTCAAAAAGAAACTCCAAACAACAAAAGACTAACACACCATGTAACAGGGCCTGTCCTGTAACAGCAGAGGAAAAGAATTAACAATACTCTGAGGACATCACAAGGACAAAAGGAACCTAAGAATCTATTTTGGAGATATATGCTTACCTCACTTCAGTATGGAAGGACCTCTATTTTATACCACGTGGCCAATAACAAAAACAGGTGGTAGGGCCTCACCTGGACAGAATTTATATTTTGTAGCGGAGCTTTCAGAGCATCCCGAATCCATCTGTAAATCTCCACAGCAATTAATTTGGCCTCATCTCGAATGGCCTTCTCTCGAGACTCAAAGAGTTTTGGCAACACTTTGATAATTGGCTTAAGTAAGATGATTTTTGAACCAAATTCACTAGAAGTAAAAGGTTGAAAAACATATATGTTTGTTATCAGTTGAAACTTTTACCCACCTACATGCACTTTCCTAATCCTTCCAACACCTAATGCTCTTTCCCTAAACACTCTGAATTTTTTCTGCGCAGAAATAAATGTACATGTTTCTTGAATGTGAACTTCCTGAGAGTAGGCACTGTTTCATTTCTTTTTATTTGCCCCATAAGCACTTATAAATGTTTGCTCACTAATATACACATACTTAAGTAGTCATTACCCTGACAGACTTGGAAGACAAAGAGGCAAAGAACAAAGAAATGGTTCTGGGTGTCCAGAACCATCTTTAATACATCTAGAAGCAAATCTTCTAAGGAGACTGTTATACACTACTTTGGTTTCAAATACTCCTCCTCCTGCTACCGCCACACAATGAAGCTAATCTAGATGGCTAGTTTTACAAGATGTTTCACTTAATAAATTGATAATCTTGACTAAAATTTTTTTGACAATTTAAAGACCATACATAGCTTGGCAGCACATATTCTAAAACAAACAAAAATGCATTGATTCTTTAGGGCTCATTGAGGTGAGGAATATCCCAAATCATTTACATGTCTGGGGATGAGGACAAGGTGTTTTTGTAATGATCACTGTGTAGTTCTATAATCATGGAAATTTTCTGGTTTATCAAATCAAAACATTAAAGTTTGATCCAGCAGACCTATTACCTAGTCTGATCTTTTAACTTCAATTCATTTCAATTCAATTTCTGAAGGATGAAGGAAGGCACACACGTTCCCAAGGATGCTCTATTTAATTTTTTTTTCATTTAAAATAATTTATTTAGTTAATTTATAACATTATTTCTTGGTTACAAGAATCATATTTTTTCCCTTCCCGTAGCTGACGTGCAATTCCACTGGGTATTACCTGTGTCCTTGATCAAAACCTATTTCCATGTTGTTGGTCTTTGCATTAGGATGTTCACCCAGAGTCTACATCCGCAATTATATTCCCTCAACCCATGTATTCTCTATTTAATTTTTTAAACCATTTTCCAATGGGTAGTCTGTAGCTTCTGTTGATGTCCAAGACATTCAAAAATTTTTTTTCCATGGTTATATGATTCTTCTTGTCTCCCTCCCCTATCCTGGAGTTAACAAGCAATTTCACCGGGTTATACATACATCATCACTCAAATCCTATTTCCATAATATTCATTTCTATAATAGTCATTTTTTAAAACCAAAACCCCAAATCATATAGCCATACAAACAAGTAATAAGTCTCATGCTTTTTTTTTTTCAATTTCTACTCCCACAGTTCTTTCTCTAGATGTGGACAGCATTCTTTCTCATATGACCCTCAGAGTTTTCCTAGATCACTGCATTGCTTTTAGTAGCAAAGCAGGACATTTTTTAAAAAGAGTTGATTCAGACTAGAAGGCTAGCAGTGGTTCTCAACCTTTCTAATGCCGTGACCCCGCAATATGGTTCCTCATGTTGCAGTGACCCCAAACCAAAAAATTATTTTGGCGGCTACTTCAAAACTGTAATTTTGCTACAGTTATGGTTCGGAATGTAAATACCTGATATGCATTATGTATTCTCATTGCTACAAATTGAGAGGTTGAGAACCGCTGGCTAAGGGTTAGAGAAGAGTCCTCTGAGAACTCCCTGTAAGTAAAAGCCTGGAGTCACAGGACACAGGGCTACCTTCTGTCTCTGCAGCTCACTAACTCTCCCAAAGGCATAGTTTCACCATCTATAGAGTAAAATGGTCCAGAGGCTCTTTGAGGTTCCTTCCAGCAGAGAACTATGAGCTTAAACTATTTGTTCATACCTCCTTCAAAGCACTTTACAGCCCTATCCTACCCCACAGATTCACCAAGTCCTCAAACATTACTGTTGACACCTTGACTGCCCCATCAGCTACTCCTAGTAATGACTACTGCTAACATAATGCAACCAGAATGAAGATGATTTAGGTATAAAGCTTCCTTAGGGTAAAGCAATCTACCAATTCAGGGCTTCTTAAATCCCCTTTTTTTTGGGTCACAGACCCCTTTGGTAATCTGATGTAGCCTATGGACTCCTTATGTTTTTAAATACATAAAATATAACATATAGGATTGCAAATGAAACTAATGATATTGAAATAGTTATCAAAATTAAATATATACACATTCAGGAATCCCAGTTAAAAATCGTGTATAATTGAAAATCTGTTACCCTAAAAAAAGAACTACATTTCCGGGAGCACACTG
Source organism: Monodelphis domestica (assembly GCF_027887165.1). Classification (NCBI taxonomy): domain Eukaryota; kingdom Metazoa; phylum Chordata; class Mammalia; order Didelphimorphia; family Didelphidae; genus Monodelphis; species Monodelphis domestica. The sequence continues at coordinate 28,264,491 of NC_077232.1, read as the reverse complement.
ACTTCCTGTCATTACGGCGTACTTTCTGTAGACAGGGGATATTAGTCGGGGATGTGGAGGGTCCAGCCCTTCTTTTTGGCCCTGTTGGGGGACATGGCAGTGGTGAGTGGAGATTGAGAAAGTGCTAATCAGCCATGGGCACGTGGTCTTTATTTTATATCCTCTTTATTCCTTGATTTCTAATGATCATTAATAAATCCCTTAAAATACAATATTTTTATTATTTGACATTAATTTTAATTTTTACAATCACAACAGAGAAGCTATAATGCAGTTTGTCTAATCATGACATGGAATATGTATTTTTTTAAATAACAGAAGTAACTTTTTAGACATTAGTTTCCCAGGACATGACTTACAGTTTCTTCTAACCCTAAACCACCAGGACAATGAAGATTGATTGCCTTGGTAAAAGTGCTGCTGTTCCTTCTGGAAAGGACAGATGCTAGTGTACCCCAGCACTCAGGTAGCATAAGGTTTCAAGTACAACACTTTCCCCAACAAATTACTTCTGCTGCTCTTAAGATGAGAGCTTCTTTTTCCCCACTGCCTCTAAGAAGTGCCCATCACTCTGATAGCTTGCAAAATGTGAGGAGTAAGAGGTCTCATGGGTAGAAAAGAAAAGAGACACTGGATTTACTGATGGGCTGCTCATTCAGACGCCATTGTGGTTAAGAACAAAAAGAGCTAGATGCCATAGGTTGTTTTAAAATTAAAAACTCATTTTAAAATAAACTTAATTCATGTTTTTACCTAAAACCATTTATGCAGAATGTGGAGAAAAATTACAAGTCTGAGAAATTTATAGTACTTAAAACTCCAGGAATGCTAAATTTAGAAGACTATAACACATCATACATACATGCTGATATGAATATATTCATAGGGACACATGCACACGCACACCTTAAGAATTCTACTGGTATGAACAGACCAAATAGTCAGCTAGCTCTTTCCAATAACTGGAGAATGGCAGATAGGGATTACCAATGTCTATTTCCAAGGACAATACATGTTTTACTTTTCTAATCCCACAGTAATGAATGTTACAAGGAAAATATCTACTGTGTTCTGATATGATAATATATCTAGTCAAAGTGAAGTTTTAAGAGAGTTTGAAAATTCACTTAAGAGGTAAAGAATTTGGTCAGGGCTTTATGAAATCTGAATTTAGATACTTTTACATAGTACAAATTCTAATGAAAGTAACTTTTAAAAAAAGATTAAGGACATTTGCCAGGTCACAAACAGAGATGATTACTATCGTGCATTATAATATGCCACACATTTAGCATTTCCCTAAAGCTGCTCTGATATAGAAACTACTGGGGACATGGTATCAGAATGGAAGGCCTGCCAAAGGAGAACAAACTAGGGGTTTGTTTAATTTAAATTCACACTGTACGTTACAGCTGCTTGTTCCCCAAAAAGATTCACTCACATTCACACAAGAGTTCATTTAAAGTCAGCAACAAAGTCTGAAGTTTAAATAACCTACTACCCAACAGCCTAAGTTACTTTCTATTTTGCAGTTCTATGCTCCCATAAAAGATGTACAACAGAGGTGTCCCTAGTGTGGCTCAAATCAGATTAAAATATTAATTGGGAAACATATAATTTGTGGTTTTCTAAGTCAAACATGCTGCCCTCTAGCTGAGTTTGACACCACTGATGCACAGAATTTATTTTAGGATGACAACGATTAAGTCACTGCTTTAGGCAAATGGCCTGACCCTAGAACAATAGCCAATAAGTCCAGCCCTCTGAAATCTACACCTACTGACAGTATAGAAGTGGGAGAAATGGTTGAAGTGCTTAATTTCTGCAAGATAATCTCTTCCCCCACACTCCAAAATAAGGTCAATTCTTAAACTAAACCTGATCTATTTTTATTAGGAAGGGGTTTAGTTCTGATAGCAACACAGGTAAAGAATATAATTCATCATTCACTAGATGTGAAGAAGCAACATACTTGACAGGCACCAGCCTTCTTAGGGCCCATAGTGACTTGAGAATGCTAAATCCCAGTGGTTTCCATTTCTGTGTAAGGCTCAATGACAGATTTACTCTAAACAGAGCTCAGTTCCTCATCACACATACTCAGGGGGCTGTCAGATTTCCCAAAAGCCTTTCTCCTGATGGTGTAAGGCTCACCTGAGGGCTTTCCTCAGTGTCTCTATACAGGCAACTGTGATTTTGGGGTTCTTACTGTCCAAACCCTTTAGAAGCTCTTCTTGCACGGCTTCCCCCTTTTCAATCTCTATGTACATCAGACAGATCTCTGAGCCAAGTTCCTTCGCTCTGGCTTTTGGCTGGTTGAACACTTTACTTACAACCCCTGATACAACTTCTCCTGTGGTCCTGAAAAACAGTTAAAAACAAAGATTCACTTTAGTTCACGAAGAAAGGCTCAAGAAGATTTAAAAAAAAAAAAGGGAAGGGGGAGAAGATATCTTATCTGCTTACATATCAGAATTAATTGAAATGGACCCTGAATCTAATTTAGTCTATTTTCTTTTTACTCCAAGGATATTTTTAATTTACAAACCATAGGTTAGCATGTTTTATAAAAGACAGAAAGAACAGAATTGAGTTCCAGAATTTTTTTTTTTAAAGTAGAGATTTCTTAGGGCAAGTGAATTTTTTCAGAGGATGAAAAGAGATTTGGTCTCTCCTCCTTATAATGAGTATTAAGGATATTAAGTAATATGCTTATTTTGGAAGGACTACATAACTGGGGAAGAGGCATTAAGTTTCTTTTCTCCCCAACTCAGTAAAATTTGAAAATTAGCCTTGGTCATTGCTTTTTTTCCAATTTGCCCCAATCCCCAAAGCTGCCAATCCAACTCAACAACCAATGAAATAGACAGCTAATTGTCTGATTACTAGAGGGCTTGAAGCACATCGTCTTCATTGACTGTTGACACAAATTAAGGCATCTAACACCTTTTGGGAAGATAAAAACACTTTTCAACCTACTAACTTGAACTGGAAAGACAGCTTTCATGAGGTGGGAGGAGGAACGCAGAGCTGGAAACAGCCCCATTAGCTCCCTCCCCTCAACAACAGCACCTTGAACAAACAAGTTATTAAGCACTTATTCATGCCAGGCTCTACAAACACAGAAGAGACCCTGACCTCAAGCAGCTTATAGTTCACTAGAGGAATAAACAAGTAAAGAATGTAATGTGAAAAGAGAGAACACTAAGGACTTGAGGCTTCCAAAGGAGATAACCTGTGAAGGAAGAAAAGGCTAAGAGGTGCAGCTGAGGAATAGGTAAATTCCAGGCATAGGGGAGGTACAGAGTGTGGAGTCTAGAGAAGTAAAAAGTAATGACAATGAACTGAAAGGTTTATAAAGCATTTACATATATTATCTCAATCCAATGTGCTGGTTGTTATTAGCACCTCCATTTTATGATAAGGAAACAGAGTTCAGAAGTTAAGTGACTTGCCCAGGGCCACAGAGAGAGTGAGAAAGAGAGAAAGGATTAGAATTTGGGTCTTCTTTATTTCAAGTCCAGCTCTGTACTGCATATCTATGCCACCTAGTTCCATATAACTCTAATGCAGAATTGGTGAAGAAAAATATAGGATAAGCTGGAAAAGTATGCTGAAATCAGATTGTGGAAGCCTTAAGTACCAAGATGAGTTTGTATTTTTTTTCCCTAGAGGTAAGAAGTGGTCATTGAAAGTTTTGAGTCAGGGGAGTGACAAACATGGTTAGATTTATTCTTTGAGATTATTATGGGAGCAGATAGGTGGCTCAATGGGTAGAGAGCCACACCTGAAGACAGGAGGTCCTGAGTTCAAACTTGACCTCAGACACTGTGTGATCCTGGGCCAGTCACTTATCCCCAATTGCTTTGCCTTTACAATTCTTCTGTCTTGGAATTGGTATTTTAGTATCAATTCTAAGACAGAAGGGTTACAAAAAAGAAAAAAGATTACTTTGGCAGCTATGTGGAAGAATGGTTTGGAGAAAGAAGAAAATGAAAGTAGGGGCATCAGTCAAGAAGCAGTTATAATAAACCAGAAAAGAGGTTTGTCTAACAAGAAATTTCTGTAAAGGTCAAATAAAATCTGACAACTAACTAGATATATAGAGTATGAATTAAGGGAAAGCATAGAGGTAAATAGGAAAAAAGGAAACATGTCAACCAGCCCATGATTATAAACTGGATTAACTGGCAGTCCTCTCAACAGAAGTCTGGAGAGGTTGAGGGGTAAAGAAAATTTGTGTTTTGGAGTTTGAGATGCCATGTAAAGAATGCCCAGGGGTCTTTGGCAATTCTAAGGCTGTAGTTCAGGGAAGAGATATGGGCTAGCCAGTTAGATTTAAGATTTATCCATCTACATTTGACAACTAAATTCACGGGAAGGTTATTAGATACCTAAGGGATGTAAATGCTGAGAAGAAAAAAGGGACCAAGATAGGGCCTTGAGAGAGAACCCATAGGAAAATGTATGAGAGAGAGCAGAGGAACTTGAGAAAGATTCATTATACAAGTGGGAGAAGAGCAAGAGACAAGTACCTCAGTATTTGAGAGAAGTGCAAGTACCTAGGAGGAGTATAGCAGTATAAGGTAGCCAGGAGGATGGAGACTAAGAAAAAAACCATAGGATTTGGTATCTAAAGGAATAATGGTATTACTTGTTTTATGAGATGGCATTCTGGGAAAGGGAAAGAGGAGAAGGGATACTGAAGGAAATTTTGGTGATATTATAAAAAAAAAGGATAAGAAATAACTATAAAAAGATTTGTTATAACTTTTAAGCTAGAAAGAAGTCATTTGAAGCAGCCCCAATTTCTCACTCCCATGGAAATGTTTCCTGAAAAAAGATCAATAATCTTTCAATTGTCCAGGAAATATTGTAAACAATTGTGGGTTGGGTTTCAGAGGTTGCTATGAAGAGTCTACAAGTCCCAAAAGTTGGAACCAGTAACTGAAGACTTCTGTGTTTCAGTTCATCTAAACCAATGGTGAGTCAAATTCAAACAGTCACTGGGCCCACTAATGGAGGGCCACTGGCCCAGTGCCTGACACCTCTGATCTAAACAATATCTCAGTCTCAGAGTAGTTAAAAAAAAACAAACAAACAAACCAAAAAACCCAAAACAAATGGAAAGGTTGCCTTTAGGATTAAGCAACAAGAAATTTCTGGCGGAGTGCTTCATTTGGATATGAAATGGATATGGATGTGAAATAAAAGAGAAGTCTTCAGTCATCTGGTTCTAAGTTCCAGGCCTAGCTGACTTTTAGATGAGAAGCCATGCTGAAAATAGTTAAGTGAATGAAAATGGTAATGAGGGACTTTGGTTATAACCTAGTCTTGAGTTATCTATTAAATCCACTGTCAAACATTGAAGTATTTCTGATTTCAGGGAACTGTGAGAATCCCAATAATATTATAAAAGTGCTAATAACCGAGGGCAATGTACAGGGTATTCCAAAGGTCTCAGGGCACATTTATTACTTAAATTTGTCCTGAGATCTTTGGGGTTCCTGTATACAAAAAGAATTCATCCAGACCCAGAACAAATGGGAAGAGACTACTTACTTTCCAGCCACGTGAGCATTTTCAACATAGACAAGTGCAGCTTCTAATCCCTTAAGTTGAACCACCGCATTGGAATCGGTCACAAATTTTTTGATCAATCCTAAGTATTTGGACCATTCTGGACTCTTTTCATCCTTTATTTTCTGGAAAATCTTTAAGGCCTCTTCATATCCACTTAACCTTGCTTTCCAGAGCTAGAAAATAAGTTTTAGTTATACATGTACACATTTTAAATAAGCTTAATATTTTTCTGCTTACCATGAAGTATTTTTGTGATGCAAATGTGATTATATTATATGCTATTCTAGCTGCAAAAAAGGAATGTAACAAATTCAGACTGAGGTATACAAGAGTTATATATTATACGAAGTAAATTTTCAAAAGTTCTTCCAAACTCAAATTTTCTGCTATTGCCATATCAGAGCAAAAATACACTCGAAACAATCTCAAATTACTGGCCATGACAACTGAACCCTGACCTCAATCTTAAGTGCCTTTTACCACTTCTTATCTTGATGATAGCTGAGATATAATAGCTAAGAAATCATCTTACTAAGGCTTCCTGATGTAGAAAGTTGTTTTTAAAAACATGTTTGTATAGCTGCCAACCATCTTCATACCATCACAATTTTAATTTTTAATCAGTAATTTGCTGATTGCAGCCAATAAATTTCAAGCTCATTTAGGGAGCTGGTGATTTGAGATTCACTCGACATATTTACTGAATCTCTATTATGTACAAGGTACTCTGCTAGGGCCTCTGGGAAAAATGAGGATGGGGAAGGGGATAGGTTTCTTGTCCCCAAGTTTAGGTGGGCAGGGGAAAGAATTAGGTTTGTACCCTTAAAACTAAGCCTTTTACTGGAGAAGGAAGCATATGCAGGATTAGCATGTTATCTCAAAATGGGAGAAATGGCTCAAGAATTTGTACATTATTAATTCCAATAAAATAAGTTAGTTGGGGGTACTATGATGAAAGAAAAAGACATTCTACCTCTCAAGGAAGAAAAAAATTTGACTCAGTATTTGCCTCAAATTTGATAGGGTCTAGACCTGTGAATTCAGTGGTATAGAGAATTCCAACTCCCAGGTGAGCAAAATCCTTTTATTGATGCCGGCCAGCCAAGGACAGCAAGTGGAGGACAGTGGCCTGATTTAAGTCACACAAGGAGCAGAGGACAGATCTAGAATTCTAAAGCAAGTTCCTTAAGTGCTGTGTTCTCTGAAACACACTGGAGTGGATCTATCAAAAACCATCCAGAAAGTCTGTCCCCCCCCCCCCAATCCTTCAAAGTAAAAGTAAAAGATTTTCTCTCTCCCAATAGTAAGAAGTTATCTTTATAATCCAGAAATTTTATATCTCATGTCTAAGCTAAATTTAACTTGCTTCAATTTAAAAGTTACTGTATGCCAACAATTTTTATACAATTAAAAGTCACAATGAAATATGCTTTTTGGACCAGACTCTAATTAACTGAATTTCCCAGTTCAACATTTTCTACACTGGAATCTGACTAGAGCTAATATGATACATTCATCATTCTTAGCAATCTGACTCCTAGAATTTTATTTTAGATACACAAAACTGCTTGGATTCTTTTATCAACCACAAACTAAGTATAAAAGAATTTTCCCCCCTCAACATAAAAGTAAAATTATTAGCACTAATTGACATGCATCAGTGACTGTAAGAAAAAACTTCCTAAAAATTTATGCTAATGAGTCAAGTAAAGAGTGCTCCTTCTCTGGCAATTTCCCTGAAGAGGCTGGATGACCACTACTTGCCTGATATACTAGAGGAGGGATTCTTCTTTAGGCATGGGTTGGACTAATATGGCCTATTTTCATAAAGAAGTCCATTGCAAGTCCATGATTCTTTAAGGAACTGGACCAATCAACTTTTTTTTTTTTAAATCCCTGACCTTCTCTACAGAATTAATACTAAATATTGGTTCCAAGGCATAAGACTGGTAAGGGGCTAGGCAATTAGGGTTAAGTGACTTGACCATGGTGACATAGCTAGGAAGCATCTATGGTAAAATTTGAACCCAGGACTTCTCATATTTAGGTCTGCCTCTCTAGCCACTAAGCCATCTAGCTGTCCCCAGACCAATCAACTTTGAAAGAAGCCTCATTAAGTTAAACAGAATAACACTAGAGGGAAAAAATTAGTTCTCCCAAACTTTAAATCAAAGCAAAAAGCTTCAAGACTTATCTTTTTTGCCCCTTTATTCAATAAATATTTATACAATTAGAGAAAATTAGAGGTGAGTAGGATAAAATACTGAAGTAACTAGAAAGTACTTTTTAAAATAATTATTGACTAAAAAAAGTAAACTTGATATTGCCTTTCAATGCCTTAGCTACAAATTAAATATACAAGTTTTCAGTATTCTTGTAATATTTAAGGGGTCATGTTGCATAAAAATTAAGAGAGTAAAGGTGGAATTTTCTTGAGCTGAACTGTGAATAAAGCTATATAAAAAAGGTTATTTTGCTTTAGAATAACAAAATGATTATTGAACTCCCCACCAGGCATTCTGTGAGAAATAACTGTGTTATACCAGCAAGGGTAAGGGCTCATTTCTCCATTTTCTAGAGTGGAGAATACCCTTAGGTATTTATCTGGCCATTTGCCCTCCAGGTGACCATCACCTACTTTTACTTCTATCTACCTTTTGCTGGGGGAATAATAATCCAATCAACAGTCCAATTACTTTTGGACAGGGTAAGACAATGGATTGCTAGACCTCTTAATACAGGGTCTGCTTCTTGGCCAAAATGAATTAATGACCATAATCCAGCCCAAAACAACTTTCTGAGGTCACCACTCCTATGTGTAGCTTCCCACATTAGCATAAATTCTCAGAAGACAATGACTCTCATTTTTTATGTGTCCTTACATGTCTGGAACAGAATCCCAGAATAAATTCTGTTTAATTTATTCTTTTCTTTTTCTTTTAACCCCTGTAGGCAGCTGCCTTTACTGATGCAAAGTAGACAGCTAGGGAGGGGTCCGAGAATGTTCACATAACATGCTGGGTCACACACAAAGGGCCAGAAGCAGAGCTTGAACCTCGGTTTGCCTGAAACTCCAGCCTGTGCTCTACCCACTCTCCCTTACATCCTTAGATGTTTGCTGATATCAAAGACTAGACATTTTATAGGTTCAACATGCCTGAGACTTCACTTTTAAACCATACTAAAAGTAAAGTCTAAAGAGTCCCAAGTCTTCCCATTCTTGTTTCCAGAAGCCCACTCTAAAAGTTTAATGCTACATAATGTCTCAGGAACTTGCCTTCTGCTTACCCCCTAACAACCCCAGACAAGAAACCCATGACATCACTGTTTAATGCCTCTCTACAAAGTGGATGATAGTGTATTCCCACATTTCTTTTCCACGTGGGCCATTACAATCAATCCAAGTGTGGCTACCCATATATGGTTTAGAAAATCTTCTTTAATAATGCCTGGGCAGTTTATTAGTGTTCCTTCAGTAGGAGTATGAACTACTTCCAAATTAACAAACAAATATATGCTGGTAAACCAGTGACAGAAAATAGTGAAGGTTTGGAGCAGGGCAAGAACCTCACCTTGTGTTCACATTTCTGATCAACAGATAGCTTCATCCACTCACTGTCGTCTCCCATTGTGTGTCCAGTTTCTCTTTAGAATGAAGAATTCCTAGTCAAGTAAAAATAGGTGCCTATTAATATGTACAACTGGATAATTCCTTAAATTTTTTATGAGAACAATAGTACCATACATGCACAAAGAATCCAGAATGTAACTTATTGTAAAAAACTCATTTTATTCTATAAGTACTGCAAAACATGATGGATAATCAAGATCTAATGTGAAAGGAAGAAATACTTATTAAACCATTACATAAGAGAGATCTGTAATTTAGAACTTTCTGAAATGGAGTTTAAGTTCTCTGATGAAATTGGGCAACCAGGTTTTGGAAAAGAACTCAGTAAAAGAGATCAAATGCAGGCCTTTTCTGATGCCTAGCGCTTTCCGTTCAAAATTACTTTATTTATTTTGTATAATATCTACATACAGAATATTTGCATTTCCCATAAACTGTAAGCTCCTTAAAGACAATACTTTTTTGCTTTTGTTTTTGCACCCCCCCAGGGCCATGCACAATGCCTGACATAGAGCAGATACCTCATAAACATTTGTTGATAAGACCGTACACATTAATACTCTTTTATATACAACCAGCCAAAATCTAACACAAAATCTAATTTTTGAACAGAGCTTCTGTAATTACTTTTTCATTTTAGTAAGCTGAATATCAACTAGTCTTTATTAAGTCATTATTACGGATGCAAAAAGAGTCCTAGACTTTAAAGAGCTTAACTTCTCTGTTCTAAATGCAAAATGTATTAAAAGGAAAAATATAAAGCAATTTCAGGCAAAAGGCATTAGTGTCTATTAGGAAGGAGGTGGTATCTGAGCTGAGTTTTGAAGGGGACTGGGGATTCTAAGTGGCAAACAAGCAGAGAATTCATTCTAGGAATGGGGGTCATCTGTTCAAAAGTCTAGAGATGATGATCATGGTATGGTTTGTGAAGAATAGCAAGGCCAGTGTGAATGGACTGACAAGTGTATAATATAATCTTGACATTGTACTTCTACAACATGCCTCATATATCCAACCCATTTTCTCCCTACTCCCATACCCATAACTTTTGTACCTCTGCCTACATTAACACAATAGCCTCCTTGATCTCCCTACTACAAATCTTTCCTTATTCCAATCTTTCTTCCAGATAGTTGCCAAAGTGATTTTTTTGAGCAAAGAATTGATCATGTCAACAACTCTAGTGGCCCTCTATTTCCTCTATATCAAATATAAAATCCACTGTTTAGATTTTAACACAACCCTGACAAGCTGTATCCAACATATCTATCTAGATGGGGCATCACTACTCAACCTACTCTGTAATCCAGCTAAACTGGTTACCTTTCTATTTCTCACACATACAACACACTTTCCCTTCTTGTAGAATAGCTTTCTTCCTTTCAAGATTCAGTTTAGAAACTACCTTTTTATAAGAAGCCTTTTCTGATTCCCCTCATCTACTAGTGCCTTTCCTTTCTTGCCACAGTGAATCTAAATGCATCATATTTATTCTCTTCATATTTAGACATGTATTTGTTATTTCTCTATTAGAATGTAAGCTCCTTTAGAGTAGGGATAATTTAATTCTGTGATTTGGTATCCCCAGCACCAAGCACAGTGCCTGGCAAAGAGCTATGATAAATGTTGACTCACTAATGAGGATAGAAAGATAAACTGGAGACAAAGGATTTTTTGCTTTAAATGTCAAGGGAGTTTGCATTTGAATCTAGAGGCAAAAGGGAGTCAAAGATGTTTACTGAGCAAGAAAGAATATATCATCAGCCTCTTGGACCTCCCTGTCACAAATTTTTCCTTATTCCTATCTTTCTTCCATATAGCTGCCAAAGTGCTTTTCTTGAGCAAAGACCTGACCTTGTCAACAACTTTTGTGGCTTCCTATTTCCTACTAGGCCTGTAACTTCAGAAAATCACTCTGGCAATTATGGAAGTTGCACTGAAGAGGGGATGGGCTGGGATAGTCTAGGCAAGAGGTGATAAGAACCTTCACCACAGTGGTGTGATAAGAATGGAGAGAGATGAGACAACATGTAGAGGTAGAGTCAACAAGACTGGGCAACTGATTAGATATGAGGGGTGAAGGGGAATGAGGTCTCAAAGATGACTCCCAGGTTACAAATCTAGGTGACTGGAAGGATAGTGGCATCCCCTTAAGAGAAACAGAAGTTTGGAAGTGTGGGTTTTGAAGGAAAGATGAGTTCTATATTAGAGAGGTTGAATTTGGAGATGCCTAGGGGTATCTATGTCTACAACTATGTGCAAAGGGCAGATAGTATTACAGGCCTGGGAACTAAGGAGAGACTAGGGGTAGCTACTACACAGACCTGAAATCATTTGTGCAGAGATGACGGAAGGCATAGGAACTGATGATGTCACCAAAAGAATATTTAGAGAGGGTCAAGGCAGTTAAAATACTTATTTTGTAAACTGTTTTGAAATTAAATACCATGCCCAAAAGCATCCTCAACTTTTTTTTTTAAGTGAGGGAATAAGAGAAATATACCACCAACATTCTGTTCAACATGTATTCTATAACTATGTTGCCCAAGGCATTGTGCTAGACTTAGGAATATAAAGAAGAAAAAAAAGTGAAAGTCCCTATCTACAAGGAGTTTTGTCTACTTTGAGAGATGGTTAAAGAAAAGAACAAAAAATACTCAGGTGGTGTCTATAGGGTCAAATACTACTCAACATTTATTGTAGTATAGAGAAATCTCCTTTTTAGGAGTTTAGCTGATGCTAAGTGAGTCCATCAAGGTGATGTTTGATTGGCCTATTTAGTTTAGAACCAAAAAACCTCATGGTCACAGGTTATGCTCTTACATCCTACCTCCCAGATGAAAGTCAAAGATAGGAATAATTTCAGTACAAATATATAGCAGTAGCATAAAGAAATCTGTAGGATTTTATAACACATTTGAAATGAAAATTCTAAGAATAGTTTATGAAAGTCAAATTTCCTAGTTAACCCAGCAAATTCTTTCCTAAATTTCATATCCTCTTCCTCCAGAATTTTAGGTATGAAAATTTAGGTATTTATTAGGAGAGAATAAATGGCCTGCCCAGGGTTGCACTGGTAGTTAAAGCCAATATTCAAACCCAATTCTTCCTTCAAAATTCTACACTTTTGAAACATGAAAGAAATTGGCAGTGATAATAATCCCAAATCAGTTGAGAAAATTTATTTTTACAGGATGAGTTTAGATTAGGTGACCTCTAAATTCCTTCCAACTTTAAATCTTTAAGCTAGAAAGGATATTTTGTATTGTTCTTGACGAATTCCATAGTGATTCTGGCCCAGTAATCAGTGATCTCACCATACAGATATACATTAAAATAGTACATAACAAAACCTAGTCACATCACAGTAGATGGAGGATGATCAGGGTTCAAACCTCGGCACTGCCACTTACTATGTAGCCCTGGGAAAGTCACTTGACCTCTCTGAGCCTCAGTTTCCTCAAGTGCAAAATGAGGGGGTTGGATTAGATAACCTCCAAAGTCCCTCCCAGTACCAAATCTATGATATTTCCATAAATCCTCCACAGAGGATCCACCCACCAACAGAATTCCTTGCTCTCTGTTTTTTCAAATAGTTTATGGCTTGTCCCTCTGTAATATAATCAGCCTATATCCTCTTCAAAACAAACATTTTCCAGCTGATACCTTTCACACCCCTTCTTGCTGAAAAGTCATCACTGATAAAATGCTATAGCCTATTCATACCCATCTTATGCCCTATGTAATTAGATAGTGAAGCCCACCAGATGGTTTTGTTTGTGGACAACATTATACTAATTTCATGACACTCCAGAATATTAAAGTATCTACTTAATGAGAACCTTACTCATATACAGGCAAAATCAAGTAGATGATTAATCCTCTTGATTCGTGCTATGACATAGAGTCCAATGAAGAACTGTATATCATTAAATTAATTCATCGTATATCCTATATCTTGGATAGACATTGCAGATGAGCAGTTGAGGTAGGCTTAGAACTGAATAGGAAAGACAGAAGTATGAACTTCAGCTAAGAAAACATGCAGCACTTTGGGGATTCCAAGCTGCTCCTCAAAACACCTTTTTAATTATATAATATTGTTTCTGCAACAGAATATGGCCAGTAATCATGGAATATCATATTCACTTAAAAATTTAAATTGCAAGTAGCCAAAAGAGCAATGGAGAGAAGTATGGTGAGTATAGACTAAAAGTTCAGTCTAATATAATAACTCTTTTAAAAGCATCACATTTTAAGCTCAATTAAGGTAAGAGGTTTTTGTTTTGGTTTAAAGCAGCTTTTTAATAGCAGGATTTCTCTTTTTATTTCCAGCTATAAACCATTAACCACAAGATAAGTTTTGGGAAATTGTCAAAAGCTCACAAGAGGTTAAATGACTTGCCCATGAATATACAGTCAGTGTCAAAAGTAGGATTTCAGGCCATTTTTTCAAGAATTGAATGCCTAGAACCCTCTCTCTGTAATACCAAGATCAATCTTTCTTTAAATAGATGGTTATTTTAAAAAGTAACCACAAAGTTGATTATCGAATTGTATCATAAAGGAATACACTGGAGAAAGCGAAAAGATTCTCAGAATACCAAGATAAAGAAATAAACATAAATATATATATTTATAACATGCAAACATACTGTTCAAACTCAGCACCTAAAATCAGCTAGTTTGTATAAAATATACCTACCCATACACGTATATATGCATGCACACACCTCTCCAAGAGAAATTAGTTGTTCAAATATATAAACTACCAGACTCAGCACAGTTCATTTGAGTGAGACTTTCATTAAGCCTTGTAGTCAAAACTCCCTGGACCCTTATAAACAGGATTATGTTCTGGAGTCAAAACCTAGCAACTGACAGTAGATACTTTCATTCCTTTTAATCATGATAAGGCCTTGCCTTGGGACATCAGATCCTGAAAGAAGAAAACACAATAAAAATAGACAAAAAAGAATCCCCAGGGTCACAAGTATAAATAAACACTGCACACATTATTTCAAAAGGCCCTCTTCCCTTCTGTTGAAGGGTATGTACAAAGTAGAGTCACAGAATACAGTGAAAATTCCCAGATAACAAGGCACTATATTAAATATAATATTCCTGGTAAATAAAAGCACCCAGATTTTATGAGACACTTGACTTTCTTTCATCCATAGGGCATATGCCTAAAGTCTGAAGACTTTGTAAACAGTTCTCCTCCCAGATTTCTAGCTTGAAAACATTTCAGAAGTTTGGGGGGGGGGGGGGAGAAGCACAGCTTTTCAACAACACTAGTACTTCATTTAGAACAGCAAAGTTCTAACTTTAATGGCACATTCTTAAAGTGGATGTTTTTAACTGTAAAGCAATAGGGCACTAGGTAATGTGCTAAGCTGTGCACAGAGCAAGGGTTTTTTATATCCTTTTGTATCAAGAACCCTTCTGACAGTCAAGTGAAACTTAAGACTCCTTCCCAGAAATACGTTTTTAAATGCATAAAATAAAATATAGGAATATCTCAAAAGAAACCAATTATATTGAGATAAAAAGATGGGGGGGGGGGAAACAAACCTTGGTTCATGGCCCCCATTTAAGAAAAGATCTGTTTTCATCAGTTTGAGAACATGCACAAACCAAACACATACTCCCTAATATCTTCCCTCAGTTCTACACAGAATTCCTGCTAAGATGGAGAGCATTTTTCTGGCTTTTTTGTATTTCGAAGGTAAAGATTTGAAGGGGAAAGTCACTTTTAAGTTTAAGTTTGTATTTTAAAAGAAATAGTTATTACTTTTAATTGGATAACAAAGTGCTGCTTAGGAAAGAGCCCGAGGATATCTTTAATGAAGAGATAAGGAGGCTTTGTAATGAATATTTTCTATATTGACAGAAATGTTTTTTTTGCAGTGCATTTTCAATGATCTCATTTGCATAAATCTGTGAGGTAGGGCAGAATATGAGGGAGCAGGTTTAGAAAGAATGAGTGTGACTTGCCTGAGGTGGCTCACCAAGTTAGGACTACAATAGCAAAGCCTACAGTCCACCCAGAATCTACGGGCTCCAGGGTTCTTTCACTACAACTACAGATAAGTAATTACCATGTGAAATGAAGCATGGCCAGCTGCTGATAGGAGTGCTAAAAGGGTCTGGAAAAGGGTTTGTTCTCTTCAAAAATTTAAGACATTCCATCCCTATTTTTATTCACTCAAATATTTATTAGAGCATCTAATATGTGAGGAATACAAAGATGACTAATAGCTCATCCTAGTCAAAGAGTTTACAAACTCAAGAAGGGGAAAAAACCTAAGTCATAGGGGAGATAAGATCTTCCCTGGTTCTCTATTACCTCTAGAATAAAATACAAACTCTTTTAGTCTGGCATTTAAGATCTTCTAGAATCCATTTCCATCCTAACTTTTCCAATCTTCTTTCACATTCTCCCTTTAATCTTTCTCTTTCAGAATGTTTTCTTGGAAGGCCCAGTTTAAGTGCCAGCTCTTCAATGAAGTTTCTGACCCCCTTTTCTCCATTTTTCCTGGGGCACCTTTATCCCCTATTCGTATGTGGTCTCATCCTTATCGGTGTACTTGTACTCTCCCAGTAGAAGGAAAGCTACCGGAAGGCAGAGACTGAATTTTGTTAAAATTTTTACTGTATCTATAGCATTCAGCGATTAATAAATATTTGTTCAATTTAGGATTTCTTTAACCACAATACAAAAGAACAAGTGATATTTGCCATACAAACTGTACATCAAAGACTACAAAAATTCAGAAAGATCACTTTGGAGTAGCCTTTAGGGTAATATCTAAGAAAAACTCTTTGAACTGGATCTTTTATAAGGTATAGTTGGTGCTGGTACCCTAAAGAGGCAATAGGGAAAAAAATAAGTGTACAAAAATATTCATAGCTGTGCTCTTTGTAGTGGCAAAAAATTGGGAAATGAGGGGGGTGTCCCCCGATTGGGGAATGGCTAAACAAACTGTGGTATCTGATGGTGATGGAATACTATTGTGCTGAAAGGAAATAACGAACCTGAGGATTGTGAATTGGAACGACCTCCAGTAATTGATGCAGAGTGAAAGGAGCAGCACTAGGAGAACATTATACAGAGACCGATACACTGTGGCACAATCGAATGTAATGGACTTCTCTAGTAGAAGCAATGATGATTCAAGATAATTCTGAGGAACTTATGAGAAAGAACGCTCTCCACATCCAGAGAAAGAACTGTGGGAGCAAAAATGCAGAAGAAAAACATAGGATTGATCACATGATTCAATGGGGATGTGATTGGGGATGCTGACTTTAAATGATCCCTCTATTGCAAACATTAATAATATGGAAATAGGTCTTGAACAATATAAATATATATGTATAACCCAGTGGAACTGCTCACTGGCTAAAGGAGGGGGGGGAGGGAGGAAGTGAGGGAAAGAACATGAATCATGTAATCATGGGAAAATATTCTAAATAAACCTAAAAAAAATTTAGGCCACTAAGTGGTTAAATGAAGAGCCAGGCCTAGAGCCAGGAGGTCATGGGTGCAAATCTGTCCTCAGACACTTCCTAGATGTGTGACCCTGGGCAAGTGACTTAAACCCCCATGGACTGAGTCTCTATCCCAAAGAGATCAGAGATAAAGGGAAAAGGACCTATCTGTACAAAAATATTCTTAGGAGCTCTTTTTGTGATGGGAAACTGTTGGAGTTTTCTGTCACTTGGGGAATGGTTGTGATGGAATACTGTTGTACCATAAGAAATAATGATGAAGAGGATGAGTTCCGAAAAACCTGTAAAGACTTATTGAACTGATGCAAAGTGAAGTAAAGCAGAACCAGAGTACAATGTATACAATAAGAGAAATATTAGAGAATTATCAATTGTGAAGGACTAAACCATTATCAGCAAACCATGTTTCCAAGATTAAACACAAG
The DNA here is from genome assembly GCF_027887165.1 of Monodelphis domestica. Classification (NCBI taxonomy): domain Eukaryota; kingdom Metazoa; phylum Chordata; class Mammalia; order Didelphimorphia; family Didelphidae; genus Monodelphis; species Monodelphis domestica. Next base: position 28,247,337 of record NC_077232.1, on the reverse strand, counting down.
GAACTCATGATGGAAAATGCTATCCACAGCCAGGAGTGGTTGCAGTCTGACCGTAGATCAAAGCATGCCATCATCCACTTTATTTCCTTCATTCATTTTTTATTGCATGTGTGATGTGTCTTCAATTATATGAGCAATATGAGATTATGTACGGCATGAAAGCACTGGTATAGCCCATATCAACTATTTACTAGGGGAGAGGGGAAATCTGAATCCTAAATTGTTAGAAAACAATTGTCAAAAATTGTTTCTACATGATTGAAAAAATCAATCAATTGAAAATACCAATAAAAGATATAGTTGGGGATAGGGTGAGAAGTAATATGGGAAAAGATTTTAGGATTTTTTAGGAGATTTTTAGAAACTGCTTAAAGAATAGTTAAATGTCTAATTCTTCTGTAGCACAAGGTATGGAGTATTAGAATGAGCTAAATGGGGGGGGGGGAGTCTAGGGGCATATTGTAGAGAGCTTTCAATATCAGCTAAATTGTGTATACCTCACCTGGCAGGCCATTCTTAAAGAGCAATGTCCCAATCAGTTATGTGCCAGGAATTATGCTAAGCCCCAGGGATCCAAACAGAAGACTTCAAAGAGTTTATCTGCCAATGGAAGAACATAGTACATAAAAGAGGTGCTTGAAAATGGGGTAATGGCCTGGGCTTCATGATGTGCCTCCCCATTATTTCTCCTGTCTCTATTTTGTTTAAGTTTGTTTATAGACTCATCTGCATGTCCTCCCTTGCCCAAAGGGACTGTCTTTTTGCCTTTCAATGTTCTCAGCCCTAAGCACAAATGGTTCACACACACAATTGATTTGATAAAATATTTACTGACTACTCGCTAAAAAGGCAGTGGTCAAGAGGCCTAGGTCCCAACAAGGTAGGCCAAGAGATTACCTATTAGAGACTCAGGGGTAGAATCTAAGGTTCCAGTAGGAAGGAGATGAGAATGGCTACAGAGCAGAGGGCCAAGAAGTAGGAGGCCTAAGTCAACAGTGAGAAAAGGCAAAAGCTTAGGGCAGTTACTATGACAGTCCTTCATAGTATAAACAAAAAAAGATAGGAGACTGGAAGCCAGGAAAGTTAATAGGAAGCTATTGTAATAGTTAAATGTGAAGTAAAAGGGACTAGATCAACGATGGGTAGCAGCAAAAATGGAAAAGACAGAAACAGTTACAAGAGATATTTTGGAGTTAGCAATAGCAGGTTTTGCAATGGATCTGGATTTCTGGGTTTAAGAACAACAGAGGAGGGCAACCAGGATGGAAAAGGGCTTTGACTTACCTGTTTGGTTAAAGAACTAGGAATGTTTAGCCTAGAAGAAGAAAGAGGGAGCATAATTTTGACCAAGTGTCTGTTTGGAAGGCTAAAATAGGGGAGAGGGCTTAGAATTGTTCTATTCAATTCCAAGAGGAAGAACCAGGGATTATGGGTTGAAGTTTTGAACAGGCCAACAGAGGCTGGATGTTAAGAAAACTTTCCTAATTATCAGAACTGTTCCAAAGCAAAATGACAAAATGTAAGCTTCTGCCTAATCCATGTTTAAAAAGTACTATCAATTCCAACTTCAAAGTCTTAATGAACTTTAACTACAGCTTTAAATACTGAAAAAGGCATTCAAATAAGTACCTTAAATCTTTTTATATTGTTTATATAAATTCCTTGCATAAAATAAAAATATAATTCTCACAGCATCTACAGGGGAGAATTTACTAATTACAGCTATTTATGGATCCAGAGAAATCCAGAAATTTTCCCAAAGTCACATACTAAAGCCAGAATAAATTCCAAATGACTCAATTTTTACTATAATATTTAAACAACAAACAAGTATTTTTGATGGGAAGAGCAAAGAACCTGGAAAGGGCCTTAAGTGATTATCAAATCCAATTTCCTAATTACCTTCAAGGAAAGGAAAGTTATCTGCCCCAGGTTAAAAAGCTGCTTAGCAGAACGAGTCTACAAGCCAAATAAATCTCTGAATTCCTGAGCTATCTAGCAGTATTCTTTCTGCTATGCCAGGGGCCCAAATGTAGAATCCTTTGTTTTAAATCCTTGTATTCTGACTAGCATTCTATTTTCAGACTAATCAGAGATGAAACCAGCAAGTACTATTAAAAAAAGATGGAGAAATGAGGAGGAAAGTTGCTGATACCATTAAGACTTTTAAACTTCTAATTCAAAAGCTCCTGACCTACAAAAATGCTCTTCACCACCACAAAAGAAGAGATCTGGATTTGATTACTGGTCCTGGGCCCTGCTTCCTGCCAAGGAGGCACTACTGCTGAGGCAGAATGAGTTTAATGTAACTAAAGAAGTTAACTTTTGCTCATTTAAAAACACCAACTCTTAAATACAAATTCATATACAATTTCGTACAAAATCAGTATAAAAGAGCAAGCCCAACTCAAAAGGATTGATGGCTACAAAAACAAGACAAAAAGGAAAAACTAGAATAGATATTCAGTTATAACTGCTTCAAGGAAGGGCACTTGAACTGAAGAAGCACCACAATTATGTAACTGAAGCAGAAAATTTGGCATTTTTATCCTTTGACCAAGGGCAGAAAAAACTCTTGAAAGTGATTGTGGACAAAAGTGAAAATCCTTCCTAATTTTCAAAACCCCTCAGTTGCCTGGGGCATTCTCTATTAACTAGGACTAGTCTAGCCCTCTTCCATCAGGGAGTGGGGTGAACCTCCAAGCCAGAACTAGCAGCTAAGGGAATCTACACTTTTGAGTAGCCCCAGCCCTGAGGTGTTTACCTCCAGCAAAATTCCTTGGAGAGGAAGGCTGAAGAGCTGCCGCCTTTTGTCACTCCTAAGGAGAAGAGGCTGACAGCCCCGTTAACCCAGCTCTCCCTAGAGGCGATCACTAACAGAGTTGCCAAGTAGGGAGGGCCACAGTAACCCAGGCCTCTGGAGAGATAAGAAAGCTAAACTCGGACAGTGAATTAGGTCAACTTCGGGAGCTCCCAACTCACTTCACGAGCTGCAAACCTAATGCTTACTCATCCCCCAGTGTCCAGTACCTAAGGACCTGAGTATTAGGGGCCCAAGGGGCCCGGGGACCAGCAGCTCCCCCCGCCCCCAGCAGTAGCACAGCTGGCTCCACTCCGGGAAAGGCAGTCCCCTTCCCGGGAGGGGGAGGCACCGTCAGGCGGTTAGCACGGCTTGGCCCCGCTGATGCCGGAAGGATGGCCGCGGCTCAAGGCCACGGAAGAGACATCTCTTGGCCCGAGGCTCCCGCTCGCTGCAGCCGGCATTGTTTACCGCTTTCGCTGCCTTCCTTCTCTTCAGGCCCGGGAGACCCCTCTCCTCGCCTCTCCGCCAAGACTCGTGGACCCAGAGCCGGGTTCCAGGCCCCCATTCGCTGCCAGCACTCAGGCTCCTTTGGGGGCTGCAGGGTTTGGGCCGGGGCGGCGGCAGCGGCGGCCAGAAGCCCCGGCAGGCGGCATGGGGGCTGCGGGCCGCTGGGAAACGCCTCCTTCGAGGGCGGGGCTCCGAGCACGGCGGGCGGTCCCTACGCCCACGACGGCCGCCACCCACTCCGCGCGCTTAAAGGGGCCTGGGGTGGGGGGGCGGGGATGCCTGGGCCGCGGCCACGGTGGCCTGCAGCCCCCCGTACTCCCAGTCGGAATGACTCGGGCACCCTGAGGGCTGTTGCGACACTAGGAAGGGGACCTGGCTGTGCAGCAATGGAAGCAACCGCTTCTGCCCGCATCAGGTAACAACCGGCGAGAAACAAAGGGATGGCCAGTTCCCCTCCCGACAATCCCTCCTCCCCGGGAAAGGTGTCGCGGAGAGAGCTCCCTTAGGCAATCTGAACTCCCTCCCCCAACCACCCCGAGCTGTGCCCTACGCAGCCCTAGTAGCCCGTACGGTCCTTCTCAATCTTCCCCTGGTTCCTCGGCTCAGTTTTGGTGTATGAAGAAGAAAAAGAGGGATCGGAGGTGCCACCTAGGCCAGGGATCGCGTTAACTTTTGGAATGTGTCTCAGAATTGACGGCGGGCCTCCGTGCAATCAAGTTCCAATGGTATATACTCCTGGTTTCTTCCTGAAGCAATTCTAGTGGGGGCTGCATGATTCTGGCACTTTACTAATCGGAGTTGTAACTCTTTCCTAAGAAAACTGTCTAGATTGGTTTCTAGCGCCTTCTCATTGTACTTTGATGTCTTCCACCAGGCTGCCGAGCAAATGGATGAATATAAATGTATGGAATCGATTCTTCTTGCAGTTGGGACTGCAGAGCAACAAACTTAAGCACTTCCTAGGCAGAACCCCGGGGAGTCAGAGCTCATGGTCTACTGCAAGAGACAACATGAAAAGAATGATGTATCCTCGAGATATACGTAGGGGAAATGGAAGGGGATATCAAGGGGAAAGGTACTAGCAGCAGCTAGGAACGGCCTGCCTCCTGCAGAAGGTAGCCGAATCTTGGAGGAAGCCTGGGATATTAGGAGTAAAGGTAAGGAAGCAAAAGCATTCCAGGCATGAAAGTCAGATAGTTCAAATGCAGAGTCCAGAAATGGGAGTGTCTGGAGTGAGGGGCAGTCAGTCCCAAGCAGGCCAGTGTAGCTGGATCAGAGATCATGGAAGGGAGGAACAAACACTGGCTGGAAAGTCAGAGGACTTGCATTCAAATCCCTCCTCTGTCATCTTCTATCTATGTGATCATAGGTACATGGGATTCATCTGTGTGGATAACTCCCAAGGCAGGCAAATACAGTACTTCTCCCACAATGTACATCAGCAACTTAACAGTACAGTACTAGCAGGTGTCAGATGCAGGACCTGAACACACCCTATTGACTTCAAGACAAGTCCCTGTTTCTGCTATCCTTCTTACCTCTCCAAAATGCAATAGGCTGGAATAGATCTTAAAAGTCCCCATCATCTGATCCAACATGACAGCCCAATAGGAAACTTGCTTTCTTAAATACCAACCCGGAACTATATTAATCTCAAGTCTAAAAGCTCTGTCAAATTCTAACTCAGATCCAGGACTATCTAGGGATTAGGAGAATGTAAAAGTAAATTTCTTCTAGGTTGGAGCCTAGGGTCTGAGTCCTAAACTGGCTTGCTGCCTTATTCCACAATGGATTCAAATCTCAGGGTGCTCTTGCCTTAAATGACCATTTAAATTACGGATGACCAGATCTGATGTCTGTATAACTGAGATGGAACTATATGGGCCCCTGGGAGTTAAATAAGGTGCAAGACAAATGGCCGTTTGGGCCACAGGAAGAGACCCACTTAAATATCTATTAAATAGTTTTTCAGTAACACAGTAGGAACCCTGACAGAATGCAGGCTATAACAAAGAACAAGAAATGACTAATAACCCTGTGTTGCCCTAGATAAATTAGATGAAATTAAAGATGGAAAAAGTCCATTGATTTTACAGCTCCAAATTGGTCTCAGACATTAGAACACAATATTCTTTCTTTATAGTGTGTTCAGTTGGTTTCAATTTACTCTAATAGTGAAGCACCTCCCCTCCTGTTGGAGGGTAAAGAAATGACCATTATGAGTATTAACAACATGCCAATTTAATTGACAACATAATCTCACTTCAAGTTAAACTAACTGAAACATAATCTCACTTCAAGTTAAACTAACTGAAAGGTGATCTATATTGTATATCACTAAGCTCCTGAAAATTTCATATAAATCTGCCCAAATGACTGATTTTCTGACAATCTTTTTTTGTTACTGTTTCTCACTTTGAAATTTGGTCAAACATGAAGTTCTTTAGTATCACAGACTACCTACATTTTAGAGCTTTAAGGGCCCCTATAAATTATCTTATCCCCTCATTTGATAGAAAAGGAAGCTGGAACCCAGAAAAAATGATTTGTCTAAAGTAATATAGTTAGCTAGTGGCACACCTGAGGCTAAAATTAAAGCCTGAAATTTTAAAAGGCTCCTTAAGATTTATAATGCTTCATATACATAATCATTCACATATGCATTTATTCTCACACACACACACACACACCTACCCCTATTATGAAGTACATTTTACAAATGAGAAAACCAAGCCTGCAGCAAATTAACTGATTTGGGCATGGTGGTCACAGATTCAGTAAGCATCTAAGAGTGCTCTTCTCACTAAAAATTCCTTGGCTTTCTCCTTTCAGATTTCAATTCAGGAGCCATCCCTTTCAAGAGGCCTTTTTCAGTTCCTCCATTTGTAAGTCCTTGTCTCCCCCCCAAAAAAATAACTTTGAATTTTTTTGGGTCTATGGACTATGTTTACTTATCTGGGAACACATTGTATTCCCTTCCCACCCCACCTAAATTCAGGCAGGAAAATCAATTTTGTCTTTGTATCCCTTTTACCCAACAGGACTTGAAACATAATTACTGGTGCTTAATATTGCTGGTTGCTTGACTTTCTTTGTATAACCTCTATCCTCCCCCTCTCTTCTCTGATGCTTCCATACCCTAATGTAGGTCTCCTCACCACCTCATGCTTCAGTCATGTTCCTACTCTTTCTGACCCCATTTGGAGTTTTCTTGGCAAAGATACTATTGTGGTTTGCCATTTCTTTCTCCAGTTCATTTGATAGATGAGGAAACTGAGGTTTATAGGATTAAATTACTCGCCCAGGTCACAAAGCTAGTAAGTGTCTGAGGCTGGATATGAACTCAGGGAGATGAGCTTTCCTTACTCCAGGCCCAACACTCTATCTATTGCACCATCTATCTTCTCCCCCACCCCAGATTCCAAGACCATTGTAAAGTAGGCTGGTAGGTCTCCCTGCCTCAAGTCTCTCCACACTCCAGTTCATCCTTGGCTAAGCTATCAAACTGATCTTAAAGATAAAAAAACAGGTCTGACCATGTTACCCCCACCCCACAATTTAATTAGTGTGTTCCTATTGTTTTCAGGATCAAATTTAAAATCCTATTTGGCTTTTAAACCATACAACTTGGCTTCCTCCTAATTTTTCCATTCTTCCTATGCTTTACTTCCCAACATAGATTCTTCCATTCAGTAACCCTGGCCTCTCTCTGAGCATTTTCCAGGCCTGGAATGCTCGTCCCTTCCTCATCTCTACCTCCCAACCTCCCTGGCTTCCTTCAAGTCTCAGCTAAAATCTCAACTGGAAGAGGATTTCCTGAATCACCTTACTGTTATGCCTGCCTGCCATCTGATTTATCCGAGATACATTTTATTTGTGTGCAGTTGTCTTCTCCATTTGCCTGGGAGTTCCTCCAGAGCAGGGACTGGCTTTTGGTTTATTTTGCCTTTCTCTGGCTCTTCATTTCTCACAGGTGGTTTAGTAAATGCCTGACAACTAACTCACTGTTTATAGTTTTCCTGATTTGTATGTTCTTTATTTCTTTCCCTTCTAATTTTACATAGATATCAGTTGTGACCCGACACCACCTTTAGGATGTACACACACTGCTATCTCTAGGCAAGAGGTAGGGATTGACCTGAAATTTCATTTGATAGTAAACTAAAAAAATTAATAACATACACACATGATTGAGAAAATGTGCTCAAAAAGACCCATCTCTACTTAGAGCAGTAAGAAGTTGTATCTTGCTCAGGGTTCCACAGCCCCTGTGTGTCAGAGACAGAACTAAAACCAAGTTTTTCATGCCTCCCAGGTTGACTCTTTCCACCACTACAACAAGCCACTTCTTGATGGAAAAAGTATTTACTATTTATAAACTTACTTGGTTCAAGTATAACTACATAAGTAGGAAATTTGTCGATAGGCAGAATTTTAGGCACACAATCAGGATTCTTTTTATCCAATGATGGCAAGGCATTAGAGCAGAGTTTCTTAATTTAGGGACCATAAATTATTGTTTTTAAATATTTTGATAACTGTTTTCAATAGAATCAATTTTCTTTGCAAGCCTACATATTTCATGCATTAAAAAACATAATTCTGAGAAGAGATCCATAGGCTTCATTAGATTTGCCAAAGGGGTTTATAACACACACAAAAAAGATTAAGAATCCCAGCAGTAAGAGAATTTGTCAATTTTTCAAATACTTGTTGATTTTTAAAATTTTACTTTATATACTAATCAAGAGACAGATATCTCAGAGGTAAGTGTTACAAATGAACACATACTTTTAAACCTATGAATTCAAGTCAGACCTTTTCAGAGAGATGATTTTTTGAGATTTATTTTTCTATCCAGAAAAGTCACTGATATGAATGATCTTTGATTACTTTAATAGTTTCTAAAAGAGAAAAAAATTAGCTCTTAAGTCTCTGTCAGTAGTAGTTATGTTACCTAGTAATTTTGTCTGACAGAATTGGAGACAACAAAAAGTCCCTCCCAAGAACAATGAGTTGGACAAAACAAAAATATCCACTGTACATCCTTTGGTCAGAATGTATTTCCTATATTCTGAAGTTTTCCAACAACCTGAATATGTACTCTACAACATTCTTTTATATAACTAAATCATGTCTGTGTCTTCTTGGGAACATATGGTTGACAGTGTTTGACAGTGCTTATATGGAAATGGAAGAGGTATGCAGGGACCATAAATCATGTAAATATTTACTATGGATCTCTCTTGGGTAAAAAGAGTATACAACATTTATGCTGTAAGACAAACCCTGCCCACTAGAAGTTTATAATCTGAAATTGTAGACAATAGGAGAAAAAGTAAAAATGTGAGAAAGTCAAGCTTTTTAACTTGGAAGATCACTGAACAGAAAAATCTAGCTAGCAGGATTATCTGGGGCAAGTAACTCTTTCAGTTTTCTTAAAGTCTCTTGCAACTCTAAAATTCTATTTTTTGAGGGAAAGAATTCTGTACTACAAATGACTAGTCAGTCTATAATCAAGGCATTTTATATCAGAGGCATCTACAATTAATGTTTAGAGGGGAAAGAGTGCCTACAACACAATGGTTTGCTCCTTTTAGCTTATCTAAAAAAAAAAAAATCTGATAAACCTGTCTTGCCTGGAACCAGATATGTAGATGACAACCCTCAAATCATCCTCAGAAGAAATGTGTGCCCCCCATCATCCTCCTTTATCAGACACTGCTGTAAGAAAGGGCTGTAACTTATGAAGTCCCCCCCTTTTTTTTAAACCCTTATCTTCCATCTTGGAATCAATACTATGTATTGGCTCCAAGGCAGAAGAGTGGTAAAGACTACGCAACGGGGGTTAAGTGACTTGCCTAGGATCACACAGCTAGGAAGTGTCTGAGGCCAAATTTGAACCTCTCTAGGCCTGCTTCTCAATCCACTGAACCACCCAGCTGCCCCCATGAAGTACTTTTCTAAAAGTCATTCCAGCTCTGCTACACAAGTAATTATTTCAAGGACATTTTGCCCCAAATCCAAAAGTTGTACCCAAAGTAGCAACTCCTGGACAACACATTGAGTTGGGAATGAATTCTAACAAGAAATAATGCTAAGTCTTTGAAACCTATTCAATAGAAGGATGCCAACACTGTGAATAGTAAAATAAAAATCTGAAAATGTTATTCCATTAAAAGATTATCACCAAAGATTCTTTTATACAAAAGATTTATTCATAAAAAGTTGTTTGAAGCAATTTTAACTGCTCTAGGAAATGTTGCTATTTAAAGAGGCAAATCCTTTTGTAATATAAATGTTTCTAAGAATTCAAAAGACCTGAGATTTGATTTCTTGATTATTCCCCCCACTTACAGAGATGAGACTCACAGGCCACCCAAAGATGATGCTATTAACTCATTAATATGAGACACATCACCTGTATATAGGGCCTAAACCTAGTCAAGGCTCCCCAGAGTCCTTTAGCCTAAATAATGACCTAAGAGTCCTAGACAGTAGTGAGCAATCAATATCCATACTACAGAATACAAAGGTTCACAGTGAGTTGGATAGGCCAAATCTTTTTACAGCAAACTGGGGAGGGAATCAGAAGGATGACTGTTCAAATTACTTGGGAGAAATTTCATTCTGTAGAACACTGCTCAAAGTAAATAGCCCCTCTTCCATGGCTTGGAAATTTTTCTGACAAACCATGCTGAGCATTTGGATACATGATGTGGCTTCTATTTCCAGATGAAGGATTAGTATTGGCTGCAGGGCGACAAAGCTTTCTTACACCAAAAAAAGGGAACTGACCACATAGAGTTTAGTAGAAGATTATGAGACTGTTACCACCCCCGAAAAGGTACAACACAAGATTCTATACCAAAGACAAAATAAAAAGATCTACTGCAACTGCAAGCACTGTAGAGGGTATAAACCCAGCTAGAATCCTCAGAGAATAAATGAAACACAGCTAGTGTTCTCAAAGAACATACAATGCAGAAATGAAGATAAATGTATTAAAGCCCAATGTACTTAAGCATATTTTGTTTGCCATGTTTTCAAAGCATAGATATGGGACTAAATGGGCAGCAAGGTGGTATAGTGGATAGAGGACTAAGTCTGGAGTCAAGAAGACCTGAATTCAAATCCAACCCCAGACATTTACTCGCTGTGTTACCCTGGGCAAGTCACTTTACTCAGTTTGGCTCAGTCTCCTCATCTATCAAATGAGCTGGAGAAGAAAATGGCAATTCAGTATCTTTGCCAAGAAAATCCCAAATAGGGTTCTAAAGAGTCAAACATGATTGAAATGAGTGAACCATGATGACAAAATGGAATCAAATACTTTCATACTGTTGTCATGTTCTTTTGTTGTATACATTTTCTCCAGACAGCTATAAGAATCATTTATGAAAGGCAACAATACTTTGTTTCTTTGGCAAGTCTTTCCTCTTTCCTCCACCCTACACAAACCACCTTATTAAGGTAATCATAACACAAAGGCACTCAGTTACACTTTTGGGGAGCACAGAACTTTGATTTTATCATTTATGACTGTTAATGTTTGGAAACTCCCTCCGCTGGCAATGATGGCAACTCATTCTAAACTCTAGGGGATTTGCCTAGGGCAGTGATTGCAAACTTTTTAGAGATGGAGTGCTGGGACCCACTCCCAACCCCCAGACTGAGTGCCTGCCCCCCCACCATGTGCTGTGCCTTGCCCCCCCCTTACCCTCCAAAGGGGAGAAAGTGTTCCCACTGGGGTGCTGGGTAGAGGGTGGGTGAAGTGAGGAATGTCCTCAACAAGTGTAGAAAGGGGGAGGGGAGTGCTCTGCTCCCCTACAGCTCTGTTGCCTGTGATCTGTCCACTGTACCCCTCATTTGCTCTGATTGGCTGCTGCACAAGGGGATGGGTGATGTGAAAAATGTGTTAACAGGCATGGTGGAGAAGGGGAGAGGAGCAGCTTCATCTGAGCCCCTCCACCTTTCTAGTAATGAACTTGGAGGTGATGGCACTTGGATGTGTGCCCAGAGAGTGCTCTGCATACCATCTTTGGCACCCATGCCATCACTGTCCTAGGGTACTGAGATATTTAGCAACTTAGAAACAGACTGAGAATTGGAAAGAAATATCAAGGCCATTTGAGCATCAGAGGAGTGAAGTCCCACAGATAAAATAGAAGGGCAGTGACTTGAATCCAGGCTCTACCATTCTCTTTGCCCATCCATGGTCACCCAGAGTTAGTATGTACCAAATATAGGATTTGAACTGTGTAATTAGAAAATCTTGTACCTTTGAACTACATCTCCCAGCATCCCTTTCTTCTTTTATCCCCACCTTGTGTGCTGTATTGTATATAGTTGGATGTTTTACCCATCCTCTCCCTTTTTCCCACATGTGCAGCTGGGTGAGCTCTCTTTTTCTCTAGCCTTTTATTTTCCTTTTTGCCTAAAATTATTATTAATAAATCTTATTAAATATAATACTTGGAGTATTCTGGATATTAATTTTTAATCTTACAGAACTGGAGTCTTCTGAAATGCAAGTCAGACTTTCTCTGCCAGAAGTCTACTAACTCAGATGTACTCAGAACTAGCAAAACTCCATGGCTAGAATTAAAATGAGCAATTGTTGATATTACAGTTTTTCTAAGATATAATCTTCATCGCTTGCTACTGCCCACAATTCAAAGTTCATAGCAGTCCCAGAAGTTGTAAACACAATTCTAGAAAGCTACATAGTCTGGACTAGCAGAGTATGAATAGCTTGTCCTGAAAGATCTAAGATAAGAATTATGTCAGAGGCAGCTCTAACCTCAGTTAGAGCACAAAGGTTTCTACTCTTCACAGAATCATTCCAAAATAGACTGGACATTAAGCATTTACCAAGTGTCCACCATGGGCCAGGCACAGTGGGATTCAAAGACACAAGTCCTTGTCCTGAAGGGGCTTCTATTCTGGTGGTAGTTAACACTAAGAAAAGACCCAAGTACATACACAATACAGGTGTTTATGAGGGAGGAGGGGAGGAGGAAAGGGTTCGCTTAGAAGGCAACATATGAACTGAGATTTGCAAGAAATCAGGGATTCCTAGAGGTAGAGATAAGAAAATAAAGCATTCTGGACTTAGAGGGTGCTACCCACTGCCCACCCAATCAAGCCCAGATAGTTTTTTGACTGGCATGAAGCAGTAGGAACTACAGAAAGGCCAGGAGCCAGAATGAAGATTGGGAAGAGTGCTCTCACTGGTGGTCCAGTTTGAGTTATTTTATTAGGAAAAATCATTACCCACTGAACAACTGGCATATGTTAATAGCAGACAGGGGAAACAATGCAGATAGTCAATTCAAAGGGATATTTTTGAGATACAAAAAGTCCAGACAAAACACAGAACTGCTAAATTCTTATAACAGGTAAAGTTCATACATTTATGGCTAGAAATGATGAGGATGGGGAGACCAGAATATTTTGTGCCTAGGCCAGATGTGCCTTTGTAAATGATAAATCCAAGGATGTCTGTGATACTAATTAGGAATGCTAATGAAAACACCTGTGCACTAGACCAGCTTTCCATTATAAATTTTAGCCCTTCCTGCCAAAGACTATCTATTTTTTAAGGAATTTGAAAATTATCCCCAAAATTAATTTAGACAGCTAAGACATGGTTACTCATGAAGTTTCATTATGCTGCCATGATAAGAGAATTAATTCCACAATAATGGGGTAGAAAGATGACAGCAAAAATCTTCATTTGAAGAAAATTATTTTGGTGGCTCTTTGGAGGATGGAAAGGAAGCTTGCAAAAGGAAAACTAAATAGGAATCTATTGAGTAGTTTAGGTAGAAGAGGGCTTGCACTGAGTGTAAATGTATGAGTAGATCATGGAGAAAGAAGTGGCAAGACCTGACAACTGATTAACATGGGATGATGAGTGGAATTATAGAGTCCATGATGACATCAAGACTGAGAACCTGGGTGACTTGGAGGATGGGACAGCCTTTAAGGTTCAGAATGGAAAGTCTGAGGGTCAGATAGGGAGATGAGTTCTGTTTTGAACAAACTGAGTTTGAGATAGCTCCAGAACAGCCAGTTTGAAAGGAGTGAAGGTGATACAAGGCTGGATCATCAGAGAACCTCTAAATCTAGATATGTAGATATGGGAATCATATGCATAGTTTATAATTAAACCCATAAAATTCATGAGTGAGAAGGTCTAGGGGGAAAAAAGTGGATCTAGAACAGAGACTTGGGGTACACCCAGAAAGAGGTGTGACATGGATGATGAATCTACAAAGGGTTAGAGAAGGGGGAAATAGGTAGGAGAATAGTATCATGAAAACTCAGAGTTACCTCGAGTAAGAGTATCCAGAAAGTCAACAGTGTCAAAATGTGCCCAGAGGTTGAAAGTAAGGATAAAGAGGTCATCAGATCTGGCAATTAAAAGATCATTTGCCTAGATGACTTCTAGGATATCTTCCAATTCTAAGTCTATGATCCTAAAGACTTAGAAGTGATATGATAGCTATCTTCTAGTATTTGAAGGGCTGTCAGGAAAAGGGCATTAGATTTATTGTTTGTCTGCAAAAGGCAGAACTAGAAGCAATAGATGATTAACTACAGAGAGAAAAACTTAGTTTCAAAGGAACACTAAAAAATTATAATTATTTGAAAGTAGAATGGGCTGCCCAGGGAGGTATGAGAAGTGATGAGGTCCCCCTCACCCCAGTGAGGAGTAAGGACCCCAATTAAGGGTCCTTAACCCAAGGCCAAAGGAAACTTGTAGTGGAATGGGTGTTCACAATCTACTTAACTATGACCACTTACAACTTTTCTAATAGCATAGCCGGACCACTGTTCTTGGTGGAATGCAAACTCCCTGAGGGCATGGATTGTCCACTCAGTATTTGTATTCCTTTTGCCTTATATGAGGATTTTGTAGTCTAATGCAAAGGGAATTCTTGTTCACATCTGTGATTTAGACAACAAAGTCTCAATATTTCATGGAGTGGCAGAGAGAAAACTGGATCTGTTCTACTGTGGAATGAACCACTTTGGGAGGTAAAACAATTATCTGCAGGGGTGGAACAGGGGGACTTCTTGATGTCAAGATTAAATGATCTCCAAGTTCTCTTCCAACTCTGAGATTCTATGGTTTTGTAAAAGAGTAACTTTTGTTGAGTGATAAAGTCAGAAGAGGTGGGGCAGTTGGGTAAGAAAAGATTTCAAGGAGAACTGGGAGCAAATTCTTAAAAGGAATTTGGCTGAGAAACAAGCACAGGATGGTGGGAGCTAAAGAAGGATTTTTAAGATTTTAAAGATTTGGGCATGTTTTTAGGAAGTAGAAGAGTGAAGATTAGAGAGGGGATAATAATGGGAGCAATCAGCTAGAGAGAGGTAAGGGGTAGATATAATCATAGGTCCGAGTGAAGGCTTGGGCCTTGATTGAGGAAAAGGAATACTATTTCATCAGAGATTGGAGTAAAGAATGAAAAAGTAAGAGGTGAAGTGAACAGGCTATGAGAGAAAGAGAAGAGGGAATTCTCACCAATAACCTCAAATCTTTTTTTCAGGGGAATGAGGGATGGGATGATACTGTAGACTTATAGAGAAAAGCTTTGGCACATCCTCTGCTTGTAGTGTTGTGCTGAATTAGGGGGAAATGGTAGCATTGCCTATTCTACTGAGAGTACAGTTGAGATAAGATAACATGAATTTGTATTCTCTCTCTCTCTCTCTCTCTCAAGGACATTAAAAAATCCTTTAAAGAGCAACATTTAAATGGCTCAAGGGATTAAAGTGAGGAAAGGAGGATAAATTTGGCAAATAGGGTAGAAAGATGATAGATCATGGTGAAGAGGAAGGATAAGTTCCTGAGACAAAAAGGACTGGAAGAGATAGAACCATAGTTGAGTGTGACTGGATAAGAAAAATGTCAGTTATTGATTATAGAATGGAACCCTTGAAGATGATAGAAAGTCCGAGGGTGTGGCCATCTGTGCATGAAGCTTAAGTGGTGTAATAAGTAATGGGAATTTAGCAAATTGAGGAATTTTGAATTAGGGTACTGGTAGAAGCATATACATTTAAGTCCCCTTTTATGAGGGCCCAAGCAGTGTAGGGAGCATTAATTTTAATATGCCACTAAAGAATGGGGGTTCAGTTATGATTAATAAAAAAGTTATAAGATGGATATGTGTTAATAGCAATCCCCACATTAAGGCTCAATTTGTGTTTTAATGCAAGGTGAAAAAAAGCCACTTTTAAAAAAGGAGCATTTTAAACGACCCTCGGTATAAAGTTTGAGTGCTTGGGTGCCTAATTTGATGCCTTCAAGAAAATCATGTCAGACCCAAGCACAAAATCTGGGGCAAGTTCTGTAAAAATATTTTCTACTCCTTGGTCGTCAAACACCCTCTACCGCTGCTGAAATGAAAACTCCCTGTTTAAGGTGTCTCAATGCCGGAATTTTCCACCTGGAAACTAGTAACCTCGTTTCCTGAAACAAAAGGGATGCACTTCAGTCCTTGGCAACAATGACCAAGGATGCCCAACCTGACACGTACATTGTCCAGATGGTCTGGACCGCCCCGGCTTCCTCACAGAGCCAGCACGGCCTATACGGCCCCCTGCCAAAGACCCTCGACCCTTCGGAGTCGCCCAGCTCGGGAGGACCGGCAGCCTCGGCCAGGGGAAAGTGCAGCAGGGACAGAGAGAGGGGAGCCTGGGCGGGAAGCTGAGGGAGGAGGAGGAGCCACGCACCTGCCGGCCGGCCCGGTCTCCTAGGGTATCCACTGGGCTTCCCAGTCCCCAGGCGGAGGGAAGCACAACGAGGGCAGGGCAGGTCTCGCGGGGATCTTTGTCTCCCCGGCGCCGAGCTCCGTGCCTGGCACGGAGCAAGAGCGCAGGACGTGCCCCCCGGTGAACGCTAGCTGAGCCCTCTCTTAGGAGCCGCGCCGAGGCACCGATCTTTTAACCCCCATTCACCCTAAGGGATAGGGCACGGCCCAGGCCGGCCAGCGCCCCTTCCCCCGGCCAGGCCGCGCGCCCGCGCGCGCCCGCCCCCAGGGGCCCGCGCCCACCTCGGATAGGAAAGCGCGCGCGGCCCCGCGCCGCTACCGCCCTCCCCAACCCTCCCC
Source organism: Monodelphis domestica (assembly GCF_027887165.1). Classification (NCBI taxonomy): domain Eukaryota; kingdom Metazoa; phylum Chordata; class Mammalia; order Didelphimorphia; family Didelphidae; genus Monodelphis; species Monodelphis domestica. Next base: position 28,230,903 of record NC_077232.1, on the reverse strand, counting down.
CAGCCCCGCGGCCTCCGCCCCAGCCGAGCCCGGCCCGCCCCGGCTCCGGCCCGGTCGCGCCGCCCCAGCCTGGGCCTGGGCCCGGCTCGCGCGCCCGCGCGCCCCAGCCCTCCCGCCGACCCCCCGCGCAGCGACCCAGAGGGAGGGCCCCGGGAACGGGGGAAGCCTCCGCCGCTCGCTCGCTTGCTTGCTCGCTCACCTCCGGCGGCGCCAGAACCGACAGGGCCTTCTCCCACACCGTTTGAAACCGCTCAGGCCACCGCACCCCGCAGTGTCCTTATTGCCTATTGGCTCCCGGAGGACCGCCCCCCACATTCTCATTGGCCGGTTTGAAAGGGCTCCCGGCACGCGCCCACCGCGCTCTTAAAGGGGCCGCAGGAGCTGGACCCTCCCCGTCCCCCGCCCCGGGGCGGAGCCGCGTGGCTCTGGGGGCTCGGGGCCGACATCCGAGTCCCGCAGTCCCATTCAGTAGGGAAGCTCTTTGAGGGCCGGGCTGTCTTCCTTTCTGAATATCTTCAGCGCTTAGCGGGGCGCCGGACTTGCTCCTTGTCTCCTATGCGCGGTACCTGCAGTAGCCCAGGGATGCCAAACAATGGAGTGGCTGGACTCTGGCTCTTAGGAGACATTTGAGCCTAGGACAATGTGCTTAAGAAAGGGGCGAGTAGCTCAGGAAGGCGAGGTGCCATCTGTGAGAATGCCCAAAATGGATACAATCTAGCCGTGTCACTCCCCTACCGGATCAGCTCAGTGGCTCCCTACTGCGCTAGTACCAACCACAAACCACCCCGTTGGGCTCTCAAAGCCCTCTGCAAACTCCCCACCCCACCTCCCCGCGATCCTCCTGCCCTCCTTACCTAGCTGTGACTCCCCGCCCTGCACTGCACAATCAGGCCAAACTGGCTTTGTCTCAGTTCCTTGTGCTGGGGACTCCACCTCCCTGTTGTGGTTCAGTTCTTCCAGTCCTGTCCAACTCTTCATGACCTCATTTGGGATTTTCTTGGCATAGATAATGGGGCACTTTACCATTTCCTTCTCCAGCTCATTTGACAGATGAGGAAACTGAGGCAAACAGGGTCAAGGGACTTGTCCAAGATCACTCAGCTGGTAAGTATCTGAGGCCAGATTTTAACTTAGGTCTTTCTGACCCCAGGGCCTGCAGTGTACCTTGGTGTACCACCAAGCTTCCCCTTCCACCTTCCTTCTCTGGGACTATACCAGTTGTCCCCTCTGGCTTCAGCAACACTTCCCTCCTCATGCCTGCTTTTTTATAGAATCCCTCTCTTCCTCCCAAGCTCCTCAGTTCACTACTACTGCCCTCCCTTACATTTAATCACCTTGTATTTATTGTGTTCTTCTTGTGTGTGTATTTTAGATATAGATGATGTCCCCCAATAGAAGGTTAGGAAACACTTCCTAACAAGTAGAGTTTTCCAAAAAAAGAAATGGATTTTCCAGAGAGGTGTTTTGGTAGAGGCTTAACAATTACCAGTCAGGAATGTTAAAGTGAAGATTCCTTTGGGTATGAATTAAACATAGTGGACCAACTTTCCAATTTAGTGATTCTGTAACCTTTGTGATCATCATCTTTAAAATAGGGGTGATAATAGCAACCACTTCAAGGAAAACTCTATCTCAGACCACCTTTTTTCTTCTTTGTATGTTTCTTGCCTCTCTCTCTCTCTCTCTCTCTCTCTCTCTCTCTCTCTCTCTCTCTCTCTCTCTCTCTCTCTCTCTCTCTCTCTCTCTCTCTCTTTCCCTCTCTTTCTCTCCATCTACCTATCATAGCTAGGTGGCACAGTAGATGGCACCAGTTCTGGAGTCAGGAATCTTCACTTTCATGAGTTCAAATTCAGCTTCAGACACTTCCAGCTGTATGAAACTTAATCCTGTTTCTCAGTTTCCTCAGCTGGAAAAAGAGCTGGAGAAGGAAATTACAAACCACTCCAGTATCTTTGCCAAGAAAACTTCAGATGTTGTCATGAAGAATTGGACATGTCTGAAACATCTGAATAGCAGCAGTAAGATCCACCGTCTCTTAAGTTAACATAAGTAGTGTTTTACAAACTTTAAAGTACTATAGACATGCTAGCTAGTATTAGCTCTTCCTTCTATATCTGGTCCTGAGGGTCAGAGGCTCCTATTGACCCCTTTAGGAACAGGTTTGAGCTAGAAGATACAAGAGAGAATAGAAAGTCCTAAGAATACATTCTACCTTCAGGATCTAGCAGGTAGCACAACTTAAAGACCATAAAATGTTAGAGTTGGAAGGGACCTTAGAAATAGCAGTACAACCTCATTATTTTGTAAGTAAAAAAACCCCAAAACCCAACAACAAAAACAAAAACAGATGGGACAAGATAAGGGACTCACCTTAGGGTCACACTGTGATTGGCACAGCCAAGGCAGGAGTGTTTACAGAGCACTTCAAGATTTGCAAAGCGCTTTCTAAACGCTGTCTCATTAGATCCTTACAACAACCTTGGGAGTTAGTTCCTATTATTGCCCCCATTTTACAGATATGGGAACTGAGGAAGGTTAAGTGACTTTCCCAGGGTTATACGGCTACTAAGTATCTGAGAGAGGACTTGAACTTTGGTCTTTCTGAATCCTGACTCCAGACCTAGGCTCTATTCAATGCACCAGCTGGCTGCCACAAACTTAGCAACATGCTTGAAGATTTCCTAGTCATCTTCAATCAAGCTTCCACCTTGACTTGAAAGCCAAGATCCTACCTTGGGACTGTGGGCTTCTGATTGGTAATAATTTACCATACGAAGCCTGAACCCAGTGCATTGAGTATCACACCCGTCTCTCCTTCCCTGCTCCAAATTCCACCTCAGCTTACCCCAAAGCCTCCTGAGAACAGAAATCAAATGGACATCATCATTGATGGAAAGGAGGTGTTGATCACCATGTGACTCCAAAACACTCCTCCCTGGCCACCATTCCCCTATATGTGTTGATTTCTCCTATTAGAATGTAAGCTTCTTAAGGGCAGGAGCTGTTTTGGTAAACCTCTACTAAACAGCATTTTATTCCCTACTTCCTTCAGAGACATTAAGTCACTAGGCAGGATTCAAACTGGTCTTTCATATCCATCCCTGCACTATGAGGTCATGCTTTGAAGTAGAATCTGGTCCTAGCTGTCCCTATGTTCTTTTTGCTTACCCCACACCCTGGGCAAGTCATTTAACCCCCATTGCCTAGCCTTTACTGCTCTTCTGCCTTGGAACCCATACTTAGTAGCAATTCTAAAACATAAAGTAAGGGAGAAAGAAACAAAGAAACAGAAAGAGGAAGGAAGGGAGGGAGAGAGGGAGGAATAGAAGGAGGAAGGAAGGATGGATGGATGATTCAAGTTCTCCAATGAAGGGGTCTGCCCCAGGGGGGCTGGCGGAACATCAGTCATGACTCCAAGGCAGGCAAAGTGATTAAGAAAAGCTAAATTTATATTAAATTATCATAAATTCCTAAAATACTGAACATAGTGGTTAAATAACTCCAGAAAGTCCAATCTCTCCAGTGAGTAACGTTAAAACCATTACACATGAGCGCAGGAGAATTGCTTCCATTAGCTTAGGACAAAGAGATTTTTTTGCTTTTTACATAGTAAATCAGTGCTCAAATAGATAATTCATCAAATATGTTCTCTCTACATTCTGCACAGACCAAGTGCAACGAGATCTTTCTCTTTTCCAGGGGAGCAGTTTGTTCATTCCCCTTTCCCGCAGATGATGAAGTTTCTTTCCTCTCAGAGCTGGGTTCCTTATTTTTTCACTCCTAAGGGTGACATCACTGAGCTCTCCAGCCCTTTCTTAGCACCCTCTCCTGACACCGCTCCATGCACTCAGAGGATACCCAGTCCTGGCCTTTGTAGCCTGCTGGCCTCAGTCTTGGAACAGGCCAGAGGAGGGAGTAATGGGGAAATAAGGATCTATCTTGGGCCATCTTAGAATTAGCAAGGAAAGGTTTTTGTCCTAGTACTTCTCCTTCATTAGCCTAACTTGGTGCCTCTTTTCTCAAGCGAATTAGGGGAAGAACCAATCAGACAAGGGGTTTGGGGCAAATGCCACAGGAACTGTTTCAAGTTGGGAAATTGCCAGCTCCTCTCCAAAGATATGGAACCCCTTTTTACAGCTGGGCTGCAGGACTGCTGGGAATATCCCTTCTGCTCTAGGATTGGACCCAGGAGCAAAGTTTAGCCAGCAACATCCCTTCTCTCCTTCTATCCAACTACTTCCCAACTCAAGTTCCAAACAACATTCTAGGCAAAAAGACCAGGAAGCACTTAGATATGATCTGTTAGGACCTCACTTACTGCTCCCTGATCCTTTCCTTCCCAACACTGTGGCATCTTTTGCATGCCTGGTCCCAGCCAAACAGAGCTGAGACGTTGCCTGCTACTTCTCCAAGTCTGTCTTCTTAGTCCACCAATGATCCATTTCCCAGGGTCAGAAGATCGGAAACTGGGGGCAGGTCCCAGAGCCAGAGGGGTGGTAAGGGTAGCCATCCTCACAGCCCAGCCCTGTATTTCAAACTGGAGATACTAAAGAAAACTCACCCTTCCCAAAAGCCCGCTTCCTAGGAAGCTCCCAGAGGACCACGATGCCATGTGATTAGAGCCAAAAGAAGCAACAGAAGTGAAAGGTGTTGGATAATGGTGCCAGGTAAAGGCTGGCATCCCTCCCCTGTCATCTGCTTTGGCACTAGTCTGAGGATTAATAGCCCCTGGGAGAATGGGTGCATGTCAGAAGATGGCCTCCTAAAATGGCAGCTAAGCTAGTTTGATCTAACATGAAAAACTGTAATAAGTTTTTCAATATCCCAATGAGCTACAGGCTTATTTAGATCATGGTGTTATTTAGAAAGAATGTCAGAGATTCCACTTCCTCAGCACCTTCCTGGAGGCTTTGGGGAGCCCAAATCTCACTCTTCAATCCACCTGATCATGCATGGAGATCTGGTCATTCCCACGAGTCTGGAGAGTGCTAGAGGATGCTTGGAGAAGCTTTTAAAGTGCAGGATGGAGACCAGCATTTGGTCCAGTTGGTGCTTCTCAATGGACGCGGCAGGGTCAGGGGACCCAAGTCATCCCAGGGACCTGACAGGTTGCCCCAAGGCTTGTTTCCTTTTAAAAAGGTTCTCAAAAGGCCAGGAAATTCATGACAAGAACCCATAATCCCACAAAGGCAGGAGGAGCCAGAACAGAACCTTGGTAGAAGGAAGGGCGGTGTGAGACTTAGAAAGCTCGCATCTCAGAGCTGGAAGGGACCTAAGAAACCCTGAGTCCAACCCCTCATAAATAACCATCCCCCCAAACTGCAGGAGGTGGTCTTCTAGCCTCTGTTCGAAGACCTCCAAGGAGGGCGAGGAACCATGGTGGGTGGATCCAGCTATCCCATCGGAACTGAGCTAGCACCTATTGCTTCTGACGTCTAGTGGCCTAACCAATGACTTGTAGGGACCTCAGTGTGCCATCCATTGCCAGCAACGGACACCCACGCCAGCCCACCTCTCAAAAACTTCCATATTCCCAAAAGACTTGGGGTCCCACGGAGATGGGAAAATCCGGGAAGGATGCCCATACCAGCTGGGCCAAACCTCTCTCTTCTCACCCTTCACCCATAGCTGTGCCATCACTTTGGTCCTCAGTCCCTCCCTCCTTAGTCCAGCTACTGACGGGCGAATAAGTCCCCACTGAGAAACGGCTCTATTGACCTCTCTCAGGATGGATGAGGCCGTGGCCTCTGATGCTGAGCTCCAGGCGTTAAGGGAGGGGAGTGAGGCGGACCAGATCCAACTTCAGGGCGCCCTCTGCTCCCAGGACCAAGCGAGTCTGGATCTGAGAGCTCCTGTTGAGGCATTCTCTCTGGTGCAGAGGCAGGTGTGGACATGGGGAGAACAGCTCCAGTGGGGAGGCTGGGGACGGGGACGAGGCAGGGAGGACCGAAGGGGCAGGAGGGGGCCTGTTGTTTAAGTGAGCACTAGGGCCGGTGGTTTATGTTTGAGGGAGAAGGACCAGAGGGACCAGAGGAAGGGGGATCTGGGCACTTAGACCTGGCTCTCCGTGGAGAGCTTGCGTTCGTGTTTCCAGCCCGTGTCCGGCAGCGAGCCCCGTCTCTCCGGGGTGGCCGCCGTGTGGACGCTGCTGCATTCCGACTGCTCCTCCTGGAGCAGCTGTTCCGTTTCCGTATCATCCAAGGAGCCGGAGCTGGCCTGGATGGACACCGTGTCGGTCTTCATGCACACGTGGTCCCGGAGGAGGAGGCCCCCCCTGGAGCTTCGTAACTGCTTGAGGTCGTCCCACTCGGCATCGTCACCGCCGCCGGACAGGAGGCAAATCCCCTCTACTATTTTGATCTTCTCCTTGGTGTAGTTGTGCTCGGGCCCAGCCTAGGGGAGAGCGGGGAGAGAGGGGGTCAGCTCTCTGCCAGGGTCTTGGGCCGAGGGAGAAAGGACATGTGGAGAAGTCGGGGAACAAGGGAAAGAGGAGGGGGAGCCCGGATTCATCACACGTGGGGAAATTCACCCAAAGCGAACAAAATAATATTTTAAAATAATATAATATATAATAAAATTATTTATTTATAATAAATAATAACACATTATTAATACTATTATTAAAATAATTATATTATATATTATTAAAATAATAAAATAAAATAATAAAAAATATAAAATTACAAAACAAAACAAAGTAAATGCCAAAGATGAGCCTGAGAGAGGAGGGCCAGCTGGGTCCTGGGCCTGACTTCTGACCCTAATCCCCTGCTGACCTGGGCCAGAGAAGATTGGCCCTTTGGGCTCGGGCTCATGGCATTGCTGGCTTTAGAGCTGGAAGGGTCCTGCCCTATTCTAGAGAGGAGGAAACTCGGAGGCCCAAAGGAGGGCCAGGCTTTGTCCGGTGATACAGGGGGCGAAGGGAAGCGCTGAGACCCCCATCCAGGGCTTCTGACCCCAAAGCCAACCCTTATTCTCCATTATGCACAAGACGGCATCGTTCTCGAGCACAAGTGAAGGGGTTGGACTACAGGATCTCTAAGAGCAACGAGAGCTCGAACATCCTGTGTTCTGTCTCCCAGCCTGGGCAGTCCTTCCTCTCCAATCCCTCCAAGCGCTGACATTTTTGGAAATCAAAACTAAGAGGAGCAGCCAGCATTTCCAGAGCAAGAACTTGGGGCCCAGCACGGTACAAATGGGGTCTCCCTGGATCCCCGCGCCAGCCCGGAGAGGCAGGGGGGGCTGTCACCATCCTCACATCCCCGGGGAGGAAACTGAGGGATGTGGTCCAACCTCGCAGAGCTAGCTAGCCAGTGTCTGACATGGATTTGAACTCAGGCCTTCCAGACTCCAGGGCCCCCGTGCATACATGGGTTAGAATGACCTGGAGGCTGTGGGCAGCCAGCTGTCTAGAGGAGAGGAAAGACCACTGGCCTGGGAGCCAGAGCCCCTGAGTTCGAGTCTAGATCCTATCATGGGCCAAGTCTCACTTCACCTCTATCTCCTCAATCAAAAAGGGAGGACAAGAACCCCCCTTCCTTAGGGCGTCTTTCCTGACCCCTGTCCCTTCTAGTGCCCTCCTCTCTTCATCATTGCCTATTTTTCCTGATCTGAACCAGGCAAGGGAAGGCCCACCGGAGGCTGTTCTCCAGAGAAAGTGGCCTAAAGCCTGGCCTGGGCTCTGCATTTCAATAAGCCCCTCGGTGTGACACTCCCCCTGCCACGTGCGTGTGAGGGCACACACACACACACACACACACACACACACACACACAGCACACAGAGAAAAAAGCCAAAATTAGGGCAAGGACCAGGCTCAAGGCACTGGGCATCTCCCACACGGGAGCAAGTTGGGAAGAGGTCAGGGACCCAATGATGGAGATTCCAAGGATCCTCGAGTTCTCAAAGATATCCATCCCGTGCATGTGCACGCACACACACACACACACATGCACACCCCCTACAGCAAGTACCTGACATGAAGAGGTGGGAGCAAATCAGAAGAGAAAGGGCGAAAGGCTCTCAGAGGGGTGAGAGAGCTGCCAAGGAAGAAAAACAGAGGGAGGGGGGGAGAGAATTGTCACGCGGCTTCCTCTTCGACCTGGGAATCTCAGGAGCTTCCAGAGGACCCGGGACCCCATCTCCTGGGACCTCGACATCCCTCATCCCAAATAGAAATGTTTCCTCCTTTTTTTCCTCTGTGGAAGTCAGGGATGAGGGGTGTGTGGGTGCCGGCCATAGTTAATTTTACTGAACTGCTTTTTCTCACCCTATATTTCTTTTTATTGATGGTCACTGGGTGGTGGTAGTGTATAGTGTGATGGACTTGGGAGTGGGGGAGACCCAAGTTCAAGTCCTGACACAGCATTAAAACAAACAAATAAATAAATGAAAGAATAAATAAATAAACAAACAAACAAATAAATAAATAAATGAATAAATAGGGGCAACTGAGTGCCTCATTGGGTTGAAAGCCAGACCTAAAGATGGGAGGAGCTGAGTTTAAATCTGACCTCATGTAAAAATAGACTTGAATCCAGGACTTCAATCCCCAGAAATCCTTGCTCCACTTCCCAAGAATGCCCTCTAATCTCACTGAATTCTCACCTGGGCTGAGAGCGAGATGAGGTATTTAAACCTGGTTGTGAATAGGCTCGGCCTCTTTTGGACTTCCGTTTTGGAGTGTCTCTTTCATGATGTGAGGTTATCTTGTCTAGGCCTCTCTGGCCTAGACATGTGCTTTCTTATTCTATATTTTCTTTAATCCTTAACCTTTAATAAACCTCATAAAAAATATACTCCTAGCAGAGAGAAACTAATTTCTATCTTGCCTAAGTCTCCCCTAAATTTTAATTGTTACAGTTGGTGCCTCGGTTTCCCCAAAATTTTAATCTTTACACTCAGACACTTTTTTCCTAGCTGTGTGAGACTGGGCAAGTCATAATAATAAATGTAGTCCTTACTTAACAGGGTTATCACAACACACATTTGAGATAATAATGATCTCCTGCATTTCTGTAACTCTTTAAGGTTTCCCCAGAGTCAGAGAGCTTTCTATTTTGGAGCCATGGAATTTTTTTCTTAGAAAATTGAAAATAATAATAGGTAGTTTTCATATCATACATTAAAGTTACAAAGTACCTTACATATACATGTTAACTTATTTGATCCTCACAATAAGCCTAGGAGGCAGATGCTCTTCATATCAAAGCCATTTTAGAGATGAGGAAACCAAGGCTGAAAAAGAGTAAGTGATTTGTCACCCAGCTGAGTGTTCTGATGCAGGATTTGAACTCAAATTTTTCAGACTCCAAGTCTAACACTTTCTCCTCTATGTCCTCATGGGCAGAGAAAAAAAAAATGCCTTCTTACCCAACCTTTTAAGAATTGAATATAATCACAAAGTGTTTTCTTCTTACAAAAATATCCATTTTCTAGTATCAGACAGAAACTCCCAAGAGTCTTTGATCCAAGGAAGCAAAGGAGACAAAATTGAAAAGTGCCAACATTTCATGCTGGCTGCATTTCTACAGAATCCAGGAGTGAAGAATACCCTGGAAGACAAGCCCACCGTCCTCAGATCATAGCTTTAGAGTGTGAAGAGACTGGAAATCCTCTAGTCCAGTGCATCGTTTCCCAGAGGAACAAGCTGAGACCCTTAGAGGAAAAAACGACTTCTCCAGGGCAGCAAGGCAGTAATCCCTTGTTGGAGTCAGGAAGGCTCATCTTCATGAGTTCAAATCTATCCTCAGATATTTACTAGCTGAGTGACCCTGGGCAAGTCCCTTAACTCTGTTTGCCTCTGTTTCCTCATCTGGAAAATGAGCTGGAGGAGGAAACAGCCAACCACTCCAGTGTCTTTGCCAAGAAAAACCCCGAATGGGGTCACAAAAATTGGATACAACTGAATGCATCTTTCTAGGTGGTGCAGTGGGTAGAGTGCCAGATCTGGAGTCAGGAAGACTCATTTTCTTGAATTCAAATCCAGCCTCTGATACTAGTTGGGTGACCCTGGGCAAGTCACTTTACCTTGTTTGCCTCAGTTTCCTCATCTGTAAAATGAGCTGGAGAAGGAAATGGCAAACCACTACAATCTCTCAGTCAAGAAAACCCTAAATGGGGTTACAAAGAGTTGGATATAAAATAAAATGACTAAATAACAATAGCAGCTCTTGGTATAGTGCCCAGCACATAGTAGGCATTTAATTAATGTTTACTGAATCAATGAAGTCTTCCCTTCTGCTCCTATTCCCTGTTTGTTTAATTTTTTTTCAGTCTCTCATAGCACTCTGTTTGGATTTCTATCCATTTATCATATAATTTATCTATGCTATGGGTCTCATCCTTGCACAACCTCCCCACCAGACTTTAATCTCTTTGAGGGCAGGTATTATTTCTTGCTTCATTTTTGTATCTAAAAGCCAAAGAACTCCTTATGGAAATTGCCTCATAAATGTTTGCTAAATTAAATGGAAATAGGCCCAAATTTGAAGAGGAAAGGTAATTCTTTTCCCACAGTAGACTATAAGCTCCTTGAGGCCCAGAATTATATTCCTTCTTTGTCTTTGTATCCCCAGAGCCTAGCCCTAGACTTGGTACATAGTAGGGCAGCTAGATTCTCACCTCTTTCTTATAGCAGAGTTGATTATACATGGCTGGTTTGGGGATGGTTTCGATCTTCACTTCCTGCGTGGAAGTCCGGTAAGAAGGATTGCTGTAGGTCAGGTTCCCCAGGCCAGGATCAGTAAATTTGAATTTTTTGTGTCTAAAGAAAGATGGAGAGAAGGAGAAAAAAAAGTCAGGATTAATTTCAGGAGTGATCACTGATGGATCCATAAGCTTAGAGATCCTGGCTAGGCTTGGGTGTGGGCAGGTCTGGACCCAAGCCTAACTCAGAGGCTCAAGGGGCACTTTTATGGGCAGAGTTTTCAGGAAGGAGAACGTCAGGACGATGATCTTCAAGCTTCAAGATATCTGCAGTGATCACGCTAACATCCTTTGAGTCTAGGCCCATCGGTTCTCTTTCACCCAGTGAAGAATGGTGACTTGTCTCTAACCTAGAGCTCTGGCTGAGAGAGACCTCAGAGGCAATCAAGTCCCATCATCCCACTTTACAAATGAAGAAACTGAGGTCCATAGATGTGAAATGACTTTGATAAGGTCACAAAGATAATAATAATGATGATGATATAAAAATGTATATAAAAATAATGATGGCGACCTAACATTTCTATAATAACTCAAGATTTACATCTTTTATAATATAATAGTTAGAATTTATACATGCATATATAATATGTATTTATGTTAATTTGATATAATATGCTATAATAGTTAACATTATATATTACTTGAAGGAACAGAAACAGCTTTACAGATATTATCTCATTTGATCCTTCTAACAACCCTGGGAAATCACAAAGAAAACAATAAGGAAACACTACCTAACATTTACATAGTGACTCAAGGTTTATATCTTTTATAATATAATAGCTGGCATTTATATAGCACTTTGCTTTACAGATGTTATCTCCTTGGGCCCTTGCAACCATCCTGGGAGGTATTATTATCATCCCCATTTTACAGATGAGGTAAAGGAGGCAAACAGAGGTAATGTGGCTTGCCTAGGCAGGTATCTGAGGCAGGATTCGGACTCAGTCTTTCTGATGCTGGGCTCAGGGCTTTATCCACTGAACCACCTAGTTGCTTCAAATGATAGAGATGAGCTCTTCTGGCCCTCCCAACTGTGTAAGTTAGGTTCTGTCTTATTCTTTTTTTTACAGATGAGAGGACACAAGCTGAGTGGTTACATGACTAGTTTCCTCTATAAAATTAGGGATTGGACAAGGCAGTCTTTAAGGATCCCCCCACCTCTACATTTATGATCATGAGGGTCAGTGTCTGAACTTGAACACGGGACTTCTGACTCCAGTTCACATCAGCTAAGGTTGAACAAAAGGGCTATATCTGTCAGAAAGGAAACCCATTTTTATCTCCATGGCCTCTTCTGTTGCCCTGAACAAGAGTTCATGCATGGGGAGACTTGGGATGAGACTGGCCAGAGGCCAAAGGTGGAGGGACAGGAAAGAAGGAAGAACCCGATGCCATGAGTGGCACAGGAGCCCTGAAGTTACCTGTACAGCACGAGAGCAGCAATGAGCACCAGAATGAGCAGGATACTGAGGAGACCACCAATCATGTAGCTGACATGGAGCCCTTCCCCTAGAGGAAAACATGGCGGCACCATCACTGAAACTGACACACATGGGTCTTTAAAGGAGTAGCTTCATGAGAGCCCTGTGAGACTGGTACTCCTGGTACTCCTAGAGGCAGTGGAAGGAGCACTGACTTTGGAGGAGGAATGCCTGGGTTCAGATCCTAGCTTTATCACTTGTGGGATGGATTTTGGCAGATCATGGAACCTCTCTAGGCCTCTGCTTCTTCATCTGTAAAATGCAGAGGCTGGACTTCATGCCCCCCCAAGGGCATTACCTTCCAACTCTAAATCTATGATTTTATGACAGATGAGGAAACAGGCTCAGAAAAATTAATTACCCATGATAACACAGAGGCAGGATGTGAACTCAGGTCTTCCTGACCCCAAGTCCACCTAAGTTATAGGTCCCCTTTTTTTTCTCCCAAGTATAACATCATCTATTAATAGGGGCATGTGATCTATTAATAAAGGATGGGCCAATCACAAATGGCTCGACAGGAAAGATTTAGGCCTTGGGTTCTTAACCTAGAGTACCCTGACCTCCACAGTATCCGTAACTAGATTTAAGGGGGGTGGGGAGTCTGAAAACTTGAATAAGAAAAAAAAAATCTTTATTTTCATCAACCTCTAACTGAAATTTAGCACTTCTTCCAGTTGCTTGTTTGTCCATTCATTCACTTATTTTTGGTTTAATATAGGAAAAAACTTCCTTGGAATTAGAGCAACCATCCATTAGAATAGGCTGCTTCAAGAGGCTGGGGGATGCCTCTCAATTGAGGTCTTCAAGCAATCCTTTAATTACTTAAAAACATTATTCTGAGATGATACACGTATAAGCCAGATTGACTTGTTTGCCAGCTCTGGGACAGGGGGAAGGAAGAAGAGAGGGAGCCAATTTGGATCATATAACTTTGGAAAACATGTGGAAATTCATTAGTAAATAAATAAATAAACCTAAAAAAATCCATTATTCTAAGAAGGGGTCCATAGTCTTCATAGACTATAAAAGGGATTCGTGACACCAAAAAAGTTCTCTTGGTCACCCCATATCCACAGTAGCCCTATGCAAGAACCATCCACAATTCTCTGCCCAAGGAAATCTGGGTTAGTAATGAACCCCACTTATTCTGTGCTGTTAGTTGCTCTCTCTCATTTGCTTTATCTAAAACGAGATCTGAGAATCTCTAGGAACCAGCTGGCAGGTGACTTCCCTTTTTCCTACTGGACCGAAAATGAGGAAAGACCCTACTTTCAGGTCCAGAACATTTTCTTAGCTCCTTTTTTTCCTCACGTATCTCCTTCAAAGAAGAATAGATGGGGAATTCCAAAAAACATGGGAAGCTTTACATGAACTGATGCAAAGGGAAGAAAGTGGAACCAACAGTCTGCACATAATGATTACAACCAAGTAAAGAAAAATATTAAAATATTTCTGAACTTAGATTGACCTCAAGGATCAGTTTTGCCCCCCAGAGGAGAGAGATGACAGAATGGACTTCTCTTCTCTTGGTAGATGCAAAGAGGGAGCTAGAGGCATGGAATGCTGCATGCCCTTTTAGAACAGGTGGCTTTGAGTTTATTTAAATTAATGTTTTAGGAGGCAGTTGGGTAGCTCAGTGGATTAAGAGCCAGTTCTAGAGATGGGAGGTTCTGGGTTCAAATCTGACCTCAGATACCTTCTGTCTTAGAATCAATACTATGTATTGGTTCCAAGGCAAAAGAGTGGTAAGGGCTAGGCAAGGGGAGATAAGTGACTTGCCCAGGGTCACATAGCTAAGGATTGTCTGAGGCTACATCTGAATTTTTAACATTTTTTGGGGGGGGGTGTTCTTTAATTGACATTCTTGCCATCACCACACATTTCATTTTCTTGGTTCCATTTATGTTACTCTACATCAGCTCATGTTCCTCTGAGTTTTTCAAATTCATATTAAAAGCTAGAATTTATATAGCACTTTAAAATTTGCAAAGCACTTTCCATGTTACATCATTTGATCCTTACCATGCTCTTAGAGATAGATATTATCATTCCTATTTTCTTTGCAGATAAGGAAACTAAGGCTGAAAGGTGAAATGCCTTGCCCCAGGGTCAGATAGCTGGTAAGTGTCTGAAGCAGGATTTGAACTCAGTTATTTTGAACTCTAACTCTAGAACTCTATTCAATAAGCCACATAGCTGCCATCACTGTTGGTTCGTTTTTCCTAACTTTTTATTTGTTAAAAGAGAGGATTCAGTGGAGAGGGGGAGAGAGAAGCATGTTGGGAAATAATTGTAGTATTTTAAAAAATCATTAATAACATTTTACATTTTTTTTTGAGAATAAAGAAAAAAGATTTAGTGTCTGAGGGACTGAGAAAGAATATCTCACCATGAAGTATGTCCACTCTGATCAGGGGCTAGGCTAAAGGATGGGCTCTTCAGCCCCTAAAGATTTTCCCAAGAAAATAAAGTGTCATTAGGAACTCCCCCTCATTTCCCAGGTCTTTGGACTCACCTGGGGCAGCAGGCACAGCCTCATTGGAATGTGCGCAGAGACCCTGGCGACCATCTTTCTCTGAGCAGCTATGGGGGCACAAAGAAATGGAGAATTAAGGCTACTGCCAGCACAATGCAGATTTCTCCCCTCCTCCAAGGTAGGGGCAAGGCAGTGTTGAGCTGATAGGAGAGATTCCAAATAAGAGAATATGATTTAAAAACCTGGAGAAGGCAGGACCAAGGGTCAGGGTTTTAGAAAAGCTCAATATTGGAGAACTGTACTATTATGCTTCAAAATATGTTTGTTTTTTTAAAAAGTATGGTTCCATGCTGATTATCTCTAGCAAGAGACATGATGGACTGAGTGCAAAATGAAGCTTTTCTTTGTAATGGGTTTTGTTTTCCTTTTATTCTCAATTGGGTTAAGGTGAGGTGAGAAGGCAATACATTATTCCTGAAAATGGAAAAAAAATGCATTAAAAAAAATCTAAATAAATAAATAAATAATTTTAAAAGTATGATTTCTTTAAAAATTAGAAGCAAGTATGAAAGTGAGCTAGAAGCCAGTAGAGGTAAATAGAACCATATATGAATGTCAAAATGCAGGGCAGGAGGAGCTCTGACAAATAATTAATCTACTTGCCAAATAAAGACCTCAATCAATGGAAAACATGCCATCATGGGTTTTTATGCACTAAATATCCTCCTGAAACATTTTTTCCCTTCTAACTACTTTTGACATGGAGGAGGATTCAAAAGGCAATTTAATATTGCTTCTCTGTTAGGTTATGAGAGCAATTTAAATTTTCTTCTGGAAAAAAAACTAGAGACAAATCACCTGTGATGTAGGGAAATGTTTTATTCTTAAATTTCCCTAAAACACAGAAATGCCAGAACCGAGAACCACATAGATACCCTGATGGAATTTTGACTCCAAGAAATGGTTTGGGCGTAAATTTCAGCCTGACAATGACTAGAATTAGATTAAGCAGCCAATGGCAGTTGATAGAAAAGTTCATGAAGAAGGTCCTGGATGATGCCTAAGGGTTTGTATTTCTTTAACTTTTGCTCTAGGAATCTGAACTGCCAAATGTCAGAAAATGACTGGCTAAAAGTGTTCCTACACATAATTGAAAATTGAATTTAAAAATCCTTTTTGCTCTAGATCTGTGTTTATGTTTTAAACTTTTATACCTGGTCATTATTTTATGATGTTGATAAAATTCTAGAAAAACGATAACTGGGTATGTGGATAGATGTGGGGGGAGGGCGGGGCATGCAGCACCAAAGTGAAATTCATGGAATCTAGCCTAGATAAAGACTTTCTAACTAAATCATGAGGTTGTAGGCATAGAACTTAGGAAGCCTTATATATATATATTCTTTACCCAATGAAATCTATAGGATAATGGTCACTATTAGGAAGGAGGGCATGATAGATTCTAGCCATGGAGCCACTTTATTCAATGGCTTTTTTTTTTAATCCTTACTTTCTGTCTTGAACAAGCCTTAGATTTTTTTTTAATCTTTACTTTTTAATCCTTACTTTCTGTCTTAGAATCAGTACTAAGTATCCAAGTTCCAAGGCAGAAGAGTGGTAAAGGCAAAGCAATGGATGTGACTTGTCCAAGATCACCCAGCTGGGAAGTATCTGAGGCCACATTTGAACCCAGGTCCTCCCCACTCCAGGCCTGGCTCTCCATCTATTGAGCCACCTACTTACTTTCCTTCAGATTCCTCCAGGGATGTGTGGGTCCTGGCCGTGGAGGAGCGGGACGTGGTAGAGGGGGTGTTGAGTGGCCCTGGGCTCTTTTCACTTGTACTGGTGGACTTGGGAGCTGGGGGCACCAGGCCAGGCACTAAAGAGGAAATAGAATTTGAGTGTGAGGAGGGCTGAAGGCATGATTAGTAATTCCAAGGGTAACACCCAGAAGGGCTAAAGCAGGGGAAAATATCAGGGTTCTGGACCCAGGTTCCCTCAGTAGGAGGTGTTGTCTAGAAAAGCAAATAAACCAGGATAATTCAAGCATGGTCTAGAGATGGAAGAGGCCATCTAGTCCTCCCCTCTCATTTTAAAGGTTTGCAAAGTGCTTTACCCACATTATCTCATTTGGTCTTCACAACACCCCTGAGGGCAGTTCTATCATCATCCCCATTTTACAGATGAGAAAACTGAGCCACTCAGAAACACTGGAGTGGGTTCAAATACTGCCTTGAACACTCAAGTGACTTTGGGTAAATCCCTTTACCTTTTGGTGCCTCCTTTTGCTCCTCTGTAAAAAGGAGGAGGTTAGATTTGATGGCCTTGAAGGCCCTTTTTAGCTCTAGGTCTGTAATCCTATGTTTATCAAGGGTCACAAAGGACAAGGAAGAGGCTCATTAATTCCCCCTTCTTCCAAGAGCTTCATACACTACAGGGGCTTTTCTGCCCATCACCCACCTAGAGAGCAGGGCCGGTCATCGGGTTCATCTGGGCAGGCACAGACAAAGTCCAAGGCTCTGGCAAAGCAGAGATGGGTACAGCCGCCATTGTTCACGCCGCAGGCATTGGTCCCTGAGGACAAAGAAATAAAGTGTCTACACTGGAATAGTCAGGTAGAGCCTTTCCCCAACACTCCTTTGGCCAGAAAGGCAAGAAAAAGATGCAATTTAATTCATGACAATTCAATAAGCATGCATTGCATCTATGAAGATTCTGCATGCAAAATAAATAAAGATGAAAAAACAAAGTTTAGAAAAGAGTCTACAGGTGCTGAAAATATAAAGAAAAGAATGAAATAATCCCTGCCCTCAAGGGGGGGAGACACGTATACATGTGAATGAATGAACACACACTTATTTAAGGCCTCCTGGAGCCCAGCACTGTACCAGGGACTGAATATACAAAGGCAAACATGAAATAGTCCCTGCCCTCCAGGGGCTTGTACTCTATGGGAGGGAGGCAACCTATGCACATGGGAATGAATGAATGAATAAACTGAACTTTTTGGGCTGAAAAGGAAGGCAAAATTGTTCCTGCCCTCAGGGAGTTTCTCATACTAGAAGGATTTCTTTTTTTAACCCCTTCCGGTCCCTTTCAGAATCAATACAGAGTATTGGCAAGACCCGGCTACCTGTCTGCCGCTGTGGGGAGACCACGATGATGTCCATGAGCCCCTCGACATTGGCCAGCACCGTCTCCTTGTTCCGGCCCGAGTACTTGTCTACACGTTGGATTGATTTGGTCTGCCAGTCTGTCCAGTAGATCCACCTGTCCTGCTGCTCATGGAGAAAGCCCCAAGAAGAGGGTAGGGGTCACTCCACTAGTCAGCGATGGGCAGCTAGAGCCAATCTCCTCCCAATGGACAGCAAGAAGGAATTCTAGCATGTGCAGATGCCCTGGTCTTTCCTTGTTATTTATTCTTCTGGATTATAACCCCCAAATCTCCCCAGCCCCTTCCTTTAGGGTCTTTTTGCTTCTTTTCCTGCAGAGATTTTGTCCCAGTGGGTCAGTAAGGGTCAGAGCTGTCTCAGTGCCAATCCCACCAAAAAGCCCTTCAGATGCTCCAAATGATGGAAATATCCAATGGTGGAAAGAGCCCTGCTCTGGCCTCAGCTCACAAGGAAGACGTCAGCAGCTGAAGCATGCATTCTGTTGGCCCAGCTGGCCGGCCATGACCCTGGAGGATGCTTCAGAGTTCTGTCCTCCCCACTCCCCCCCACCCCAGCCAAGGGTGATTTCTGCCCCTCCAAGCTCTCCCTCCTTTAGGGCTACCTGTGTTACCTGGGTAAGAGCAAATGGATGGGACACATGGCTGACCAAGACCTGCCGTAGCTTCCCATTGAGGTCGGCACTCTCGATCCGGTCCAGGTGAGCATCCACCCAGTAGATCCTGTTGGAGGGAAGATGCTGGAGTGGGGAAGGGGTCGGCCATGAGGGCTCAGGCATCCTTCCCTTCATGAGCCATCTCCCCTGACTTGGTCCAGCCACCTGCATCATGAATGCTTAGGAGGAAGGAAAGATTTCCTGGCAAGAGGACAGACAGACTGGGCCTCGGGCTAAAGAGGAAGGATGGGTGATGGATAGGGGCACGAGATATTTGCTCTTATTCAGTTGTATCTGACTTGTGACCTCATGGACCATTGCTATCCACAAATGCCTTCTTTCCTACTCATTGCTTCTCTTCTCTTGTTTGAACCCAACTGCAGAGGGCCCCCAACTTAAGAGATAAGAGAAAAGTAGGGGTAGGAAGAGACTCCAATTCTTTTGTTCATCTTAATTCAATTCAATAAGCATTTACAAGGGCCTATCATATGCTAGATCAAGTCAGTAGAGCATCATGGAAAACAAGATGGCCTTGGCACCAAGAAGACCTGAATTCAATATCTCTGACATTTATTGGATGAGTCCTTTAATATCTCAGAACTCCAGGTGCCCCTCTAAGACTACAGGTGGTAAAGAAGGGAGCAATCTGAATTGGTAAAAGGAATTGGCTCATCTGGGAGTTAATTAACTAGACCGATGAAGTCATAGGTTGAGTTGTTATGCCCATCCTCTGTGACACAATGGAGAGAACGCCAGGTCCTGACTCAGGAAGACTGATCTTTCTGAGTTCAAATTCAGTCTCATACATTTACTAGTTGGGTGATCCTGGGCAGGTCACTTCACCCTATTTGCCTCAGTTTCCTCATCTGTAAAATAATCTGGAGAAGGAAATGGAAAACCGCTCCAGTATCTTTGCCAAGAAGACACCAAATGGGGTCATGGAAGTTCTGACGCAACTGAAAAATGACTGAATAAATGTGACAGATACTCTCTTAAGTTTTGGAGACACAAAGGCAAAAATAAAACACTCCCTGCCCTCAAGGAGCTAATAGTCTAACTACTTTTTCACTTCTTTTATTTTTATTTTTAAACTCTTATCTTCTGTCTTAGAACCAATTTCTAAGACAGAAGAATGGGTAAGGTCCAGGCAATGGGGGTTAAGTGACTTGTCGAGGATCACATAGCGAGGAAGTATCTGAATCCAGATTTGAATCCAGGACCTCCCCTCTCCAGGCCTGGCTCTCTCTCCACTGAGCCACCCAGCTGCCCCTCTACCTCTTCACTTCTGAGTGACTATAAAGAGCTTAAGAGTCCCTCCTCCCTCTCTGCTTCCTCCTTTCTTCTAGGGAAGTGTTTCTGATTTCCCTCCTTCTCTTTCCTCTTACCCAGAATGGACCAATGGGTTGGAAGGTGATGACTACTGGAAATCCTTGGTTTCATCCCATTTGCCCAGCAAGGGAAGAGGCTTACCTTCGGGTATCATAATCCAGGGTGAGGCCATTGGGCCAGCCCAAGTCTGTGTTGATGAGTAATTTCCGCTCGGAGCCATCCAGGTTTGACCGCTCGATCTTGGCCAGGTGGCCCCAGTCTGTCCAGAAGAGGTACCTAGGACAAAGCGGCCCCACAGAGGCATCAGAGAGCATCTGGGTACGGAGAGGTGACAGGAAAGCCCAATGGGGTTCAAGCCCTTTTGCTCATGGCACTGGAGAAAAGTTGGGAGATTCACCCTTAAATGTAAGTTCTAAATAATTTCTGGGATGCACACAATTGTAAGGGTAAGTTTCATCCAACTCATGGCACCCCTAGAGGAAGCTCCCAGCAGAAGGAGACCCTCTGGGCTGGGCAGAACCGTCAGAGAGGTGTAAAAATGGAGATTTTGAACCCTAGACTTCATTTCCCAGAAGTCCTTGGTATTTCCCAGAATTCCCTATAATCTCTCCTGAGTCTCCACGTTGGTGAGATGACAATTGGTATTTAGCTGGCAGTAATGCCTCCCATGCTCTCTTCTCTTCTCTTCCTTCCTTTGCAATGATGTAGCAAGTATAGTGGCAAGCTAAGTGCGGGGATTTTGAATGGGCTAACCAGCCATGGGCACGTGGTTTTTATTTTGTATCTTCTTTATTCCTTGATTTCTAATAATCCTTAATAAACCTCATAAAATATATATTTTTATTTTTATTATTTCTTATTTTTTTATTATTCGAGATTTAAATTTAATTTTTACAGAGGCTCCCTGCAGGATCCTCTTCTGGGGTTCCTGAAGGACTAATGCTGTGGCCTTTCTTCCCACTTCACTCACCCCTTTCTGGGGAAGGCAGCAATGGCCCGGGGTTCATCCAGGCTATTGTTGATCAGAACCTTCCGGCAGGAGCCGTCCAGCCTGGAGGCCTCGATGGTGTTGCGGCCTGTGTCCGTCCAGTACAGGTTCCTGGCCACCCAGTCGACGGCCAGGCCATCGGTGGTCTTGAGCCCCCGGCCGATGACTGTCTCCATGTTACTGCCATTCAGGTCGGCTCGCCTTGGGGAAAGCAGCTCAGGGTTAGCTGTTAGCAGGAGTGCCGTGGCAGCTGTCTACCTAGGCCCCTGATATGATGTTAACATTATTAATAGCAACACCAAGAAGTTCGTGGAGCATCTGGGTAGTGACCTGGAGGCCGGAGGACCTGGATTCGAATCTGACCTCAGATACTTCCTAGCTGACTTCACTTAACCCCCATTACCTAGGCCTTGCCACCCTTCTGTCTTAGAATTGATGCTAAGACCGAAGGTAAGGGTTTTAAGGGAGGGAAAGAAATTCCTGTCCCCTAGATTCATCACACCAAAGCTCAGCCAAAGGTACGTCCTTATCGCACGTCGGCTACGGGAGGGCAGGGAAAGGACATGAATCTTGTAACCATGGGAAAATATTCTAAATTAATGAATTAAATAAAATTGTGCAGAACCTAAAAAACAAACAAACACAGAAAAACCCAAAGTTACATCCCTGCTCTTTGGGGAATGGAGGCCTCTGGGCAGAAGGCAGATTAATAATTCCCCAGAAGCCTTTAAGGGAGAACGAAGGGGGTAACCAGAAAGAAGATGAGGTGGGGGAGACAGAGCACATCTCTGAATTTATATAGCACAATGGTCGGGTCCATATCATAGTCCCAGATGGGCTAAGCAAATTGTTTCACAGTCTCGCCCAAAGGGAGAATCAGAGACTTGCTGTCCAGTCTGCAGAATGTGGCCGAGTCCTCGGGCCCTGTGTGGCCCAACAAAACAAGATCTCACCCAGCCAGGATGACGGGGCTCTGTTTGGGTGCCCTCCGGGGGCCCGCAGTGCCCGTACCTAATGACATCCAGGAAGACGTCCGTGTAATAAACCTTCCCGTCCACACTGTCGTAGTCCAGGGAAATGACGTTGTTGAGCTCAGGCACGGGCACGTGGACGTCCGTGTGGTCGCTGGTGTCCAGAGAGATGCGTCGGATGGAGCCGCGGCTGGAGAAGAGCAGGTAGGTCTCTGGGGAGGGGTCGCAGGTCTTCCCGTCCCCCTTCAGCTGGATGCCGGTGGGGCAGGCGCAGGAGAAGCCCGACGGCCGGGGCAGACAGAGGTGAGAGCAGCCGCCGTTCTTCGGGCCACATTTGTTTGAACCTAAAGGAGGAAAGAAGAGGGGGATCAATGGCCAGCCTGGCACGCTGGCCGAAGGAGAAAGGGGCTCCAGGAGCCTTGGGGCACGTGTAGACCCCGTACTTTTTTCCTCCATTTTTTATCGTCATGTAAAACACGCTTCCATATTGGTCCTTGTAAGAGCAAAATCATACATTACCAAAACCCCCAAATAAAACCAAAAACACACTGATGTGAAAGAGGACTCCCGCTCTGGACCACATACTCTTAGTGATGAGACAGAGAGGACATCACTCAAGAGCAGTCGGTCTGTCGATAAGCATCTATTAAGTGCCTTCTCTGCGCCGGGCACTGTATCCCAGCGGAGTACTGGAGATGCAGTTCCTGCCTTTGAAGAGCTGACAATCTAATGCATTCCAGTAAAGATGGGGACAATAAAGGCATCGTTGCTGCCCGAGTGCAGCTCTGAGCTCTGGTACCTCATGAATACGCTAGTGTGGCATCCGGTGGTCAGATAGCACCGTCACCATTAAAATGATCTTGAGGGACTGACTATAAGTTATTGATTATATCAGGTTTATTGGTTAGGCTGGCAACAGAAACAATAAAGCGATAGAGGTCTCCATGGTTGCCTCTCCAGACCAGGGCATCTTTTATTTTATTTTATTTTTTTATTGTAAGGATCTCCTTATTCAGTGCCTCCTCTGACCGTTCTAAGATGTCTCTAATTGGTGAGGTGGTCCATTAATCTATCCCCTCTTCCCCATACCTAGGAGTCCAGGAAAAACACACACACAGGAAAAGAACCTTTGTTCCTGTCAATTATTACACAAATTCTGTTAGGAAGGAAGGGGTTCCTGGGATTCTGGAGGACAAAGAAAATGCAAAAAGCGGCAGACTGGATGGCCTCTCTGACCCAGCTCCCAGACACAGGAATATGCAGTCATTCTCCCTAAGATTTAAGAATTCTCCCAGCTAACCTAGTGGCCGTTGTCGGTCCACAGCCTGGATGTCCATGAGGCCAGGCAGGTTGGCCCGCACCAGGATGACATTGCTCCCTGTGCCCTTGTCAGCACGGTGGATGCTACGGGTCTGCCAGTCGGTCCAGTAGATGTAGGAGTCGAGCAGGGTGAGGCCATAGGGATGTTGAACTGGCGACACCAGGGTGCGCCGATTGGCACCATTGAGGTCAGCAGCCTCGATGCGCTGCAGGAGAAGGAGGACAAGGGAGAGGGCATGAGAGGACCAGGAGTCACCCAAGGCAGCCAACTAGCTTGGGATTCTCCCAACCCCAGAGTAGAACGCCCCCCTCCTTGCTCTGTTTGTTCCCTCTTTCCTTCCTTCCTTCCTTCCTCCCTTCCTCCCTTCCTTCCTTCCTTCCTTCCTTCCTCCCTCCCTCCCTCCCTCCCTTCCTTCCTTCCTTCCTTCCTTCCTTCCTTCCTTCCTTCCTTCCTTCCTTCCTTCCTTCCTTCCTTCCTTCCTTTCTTCCTTCCTTCCCCCAGGAAGGGCTACCCACCTCAGTGTGGGCATCGGCCCAGAGCAGCTGGGAGCCAGCCTTGTCCACCGTCAGCCCATTGGGCCAGCCCAGATTGTTGTTAATAAGCACAGCACGGTCCGAGCCATCCATCCCAGCCCGCTCCAGCTTGGCGTTCTCTCCCCAGTCTGTCCAGTACATAGACCTGGGGGAGGCAGGAGCCCATGGTGAAGTGCATGTCTCTACCAGCTATGCCAGTGCCCATCCATTGCAAAATCAAGCAGGCCACCCCAGGTCCCCAAAGGGCCCTCCTCCTAGTCAGTCTTACCCCATCTCATGGTACAACACAATGGCCCGGGGGCTGTCCAGGTTCTGCCACACCAACACCTTCCTCATGGACCCATCGAGGTTGCCCACTTCAATCCGGTTGGTTCCTGTGTCTGTCCAATACACTTTCCGGCCGATGGCATCCACAGCCAGCCCATCAGTGGTCTGTAATCCTGGAAAAACCCAAGAAATCGCCTAAGGTTCCAGATCCAAACAAAAGAGACCAACAGAAATCCCCAGGGCCACCCTCCTCCCTCCTCCCCAACCCAAACCCAGGCTAGGTTGTCATGGGACAAAAGACTCAGCCTCAGGAGGGATCTGAGAAGTAAATAAGATCATGGATCTGGAAGGGAACTCAGAGATCCCTCACCTTTCAAAGGAAAGGAAACCGAGTCTCAGGGCTCTAGAACAAGAAGGGACCTCAGAGCTCATCTCGTCTTCCTCCTCCTTTTCCAGCTGAGGAAAGTGAGTCCCATGAGGTCCAGTGACTTGCTCATGGGCACACAGGGAATAAGCACCAAAGGCAAGATATGAAGCTAAGTCTTCTGATTAAAAACCCTGTTCTCCTTTCCCTGGACCACACAGTCTCTTTATTTAATCCAACATCCTCATTTTATGGATGAGGAAACTGAGGCCCAGAAATATTAGGCGGTTTGCGCAATCGTAAATGACAGAGGGAGGTTCCAAACCAGCCCTTTTTACCCGCTTATTATTGCTTCACTCATGGGGCCGGCTGTGGTCAGTCTCACCTGTGGTGATTATGTCCTCGTGGTGGGAGCCATCCAGGTTGGCCCGGCTGATTTTTCGCAGTGTGCTATCTGACCAGTAAACTTTTCCTGGAGGAAGAAAAGTCTTGTTCAGTCTCGGTCCCTGTTGGGTTCCGTCTCTATGCCTCCGTACTAGATGGTCCCTCTATTTGTAAGACTCTTCCTTCTCATCGCTGCCTCCTGGTTTCCTCGACTTCCTTCACGAATCAGCCCAAACCTACAGGATTCTCCAGGTTCCCCAGACCCCCTATAGTTCTGTAAATACCTTTTATGCCACTAATGGTTTTCCTGTTCCTTTTTTCCACTAGACTGTGAGCAACTGGAGAGCAGGGACTGTATTTTTTTCCTTTATATCCCCAGTGCTTATCCCAATCCCCACTTAATAAAGGCTTATTGATCCCAAGGAGATCAAGGAAAAAGGAAAAGGTCTCATAGATGCAAAAATACTTATAGCCACTCTTTGTGGTGACAAAGAACTAGAAACGGAGGGGGTGCCTATCAATTGGGAAGTGGCTGAACACGTTATACTATAATAATGTGAGGGAATACTGAAGGGAATATTTTTTTTAAAAACCTAGGAAGACTTGTATAAACTGATGCAAAGTGAAGTAAGCAGAACCAAGAAAATAATTTATAAAATAAACTGGGGATCTCTAGATTTCCATGTTAACAATGGTAATAACAATACTGCAAAGAGAAATAACTTTGAAAGACTTGGGAACTTTGCTCAAAATAATGAGCAACCACAATTCCAGAAGACACATGATGAAACATGTTTCCCACCTCCTCGGGTTCTAGTTCTTTGTTACCACAAAGAGTTGATATAAGTATTTTTGCACAAAAGGGACCTTTTCCTTTTTTCTTGATCTCTTTGGGATCAATAAGCCTTTATTAAGTGGGGATTGGGATAAGCACTGGGGATATAAAGGACATGGTTAATGCAGGAATCTGTTTTGCTTCAATATATAGGTTTACAATGGGGGGGGGGGGTTCTTGCTGTCTTGAATGGGGGTGGAGTGGGAGGAAGAGAATATGGATGTGAAAATAAAATAAATAAAATTTAATTTAAAAAATTGCTCGTTCAAAGATGATTTCAGAAAAAGCTGCAAAGATTGACATGAGCTGATGCAGAGCAAAATAAACAGAATCGGGAGAATATCGCATATAATGATTTTGTATGATGTATGTATAATGTATGTATACAACATACAGCAATGTTGTATGATGATCAACTGTGAAAATTTGGCTACTCTCAACAATACAATTTTCTGGGCAATCCTGAAAGACTTATGTTGGGGAATGCTATCCAGCTCCAGAGAAAAAACTGTTGGAGTCAGATGGATAAGGATCAAAGAATACTATCTTTCACATCAGTGTATTTACAGTTTTATTTGGGGGATTTGGTTTTGTATGACTGTGTTCTTATAACAATAACCAATATAGAAGTGGGTTTTGCATAATAAAAAATTAAATTTTAAAAATTGCTTGTTCAAACTGTGAATAACAGCTATTCTCAATACAATGATCCAAAACTATCCCAAAATATTCATAATAAAAAATGGCATCAACTTCCAGAGAAAAAGAAATGAGTCTGAATCCAGACAAAAGCAAACTTTTTTCACTTTCTTAATTTTTTTCTATTTGAGTTTCCTTTCTTGACAGGATTAATATGGAAAAATGTTTTACATGAATGAACATGTAAAATCTATATGAGATTATTTACCATCTCAAAGGAGGTAGGGGTTTGGGGGAGGGAGGGAGAGAATTCAAAACTCCATATTCTTTGAAAAATAATGGAAACTGGTTTAAATGTAATTGGGGGAAAATTTTAAATTGCTTGTTTATTGCCCGACAGATACCCAGTAGCTTTGCCCCTCTAAGAGTACAGAAGGCAGTCACTCTGTGGGAGATGAAGAAAATTCTAATCAGGGAACTTCAGATATTCAGACAAAGTTGTCTGGGACATAGTCCTGGGTCAGGCAGGGAAAGAAGTAGGAAAAGAAGAAAGGACCAAAGTCCTAGAAGAAAAATCACAGATGCTTTATGAGTTGAGTTATAGAGTAAGTGAATCTTAGCCTCTGAGTAGTGGTCTCTAAAGAGAGCCTACGTTGGCTTTGGGGGAAAAGGTGGAAGGATTTTTACCCCACCATTCAGGGTCTACAGACCTTCTTGAGGGTCTACCCCAATGGCAATGGTGTTCTTCATGGTGATATTGACCGGCACCACCACATCAGCAAAGTATGGGATGTCCAGGGAGACCATGCGGATGTCTATTCTCCTGGCGAAGATCAAGAAGCTTCTCATGCCTGCAATGGTGGAGACAGTCCTAAAGAAACTGCCTCTGTCCATGGTCCTGCCTTACAGGGAACCTGCTACCAAAAGCTCAGGTACTGGAGGAAAGGGATACCCCCATGCATTTACTCTTCACTTCAAAGAACGTGGGGAGAAATTTCCTTCTTCTAAAGTCATGGATCCAGAGTTACAGAATCCTTCTCCAAATCCAGAATGTCAAAATCAGAAGTGACTTTAACAGCCTCAAGGTTAACCCATACCTGAAAAAAATCCCCACTTAGACCACACACTAAAAACACTTATCCAGCCTCTTCAGTGAAGATCTCCAGTGTGTGGAAACTCATTACCTCCCATGGCAGCCTATTCTGTTTTCAATTAGTACAAATTCTTAGGAAAATTGTCCTTATATCTCGATTTGTCTTCCTTCAACTTCCAACAACTGTTGCTAATGCTGTACTTTGGGGTCAAGCATTAAAAAGCTAAACCCTCTTTGATGGAAGAGTTTACCAAGAATCACTTGGAAGCCTGGGATCCCTATGATACATTGATCCCTGGAGGAAATCTCACTTCTATTATTCTAGCACCACAGATCCTTTTCATAGGCCCCTCCAAGCACTCCAGCTATCTGTTCCTTAGGGTCTCCTCCCTTCTCTAGAGGGGCTTAATATTCAAAGAATTTCTTAGCTATAATTGCGCTCTATCCCTAGAGAAGTAGGAGGTTCACTCTTCATTCAGAATGAAGCTCTGAACCACCAGGTCTTGGGGTCTTATGCACTCACCAGATGAACAGGTCTTGCCATCAGCCAGAAGGTTGATGCCTGTGGGACAAGTGCAGCTGTAACCTTTGGGATGTGGGGACCGAAGACATAGGTGACTGCAGCCCCCATTCTCCACGGCACAGGGCGTGTGCACTGAGGAAGAAGGGAAAGGAAAGATCATTTGAGTGAACCATTCCTCACTTTACCTCCCCACCAACAGCCTTCTCCCTCTGAAGATGTCCATGCCCTGAGATCCACAATCCTGATTATAAGTCCTGAGCCTGGATCCCATTTGATGATGCACCCAGATCTTGCTCAGTTCACTCTTGACTCCATTCCTGACTCTCTTGCCAGCAGCTTTGTGTCTATTCAGATCCCTCACCCCATCTTTTTAGTTCTTCCATTAAAATGTCCTGAGGGCAGGGACTGTCTCATTTTTTTTTAAATATCCCCAGCATTTAAATGCCTGATAGCTAGGAAGCACTGAATAAATACTTGCCCTTCCTCCCTCTCTCCCTCACTTCCTCTATCTATCTATCTATCTATCTATCTATCTATCTATCCATCCATCCATCCATCCATCATCTATCCATTCATCTCTCTTTCTATATATCCATCTATCTAGATATTTACCTCTTTCTGTCAATATCTCTTTCTATCCATCTATCATTTTTCAATTTATCTATCTACCTCTCTTTGCATCCACTCATCTATCCATGTATCTGTGCATCTATGTATTCTATCTATCTACCTATCTACCTTTCTATCTATCTATCTATCTATCTATCTATCTGTCTGTCTGTCTGTCTGTCTGTCTCTCTTTGTCTATCCATCTATCCATCCACCTATCCACCTGTCTATCTATCTATCTATCTATCTATCCATTCATCCATCATCTATCTATCCATTCATCTCTCTTTCTATATATCCTTCTATCTAGATATTCACCTTTCTGTTGATATCTCTTTCTATCCATCTATCATTTTTCAATTTATCTCTGTATCCTCTCTGTATCCACTCATCTGTCCATGTATCTGTGCATCTATGTATTCTGTCTGTCTGCCTATGTCTGTCTATCTATCTATCTATCTATCTATCTATCTATCTATCTGTCTGTCTGTCTGTCTTCTCTCTATCCATCTGTTTCTCTAGCCACCTGTCTTTCTGTCTGTCTATCCATCCATCCATCCATCCATCCATCCATCTATCCATCTATCCATCTATCCATCTATCTATCTATCTATCTATCTATCTATCTATCTATCTATCTATCTATCTTTCTGTCTGTCTCCCTGCCTGCCTGTCCATCCATCCATCCATCCATCCATCCATCCATCCATCTATCTATCCATCCATGTCCTTACTGGCAGTGTAGGAAGGGTAAGGGAGCAGGATGTGTTGGCCTAAGGAGCTGCTCACCTGGGGGCCTTAGCCGGTGGAAAACATGTATGTCCATGAGGTTCTCCAGGTTCTCCTGTAGTGTTTCACGGTCTAGCCCCGTCAGCCGGTCTGCACTCTGGATGCTCTTGGTTTGCCAGTCAGTCCAGTAGATGCGCTCTCCATAGAGAGTTAGCCCAAAAGGGTGTGGAAGCTGGGTTCCTATCAGCACCTGGCAACCCCCCAAAACTTCTTGTCACTCTATACATGCGTAAAGTGGAGCTATTGCTATCTACAGCTCATTGAATGGTCTATTCCTCAACACCTCTCATCACCAAATACTACTGCCCACTAGACCCTGGGAAGTAGTCCCAGCTACAGAATAGGCTGGATGGCAGGGTCTTCTCTTCCCACCTCTGTCGAGAGCCAACTCAACTCAGTTTGCATTTAGTAAGCCCTCACTGTGTGCTAGGCATGCTTCTAGGAGCTGGGGATACAGACAAAACTTAACACCATCTCTCCCAATGGACTTCTTTGGGCTCTCCACTTACCTTTCTCTTGCTCCCATCCAGACCGGCAAACTCTATGGTCTTCATGCCAGCATCCGCCCAATAGAGTCGTTGGGACCCATAGTCAATGGCTAGTCCATTGGGCCAGGTCAGATTGGAGGAGATGATGACTTGGCGGCCTGAGGCATCCATGCCAGCTCTCTCAATCTTGGGGCTTGCACCCCAGTCAGTCCAATACATGAACCTAGACATGGGCCAAGAAAGAAGTCAAGCCATTTGTCCTTACTCTCTCCTGAGGCATCTAATTCTTATCAAGAAGGCAAGTTGCCTAGCTTATCTACTTTTTCCTGCCTGCCCTTCTTCTAGCAGTATGGGATAGGCACAGCTAGAGTCAAAGGTTCTAGGTTCAAATCCTGGCTCAGTTCCTTACTACCTATGTGATCAGCAGAAAGTTAATTCATTCCTCTGGTCTTCATCCTAAAAATAAGGGGGTTTTGTGCCGTAAGAAATGATTTCAGAAAGAGCTGGAAAAGACCTATATGAACTATTGCAGAATGAAATAAGCAGAACCAGAAGAACATTGTACACAGTAACAGTGATACTGTACAATCATATCTGTGAAAGACTCAGCAATACACTGATCCAGGACAGTTCTGAAGGACCTATGACAAAGAATGCTATCTACCTTCAGAGAAAGAACTGTGGGAGCTGGAATACAGATCCAGTTTTTTTTTTAATTATCAATGAAGTTTAATTTATTTTTTATTTATACAGTGCATGTGATTTCACAATCATTTAAAAATAAAATATATTTATCCATTTTCTGTCTTTTTTTTCATTAAGAAAACACAAGACAAAGTATAATTTTATTCAAGTAAATATATAGTTACGACAGTGATATTTTTCTCTTGTATATTTGGGTTTTTGCTTTGGGGTTTTAGTTTTACATGCTTATTCTCTTATAAAAATGAACAATATGGAAATGGATTTTGCATGATAAGACATGTATTACTCAGATAGAATTGCTTGCCAACCCCAGGAGAAGGGAGGGAAGAAAGGAGGGAGACAATTTGGATCATATCACTTTGGAAAACTTATGTGGAAATTTGTTATTACATGTAACTGAGATAAAAATCTTTATAACATTTTTTAAAAGGGGGATTGGACTAATTGACCTCTAAATCTATGATGATAATAATAATTTAGCTACTATTAATAGAGCACTTTAAAGTTTGCAAAGGAATACAATATTATCTCGTTTGGTCCTCACAATCCTGTGATGTAAGTGTAATTATTACTCTCATTTTACAGATAAGGAATCTAAAGCTGAGAAAGGTTAAGTACTTACCTAGGGTCACAAAGCTAAGTAAGTATTTGAGGCAGGATTTGAACTCACCACTCTAGGTTCATCTGAATTCAGGTACTAATTGGGGAGGAGTAAGGGAGAGAAGAGAAAACCAAATGATATTCTGAGAATGACCTGAATGAGGGACTTACCCGCCCCTGGGTTCTACCACAATATCCCGAGGACGATCCAGATTTTCCCAGATTAGTACTGTCCTCATGGTGCCATCTGTGTTGGCCACTTCAATTCGGTCTGTGCCTGCCAAGTTGGGGGGAGACAAAGATGTCAGCCCTCCAGAGCCCAAGAAGAGATGGAGGAAAATGCTGCTGGTCACAGATAGTTGGTATAGAAAGCCTCTCTAGCCCAATCTTCTCATAGGGGGTTGGCACAGAATGCGTAAAGTGTTCTCTTGTGCCAAGCTCGGAGGCAGCCAACCACACAGATAAGCAGGATTCATGGCCAGGAGAGACTCCCACCCAGATGCCACCCAGACCAATCACTGGAAGGAGGAAAGAGGAACCAGTAGCTGCCTATCTGACCTGTCTCCCAAATATCTATTTGGGTAATATACAGAAGAGAAACAGCAGCCATCTGGGTAGGAAATACCCATATTCAAGATGGGCATTTCCTTTACCAGTTCCACAACCATTCATTCATTCATTCATTCATTCATTCATTCATTCATTCACCCATTCACTAAATAAATATATTTTAAGTATAGCCTATGGGATGATAGACTCTATCATCAAGGAATGTATGTTCTTCTTGGGGGAAATAATATGAACACAGATGGGAAAATACAAAATATGGATAGTCAATACAAAGTAATTTTCTGGTACTTGAGTAAGATGTGGTCCATGAGTTAAGTCTTAAAAGAAGCTAGGGATTTTTTTCCTTTCTCCTTTCTCCTCTCCTTCTTCTCCTCTCCCTTCTTCTCTCTCTTCTCTTCTCTTCTCTTCTCTTCTCTTCTCTTCTCTTCTCTTCTCTTCTCTTCTCTTCTCTTCTCTTCTCTTCTCTTCTCTTCTCTTCTCTTCTCTTCTCTTCTCTTCTCTCCTCTCCTCTCCTCTCCTCTCCTCTCCTCTCCTCTCTCCTCTCCCTTCTCTTCTCTTCTCTTCTCTTCTCTTCTCTTCTCTTCTCTTCTCTTCTCTTCTCTTCTCTTCTCTCCTCTCCTCTCCTCTCCTCTCCTCTCCTCTCCTCTCCTCTCTCCTCTCCCTTCTCTTCTCTTCTCTTCTCTTCTCCTTCTCTCTCTTCTCTTCTCTTCTCTTCTCTTCTCTTCTCTTCTCTTCTCTTCTCTTCTCTTTCTCTTCTCTTCTCTCCTCTCCTCTCCTCTCCTCTCCTCTCCCCTCCCCTCCCCTCCCCTCCCCTCCCCTCCCCTCCCCCTCCCTCCCCTCCTCTCCTTTCTTCTCCTCTTCTCCTTTCCTTTTTTCCTTTTCTCCTTACAATCAATACTAAGTATCAATTTCAAGGAAGAAGAGCAGGAAGGACTAGGCAATTGAGGTGAAGTGACTTGCTCAGGGTAACACAGCTAGAAAATTGTCCGAGGTCAAATTTGAACCCAGGACTTCCCATCTCTAGGCTTGCCTCTCCATCCACTGAGATTTTTCCAGGTAAAAATCCAGGCAAGGGGGACAGCCTGGATAGAGACATGGACATGAGAGATAGAATATTTTATATGAAGAATAGTGAGTAAGCCCAACAGGTTAGGACTCATGGGTCATCATCCTAAAAAGTTAGGCTGAGGGCCAGTCAGGTGGCTCAGTGGATAGGGAGTCAGGCCTGGAGATGGGAGGTCCTGGGTTCAAATATGGATTCAGACACTTCCTAGCCAGGTGACCCTGGGCAAGTCACTTGACCCCCATTGCCCTTAACAGTTCTTCTGCCTTGGAACCAATACACAGAATTGATTCTAAGACAGAAGATGAAGGTTAAAAAAAATAAGTCTCTTGAGGTGTCCACAGACAGGGCAGCCTGGCTACATCACGACACATACCTGCGTCTGTCCAGTAGAGTTTGTTGGTGACCCAATCAATGGCCAGGCCAGCAGGGCTCTCCAGACTTGTGTCTACTACCACCTGGGTAGGAAGCAAAGCAGAATGACAAACTGGAGCGCTCGCCCAGGCTTGGACCCAGCCCCATCTCCCTGGAGCCCGATGACAACACGGTCACGAGTCCTCCTCGAGGGGAGGGCTGCTGCCCATCACGGGCTCCCCTCCAGAGCAGACCGTACCTCTTGCCCTGTTCCATCCCACTTGGCCCGGCTGATGGTGTCGGTGCTGACATCGGTCCAGTAAACGTAGTCGTCACGGGAGTCCCAGTCGAGGGCCACGGCACTGCGCACGTCAGCCAGTGGGATGACATCGTCGGACAGGTCCTCCGTGTCAAAGCTGATCCGACGGATGTCCATCCTTCGGGCAAAAAGCAGGAACTTGTCAAGACCTGATCAAAGGCCGAAAGGGGGGGTCTTCTTTTAATCCTCTAAATTCAACAACATAGTGACAGACACAGACAATCTCCTGCGGGATGTCCGGCTTAATCACACCACCTGCCCCATCGGCCGCCCCTTGCTCTAAACCTCCATCCCGCTGCGGGCACGGGGCAGCCTTCAAAAAACTCTCAACTCAAATAGAGAGAATAACTAAAAATCCTAAAAACGGACAATTCACAGAGCGCTTTTCTGTGCCTTGTGCCTTATTATCTTCTCAATTATCCCATAAAGTAGTAACCTGCTGTTATTTTTACCCTATTTTACAGAGGAGAAACCTGAGAAGGTGCCAAGGGAAATGGCAAAGAGACGAAGCCTGATACTGAATTTGGAGCCTGAAGGACCTGGGTTCTGATCCAGGATCTACCACCAACTATCTAGGATTCTGGGCATGTGACTTAACTTCTCCACCTCAGTGGCATCAACTGTAAAGTGACCAGAGGGCCATTAGTTTTGTTCTCCTTCTCTATGTAACCCTGTGACTTGCCCCCGGCTGGAGCTTTAGCCTCCTTGGTTTCTCCCCTTTTCCCTCTGGCCCTTCCTGTCTTTTCCAGGGGTCTCTGGGGCTGTTTTGTCTCCAGATCTTTCCCCCCAATTTTCCCTGCTTGTGTGCTGGCTCCTTTGCTTATTCCCTGGCCTCCCTTTCATCCCTCCAACTCGTCCCAGGATGTGTCTATCCTTGGGATGATTTCTATGGCATGGGCTTTCTTTTCAAGATCTAGGGAGGCTTAAAGATAACCTTTCCCAGAGGAGAGAGAGGAAAACTACACACTGCAAGGGCAGCGAGGTGGCAGATAATCCCTAGCTGTGTGACCCTGGGCAAGCCACTTAATCCTCATTGCCTCACTCTCACCGCTCTTCTGCCTTGGAAGCAATATACAGTATTGATTCGAAGACAGAAGGCAAGGCATTAAAATAAACACACACGGAGAGGAAAATCTGGATGATATTTTTGACAACAGAAAACAATCTCCCTGAGGGCAGGAACGATTCATTTTTCTTTCTGTATCCCTAATGCCTGATACATAGTAGGCAATTTAAAAATATTGGCTGAAATGAACCGATTTGTTCCTCCCTCCCGCTAAAGCATCAGTTCCTGACATGGGTCTAGGATCTAATGATAGGGGGGTCTTTTTTTTCTCTTTTTTAAATTTTGAGTCCAGAATTCTCTCCCTCCTTCCTTTCCCCCCCTCTCTGTGAGGGTAACCAATCAGATACAGATTTTACACGTGTGATCATGTAAAACAATTATGGGTTGTTTTTTTTTTTACTATTTGTGTAATTTTTATTTTATTTTTTAAATTTTTATTTGGTTATGGGGTTTTTTTCAAAATATTTTAAAACTAGACTCCACCTAATTGGATTCCTATAATCCTATTTTATTTTATTAATTTAAAAACATGATCCCAGAAATGTTTGAGTGATAATACACGTACAACCCTGATTGAGTTGCTTGTCAGTTGCAGGAGGGGGAAGGAGACAACAAGAATTGTATAAGTTTGGAAAACTTATTTTTGTTTCTGTGTCAATTTGTTATTAATTTTGTGGACATTTAGTATTAAAATAAAATAAAGATAAAACGAAAAAAACAAAACCCAAATCCTGATCCTAAGAAGAAACTTCACAGACTTTGGCAGATTGCTGGCGGACTCAGAAAAGGTAAACAATTCCTGCCCTAAGGGGAGTCCCCTAAATCCACCTTCCCAGAATGGAGCCCATTATGACCAGGGTGTAGATGGAGCAGCAGGGCCCTGTATACAGCCTCACGGTCTAAGGCAAGCCTCGGCTGGGTACACCGGGGTGCCCCTAGCCAAGACACTCCACCGGAGCGTGGAGTCCTGGAAAGAACTGTGCCCAGACTCTCCCCCTCCCAAAAGCACACGACCAACCAGTAGATATTTATTGGGCACCTGCTATGTGCCAGGCCCTAGGCCAAGGCCCACGGATACAAAAAGGGGCCAGATGCTGTCCCTGCCCACAAAGAGCTGACGGTAAGAAGAAAACAAAAAGCCGGGCTGCCCCAGAGTCCCCAAACACTTACTCTGGGCACAGCTGTGGCTGCTGGTCTTTCGGAAGCCGGTGGGGCAGGCACAAGTGTAATTCTGGCCGCTGGGCAGGCACAGGTGGGTGCAGCCTCCATTGTTGTTCCCGCAGCGGTTTCTCCCTGCTCAAATACCCCAGGGTGAGAGGACCCCAGTAAGAGCAGAGGCAGGGGGAGAGCTCAGAGCTGTGCTCCCTGCAGCCACCAGCAGAGGGGGCAGCCACCTCGCCTGTGCCCGGCCTCTGGGTCTCACCCACCTGGGACCAGGAGAAAGGGAGGTGGGGTGGCAGGGGGTGGCAGAGGCCAAAGACGGGTACCGAGGGGCTGGCTGGGTGGGCGGCCTACCTGCTGGCTGCCGCTGGGGGTGCAGGGTGTGGATGTCCATGGGGAAATGCAGTTTATTCCGGATGATCTCCTGGTTCTTTCCGGTAAATTTGTTGGCGCTGTTGATGCTTTTGGTGTGCCAATCTGTCCAGTATAGGCTGTCCTCGAACACCGTGATGGCAAAGGGGTGTGGGAGGCCTGGGAAAAGGCCCAGAATGCTCTCAGCCCAGAACCCTAGTCAGCCCTCACTCCTGGACTCAACACCATTAATTCTAGTGGGCCCCTCCAGCAAAAAGAATGAGACTTTCTGCTCTTTGCCAAGATTCCCAGGAAGGGAGGAAGGGAGGGAGGTAGGAAGGGAGAGAGGGAGAGAGAGAGAGAGAGAGAGAGAGAGAGAGAGAGAGAGAGAGAGAGAGAGAGAGAGAGAGAGAGAGAGAGAAAGAAAGAAAGAAAGGAAGAAAGAAAGAGAAAGAAAGAAAGAAAAGAAGAAAGAAAGAAAGAAAGAAAGAAAGAAAGAAAGAAAGAAAGAAAGAAAGAAAGAAAGGAAGGAAGAAAGAAAGGGAGGAAGGGAGGTAGGAAGAAAGAAAGAAAGAAAGAAAGAAAGAAAGAAAGAAAGAAAGAAAGAAAGAAAGAAAGAAAGAAAGAAAGAAAGAAAGAAAGAAAGAAAGAAAGAAAGAAAGAAAGAAAGAAAGAAAGAAAGAAAGAAAGAAAGAAAGAAAGGAAGAAAGGAGGAAGGAAGGAAGGAAGGAAGGAAGGAAGGAAGGAAGGAAGGAAGGAAGGAAGGAAGGAAGAAGGAAGGAAGGAAGGAAGGAGGCAATTTAACAATCGGTTCCAGTATGAATTGGCTTTAACATACCCCTGATGAGCAGTTAATAAATGCTATTGATCCAATGACTGACTTTGACTCAGGAAGTCCTGGATTCAAATTTTGAATTGGATCCATACTATATGTGTGGCCCTGGACACATCATTTTACCATCGCCAGGCCTTAATTTCCTCACTTGTAAAATGTGAAGTGCTCAATGATCTCCAGAATCCCTTCTAGCTCTAATTTTCTGATATTATGGAACTGGAATCCAGGGAAGTAGATGAGAGGAAGAGAGTGGAAGGCCTCACCCTGGCTAATGACAGCTTTGCGATTACTTCCATCGAGGTCAGCTCGTTCAATGACATGGTGCTTAGCATCCACCCAGTACATTCGGTGTCCGGCATAGTCAATTGTGAGCCCATTGGGCCAAAAAAGGTGAGTGTCAGCAATGATGCGCCGACCTGAACCATCCATGCTGGAAGCCTCAATTCGAGGAGTATTGCCCCAGTCTGTCCAATAAATGGTACTAGGAAGGGAAGAAAGGCATTTGAGATGTGGGTAGAGTCTGTGCCCATGTCCCAGGGCGAATGGATAGAATCATGAATAAGGACCACATTTATTCGATCAACATCTCACTCAATGCCCATGGGATATTTGCCAATAGTCAAAGAGTACTGGTAGTAAGAGCAGAATGGAAGTTCTCATGGGATAATAGAGTTTGGAGTTGGGAAAATATGAATTCAAGTCCTGCCTCTTACACATACTGGCTCT
The DNA here is from genome assembly GCF_027887165.1 of Monodelphis domestica. NCBI lineage: Eukaryota > Metazoa > Chordata > Mammalia > Didelphimorphia > Didelphidae > Monodelphis > Monodelphis domestica. The sequence goes on along the minus strand of NC_077232.1, from coordinate 28,193,522 downwards.
AGGAATGAACCTGGGCAAGTCATTTCATTATTTAGTGCTCTGGGGAGAAATTCACTGAGACTGTAACTTGCACAAAAAGTGCCAGCCTGCGTTGGTAGGGGAAGTTTCCTCACTTCGGGCATCTATACTAGTGAAAATATGAGTCCAGTATTTATTCCTTCCTAGTGACTGCAACAATAATAACAATTAAACTAGTTCACATTTACATTTTGCTATAAGGTTTGTTGAGTGATTTTATCTCATCTGACCTTTACAGGGTGATGCAGGATGGAAGCTTCAAGCTCAGATAGCAACAAGGACCACTAAACCATACACAAGGGTCCCTGCAAGTCACAGATTGATTTAGAAAACCACAAATTAACATTATCAATGTTTTATCATATTTTATTTTTATTTCATTTTATTTTTTTTAATCCTCACTTTCCATCTTGGAGTCAATACTGTGTATTGGTTCCAAGGCAGAAGCCTGGTAAGGGTTAGGCAATGGGGGTTAAGTGACATGCCCAGGGTCACACAGCTAGGAAGTGTCTGAGGCCAGATTTGAACCTAGTCTCTAGGCCTGGCTCTCAATCCTCTGAGCCACCCAAACCCCTCCTAATTACATTTTAATCTGATTTGGAATGATGCTTTTGACACCTTTGGTAGAGGGCATAGAAGAGTCAGGAAGGCCTGGGTTGAATCCTATCTCAGAATTTACTAGACACACAAACTTGCACAAATAACAACTTCAAATGAATAATAGGGAAATAGATATTGAATGATAATACATGCATAACCCAGTGGAACTACTTGTCAGCTCCAAGACTGGGGAGGGGAGAGGAGAGGGCGACAACCTGAATCTTGTAACTATGGGGAAACAAACAAACAAACAAACAAAGAAGTAACTTAACCTTTCGGGGCTTCAGCTTCCTTGAATAGCAAATGATTGGATTAGACAGGATCACCTCCAAGGTTCTTTCTAGCTCCAAATTAATATTCTATCAGTCTAACCCATTGATATTGCAGGTACTATTATTATCTTTTGACCAAGAGGAGGAGTTCAGTGACTTGCTCAGTCAGACAGAATTTAAGGTGGAAAGTCCAGGCTTGTCTTTTCTGTTTTTTTTTTAACCTTTACCTTCTATCTTAGCATCAGTTCTAAAACGGAAGAGTGGCAAGGACTAAGCAAAAGGGGTTAAGTGATTTTCCCAGGATTATAGAGCTGGGAAGTGTCTGAGGCCAGATTCGAACCAGGTCCTCCTGACTCCGAGCCTGGTACTCTATCCACAGTGCTCCCTAGCTACCCCAAATCCAAATCCAGTCTTTTCTCCGCTGCAACAAGGAGGCTCAAGGGAATATGCATAATATAGAAATAGGTTTTGAGTGATAAGACATGTATAAACCAGTGGAATTGCTTCTGGGAGGGGGGAAGGGAGAGGGGAAGGAGAAAACATGAATCATGGAACCATGGAAAAATATTCAAAAAAATAAATAAATAAAATACTATGGGGAAAAAATAAAAATAAGAAGGCTCACGGGCTCTTCTCATGGATTAGAGTATAGAAGAGTTACTGTTTCAGGAGTCCTTTCACCAGGCTCTATCTTTGCCAGGCCGAACTGGGAATGACAGCTCATGAGCTAACTCAACTCTTGGTTCTTGGCTCACAAGCCGACATCAATCCTCCAAGGCCATTAGATGGGAACCCCTCATCTAGGAAGATGGGTCCCCCTGCCTTTTTGTGAAGCTTCTGTATGGAGGGGCTAGGGGGTTGGCATAAACCCAAGGACTGAGGTTCTCACTCACCCTTCCATGGGGTGCAAGGCAATGGCCCGGGGCTTCTCCAGGTTCTGCCACAGCAACACCTTCCGATGGGCACCATCCAGGTTGGCCACCTCAATCCTTGAGGTGCCAGAGTCTGTCCAGTACAACTTGTCATGGAGCCAGTCGACAGCCAACCCCCCTGATGGGGTACAGAGAGGGAGAGGGCACTTGAGGAGAGGATCTAGCCCACGTTCCCAAACCCTCCCCAGGTTGGTTTTTCCCATTTTTCTCTTCTGGCCAATCAAGTTCTAGGTGAAATCTTGGCTTCCAGGTCCACAGTTCTCTCCTTGGCTAACTATGCCTGGGCTCTCCTCTCCTTACCTGGACTCTCCAGGCCCGTAGACACCACCTCCTCTACATTGCTGCCATTGAGATTGGCTCGAAGGATGCGATCCAGGGTGACATCTGACCAGAAGACAAGTTCCCGCCGGTGGTGGAAGTCAAGGGCAATGGCGTTCTCCAGGTTGTTGAGTAACAGTGTATACTCAGATCGGTGCGGCAGCACCTGCCGGATGTCAATCCGATTGGCGAAGAGCAGCACAGGCTCTGGCCCTGGGACATAGCAGAGAGACAGGGCCCAAGCCCAGGCTCTAGGTTTGCCTCTTGGCTCACAGGCCCTCTTCAGCCCTCTAGACACATTAGATGGGAATGAGCACAAAGCCTCTGTTTGCAGCTCCAAGGTAGGATAGACAGGGGCAAGGGAAGCCACCTTGGAAGCACTTTTCTTAGATTCTCACCCATTAAAAGAGAAGCTGCTCTACATTTCAGTTAGACTCTATAAAGGACTGATTACCTCGACAATATCTGGAGTCAGAGGACCTGAGTTTCAATCCTATCTCTGCAGCCATTAATCTGTGTAGCTTTGGCCAAGTCACTTGTAACAACTGGTACAGTCCCCTGGGGGCAGACTCTACTGCATTTTTGTCTTTGTACCCCAGCATAATGTAAGGGTTCTGGCATCCAGTAGGTTCTTAACAAAAGCTCACTAGACTGAAAGATGGTAGAGGAGGTTAAATCACCCAGCAGGGCCCAGAGGGTGACAGGTACTCCTCAGGAAGGTTTAACCCTCCCTTGCCCACAAGCTCCATCCCTGTCTCCCCTTACCTAAAGCCTTGCAGCTTCGCCGATCAGGTCGAAGTTCATAGCCAGCCTCACACCAACACTGGAAGGCTCCGTCACTGTTAGTACATCCCTGGCTACAATAGCCCTCCTCCTCACACTCATTCACATCTATAAGGGGAAAAGGCATGGATCAGGGGACTCCCCTTGTGCCTGACACCCACCCTAATTCATTGATTTCCCAAATATTCACCTTGCTAGACATCCACTTTCAGGCCAAGTCACAGAGTCTAGACCCATTCATCACTCTCTAAAATCTACCAAACCTTCTCCCTCCCGAGGGTCCTGCCTCACCCTGGCATGAACGCCCATCCTCCATGAGTCTGTAGCCAGTGTGACAGGTACACTGCACTGCTCCCCGCACCATCTGGCACTTCTGGGCACAACCACCATTGTTGACGTTGCAGTTCTCCTGACCCGTCCGAGGCCCTGCGCCAGTCAAGTCAGAAATGGGAGCTGAACTGGACATGCTCCCTAAGGAGAGGCAGCTTGGCACTCCACCTGGACCATGGAGAGCTTCTCCCACAGTAGGGAGATCCCCAAGAAAGGGTTCCCTCTTAGTCCTGGGAGCTAGGTGGGAATTGTAGTACTGCTGGACAGGTGTAATAGGAAGGGTGCTGGATTTGGAGTTCAAACTCTGACTCATCTACCTACTTACTATTTGTGGGACCTAGGGCAAGTAAACACTGGATTTAGAACCAGAGAATCTCAGTTTGAATCCTACCTCTGGGTAGAATTATTTAGTACCTTTGGGATCTTGGGCAAGGCATTTCCCTTCAATGTCATCTGGAAAATGGAGCTATTGGAAGACATACCCTTCAAAGACCCTTCCAGCTCTAAAGCAATGATCCTACATCACTTCCTCTTTCTGGGACTCTTTTAGGGACTCTTGGAAAAGCTGGTTTAACTACTCCCACAGTCACTTAAAACTCAAAAAACACCTCAAACCCTACAAAGTTCCACCCCAGGGAACACTCACGGCAATTTTGCTGGGGACTCTCATCACTGCTGTCTCCACAGTCATTGACACCATTACATAACTTTCTCTGGCCGATACAGCGCCCATTCCCACATAAGAATTGATCTGAGGCACACTGGGGACTTCCTGAGGAAAGGGGGAGCAATATGGGTCAGGAGAGGGGCTAGGGCAACAGAGGAGACAAGTGGAAAGGATGGGAACCTCTCATTTTCAAAGGGGAGATCTGGTTGAGCCAGATTTTGGATGAATTGAGGAGGGCTGCAGGGTTCCAGAGCAAGGTATGGATCTGGTAAGACTGAATCTCCAGGCTTTTTGTGAGGAATGACACTGATTTAAGAGAGTAGAATGACAAGGAACTCAAGACAAGAGGGGCAAGAGGGGAAAGGTCCTGGTTTAGAAGGAAACAACCAACCATCTAAAATCACATGTCCCTCCCCCATCAGGCCTAGATATTAAATAAATATCTTAACAGAAAATAATGCTCAGCACTACTATGGTTGGCTTTGGACTTAGAGGTTCTGGATTCAAATTTTACCCTGACACTACCTACATGGCCTTGTGCATTAATTTAACTTGAGCATCACTTAACTTCCTTGGGCCTCAGTTTCCTTACCTGTCAAATGAGCGATTCGACAAGACATCCTCTGAGCTCCCTTCCAATTCTAAATCTATGATCCTTTGGCCTCACATTCTCTGCTCTTTGGGCAGTGGTTCCACCAAGGCCAGGTAAAGCTAAACCAAGAGTATGGCTAGGGCACACTTCTGTCTTGAGGTGGATAGAAAATTATCCCCTTTGCTCTACCGTGCCCATTTCACGGGGCGCTCATTCAGGGGTCAGAGGCAGGGCTGAGGGGCCTCACCTGTATTTTCACAGTTCTCCTCATCACTGTTGTCTGAACAGTCATCCTCCCCATCACAACGCCAAGACAACCTTACACAACGGCCAGACTTACAGCGGAATTGTTCCGCCGTGCACATGGAGGTGGCTGAAGAAGACAGGAGGGAAGGCCTTGGTCATGGGGGCAGCTCTAGAGAAGCCTGAAACCCATTCTATTCCCCTCCCCACCTTCCCCACAACCCCAGCAGCCCCAGCCCAGAGCTCAGCCAGGGTGGCCACCAGTTCCTTCCCACTGGACCCAGCACCTCCCCAGCCTTCTCCCCTAATGCCCACCGTCCCTCCAGGCCCATTCTCCACTCACTGCAATTGCGTTCATCAGACTGGTCATCACAGTCAGCATCCCCATCGCAGCGCCAGCCAGCATTGATGCAGAGGCCACTGTCACACATGAACTCCCCCGATCGGCATGGCTGGTGGGAGGCTAGGCAGGGGTTGAACAAGAAAAAGGACGGAAGATTACGAGTTACTCCCTAGCTCAGAGGTCAGTCATCTCCAGATGGACGGGTCCTCAGAAGCTACCTTGTCTGACCTCTTCCTTTTATAGATGAAGAAACAAGTCTGAGGGGGCTCAGAGGTCTGTCACATTACAGCAGAGGTGGAAGCCCCCCTAATTAGTGGCTGTGTCCAGTCCTCCTGTCCTGAGAGATCCCGGCCACACGTCTAGAAAGCTGATCTCCTGACCCCTGACTCTCCACAGGACCTCCTACCCAGAGTAGGATTTATTGAGTGAATGAATGAATGAATATGAACCAGGAAGAAAGTAGCCTGGAATTCAGAGCCCCCTCCCCAGGATCGTCTTGCTCCACTCATCATTTTTCACCTAGTCATCCCAGAAACTCTCCAACACCCTTGCCTCCCGCCAAAGGGCACTCACAGCAGTCAGACTCGTCGGACCAGTCCCCACAGTCATCATCCCCATCACAGTGGTAGATGTCCAGGATGCATCGGCCATAGGCACACTGGAATTCCTCGAGGCTGCACGGGGGTGCAGGAACAGCTGAGGCTGATGGGATGGACAAGGGGGAGCAGGCTTAGGCCTTGGTATTCCAGGCTCTAAGGCCATTCATGGCTCCTCCAAGAAAACTTTTCCTGATTCCTCTAACTATTTGTGCCTTCCACCCCCAAATCCCTCTGTTTATTTTGTATCTATCTTCTATTAATTCAGCTGGGAACATATCTTTCCCTCGTAGAACATAAGCCCTTTGAGGTCAAGGATTGCCTTTTGTTTGGTACTTGTATCTATAGCACGTTAATACATACTCGGTGATTGACGTCTTTCCATGTACTTTGTACAAGTTGGCCTTTGTGCCTGGAATGCACTCACTCCTTATTCCCACTTCTTGGAATCCCAAGGTTCTTTCAGTGATTGGTTCATGGGCAAAGTCCAGAGGGAAGCCTTTCTTGACCCACTTAATTGCTAATGCTCTCTCCATGAATAATTTATATATATGAAGGTATAATTATACATATATGCAAAATGCATATATTTTATCATATATACATATATAATTATATGTAAATATATTTATGTAATGCATAATATTACATAATATATAAATATATCACTATGTAATATATAAATATATAAACATAATATATAATGAAAAGAAATATATTTCTGTATATATACATATTTATTTATACAGACTGGTTGACCTTAGACAAAGTGTAGACATGTATATAGAGAAAGAAATAGATATGTAAGCATATCTACCTATATCTATTAATCTATCTAGAGAGATATAGATCTACATATATATTTATACACCCACATATTTTTATTGTTCAGTCCTTTCAGTTGTTTCTAACCCTTTGAGACCTCATTTGGAGTTTTCTTAGAAGAGAACCTGAAGTGACTTTCTATTCCCTTCTCCAGCTTATTCTACAGATGAGGAAACTGAGGCCAACAGGGTTACGTGACTTGCCCAGGGTCACACAGCTAGAAGTGTCTGAGGCTGACTTTTAAAAAAACTTTTATCTTCCATCTTAGAATCAATATTGTATATTGGTTCCAAAGCAGAAAAGCAAGAAGGGCTAGGCAAATAGGGTCATGTGACTCACCCAGGATTGCACAGCAAGGAAGAGTCTGAGGTCACATTTGAACCCATCTCTAGGTTTCTGGCTTGCTATCCACTGAGTCACCTATAGCTGCACCCTCTGAGGCTGCATTTGAACCCACGTCTTTTTGACTCTAGGCTCAGTGTTGTATCCCCTGAGCTACCTAGCTGTTCTATAAACATACACACACACACATATATATATATACAAACATCTACAGATCTTTCTATATACATACATTCTCTTATCAATGTACAGACTGCATTCCCCCATCAAATGCAAAAAATAAGAAAGTGCTTCACAAATAAAATTTACAAATAAATAAGAAAGTGCTTTGCAAATAAAATTTTAAAATAAGAAAGTGCTTTGTAAATAAAATTTTTAAAAATTTAAAAGTCTTTTGCAAATAAACTTTAAAAATAAATTAAAATAAGAAAGTACTTTGCAAATAAAATTTAAAAATAAAAAAGAAAGTGCTTTGCAAATACATTTAAAAATAAGAAAGTGCTTTGTGAATAAAATTTTTAAAAGTTAATAAAAATATAAAAGTGTCTTACAAATAAAATTTAAAAATAAATTAAAATAAGAAAATGCTTTGCGAATAAAATTTTTAAAAATTAATAAAAATAAAAAGTACTTTGCAAATAAAATTTAAAAATAAATAAATAAAAAAGAAAGTGCCTTGTGAATAAAATTTTTTAAAATTAATAAAAATGTAAGTGTTTTGCAAATAAAATTTTAAAATAAATTAAAATAAGAAAATGCTTCGCAAATAAAATTTTAAAATAAGAAAGTGCTTTGTAAATAAATTTTTTAAAAATTTAAAAGTCTTTTGCAAATAAACTTAAAAAATAAATTAAAATAAGAAAATATTTTGCAAATAAAATTTGTAAAAATTAATAAAAATTAAAAAGTACTTTGCAAATAAAATTTAAAAATAAAAAAGAAAGTGCTTTGCAAATACATTTAAAAATAAGAAAGTGCTTTGTGAATAAAATTTTTTAAAGTTAATAAAAATGTAAAAGTGTTTTGCAAATAAAATTTAAAAATAAATTAAAATAAGAAAATGCTTTGTGAATAAAATTTTTAAAAATTAATAAAAATAAAAAGTACTTTGCAAATAAAATTTAAAAATAAATGAATAAAAAAGAAAGTGCTTTGCAAATAAATTTAAAATAAGAAAGTGCTTTGTGAATAAAATTTTTAAAAATTAATAAAAATGTAAGTGTTTTGCAAATAAAATTTAAAAATAAATTAAAATAAGAAAATGCTTTGCGAATAAAATTTGTAAAAATTAATAAAAATAAAAAAGTACTTTGCAAATAAATTTTAAAAAGAAATAAATAAAAAAGAAAGTGCTTTGCAAACTCGAAAGTTCCATGGATAGAGGAGTTTTTGTTTGATGACCTCTGGGGAATGCCTCCTCCTCCCTGACCCACAGCCCATCTTGGTCTCAGAGACACTCACGGCAGCTCTCTTCGTCGGAGCCATCTTTACAGTCCGTGTCGCCGTCACAGTACCAATGTTCTGCAATGCAGCTGCCATCACTACAGCGGAATTCCTTCTCGGAGCATTTACGCATGTCTGGGGAGAGACTAGGTGGTCGATCTCAGGGTGGGGGGTGGGGAAGGGGGTCCCATCCCCTCCCAGAGTCCCAGACCCACTCTCCCTGGCGGCCTGGGACTCCTCAGACCCCTGAAATCCTGGCGTGAACTCCACCAGAAAGACAACAGACCCCAAATCTCCATTCCTCACTCTAGGCCTCGGGGCACCTTCATAACTCCGTCTAGCCCTCCTGCCCTTTATTTGGCTTGTTTTCCAGTTATGGTGGACAGTATTACACATAGTAGGGGCATAAAATGTCTATTGAATGGAAAAATGAATAGTCTTAAGGATCTCCTGGGATAACTGCTATTCTCAGTTTCTCGGCTATTCTCCCACTCTTTTCCTTGACTTTCATTGGATTTACTTATTAATTATAAAATGAATGTTTCATTTAGGCTTTTTTTTTATGTCACAGGCCATTCTTTTCCTTGACTTCCATTGGATTTACTTATTAATTATAAAATGAAAGTTTTATTTAGGCTTTTTTTATGTCACAGTCCATTTTTATGTCTCCCACACTCTCTCCCCAAAGCCTTCCCTTGGAGCAGAAAAAGGGTAACCCCCTAAGAGCGAGTCTGGCCACACAGACGCTATTCTACACCCACAGACCCCGCCATCTTTCCAGGGAAGAAAGGAAGTGCATTTTCTCCTCTCCAGCGCTTAGCGCAGTTCTTAGCACGTGTTTATTTATTAATAAATATTTTATTCGTCTTCTTTGGGGCCCGGATCAAACCCCCTGGGCCTCAGAGCTGAAAAGAGCCCCTGCGTTTCACCGCTGAGGAAAGCAAGGCCGGAGCAAGCTCAGTGACTCGTCCAGGGTCACCGCCGTGGCAGAGCTGGCTCCAAACACTCACCGCACTGCTCGTCACTGTTGTCCCCACAATCGTTGTCTCCGTCGCAGTGCCACAGGCTGCGGATGCAGTAGCCATTCTGGCAGGGGAACTCGTCCTCCTCGCACTCTCGGGGGGCTGCGGACACAAGACCCAGAGAAGTCCCACGGCTCTGGGTCTGGGGGGCCCCCCTGGAGCCAGGCCTCAATGGTGGCCCCTCGTTTCACCCCGGGATGCTCGCCAGCCCAGCCAAAGGCCCAGGAGGCAGAAGGGAAAGCTCGGGGAGCCCCAGATGGCACTTACGGCAGTCCTGCTCGTCCGAGTCATCCTCGCAGTCGTTGTCCCCATCGCACACCCACGAACGCCGGATGCATTTGCCGTTGTCGCAGTGAAAGTCCAGAGGGGAACAGGTAGGAAGCACTGGGCCCAGGGAAAGAAAGCACGCGTGAAGGCAGCATCCTTGCTGGGGCCCAGGCCTGTCCCTCCCTTCCCCTGCTCCAGACGATGTTCAATGCAGAGCCGGAGAAACTGGGTTTGAAGCCAACCTCCAACATTTCCTAGCTATGAGGAGGAGGGAGGTGGTCCAGTGGATGGAGCACCAGGTTTGGAGTCAGGAAGGCCTGGGTTCGAATCTGGATTCAGAAACTTCCTGGCTATGTGACCCTGGGCAAGTCACTTAACCCTAGTTGCCTAGATTTTGCCCTTCTGTCTTAGAGTTATAATCAAGATAGAAAGTAAGGGTTTAAGCAAAAAAATACAAAAAAAGTATTTATTAGATGTGTGATCCTGGACAAGTCATTTAACTCCATTTGCCTAGCCCTTGCTCTTCTGTCTTTGAGTTGTAACTGAGGCAGAAAGCAAAGATTTAAGCAAAAAAAACAAACAAAAAACAACACATAGACACATACCTCCCCCAAAAAAATATGAGCTGTGTGACCCTGAGCAAGTCACTTAACTCCTTTTGCCTAGCTCTTGCCCTTCTGTTTTTGAGTTGTTACCAAAACAGATTTTAAAAAAAAGTTACTAGCCATGTGACCAAAAGCTGAAGGGCTGAGCTTCCGTATCTGTATAATGGGCATAATAACACTTGGAATATAGCTTAATGGATAGAAACACCTTAAAATCAAGAAGATGTGAGTTCGAATCTCACTCCAGACACATACTGGCTGATTGACCCTAGACAAATTCTGCCTCTCAGGTTCCCACAAAACTCTCTAAGACTCTAAGCTATGGGAGAGTTGCTAGTCAGCAGAGGTGGAGCTAACTTTTATACGGGGATGGTATCATAGGTCAAGCCTCAATACTTCCCTGAAGCCCCCCCCCAAAAAAAAAATCCTAGACCCACCAACTACCCCAAAGATTGGCTGTGAGGAAATCATTTGGCAACGTTAAGGTATTATTTGGGAGGCGGGATGATGGAGTGGGTAGAAGGCCAGTCTTAGAGTATGGAAGGCCTGGGTTCAAATTCCCCTCCAATACATACTGGTTTTGAGATCACAAACTCATCTCAATCACTTAGTGACCCAGGCTATCTGGGTGAAAAATTTATATAAATATATATAAAGGTTTTTTCTGGCAATTCCCTATATCAATGAAATCAGATCCACCCTCCAAAAGTGTTATGATTATAATAATTACAATTATTATATGCAATTGGTAAAATGTTTACATTTTCAGAAAGATTATAATTTAAATAATATAATAATAAAAATTATTACTATATGGTAAGATGTGATGTGATAGAATAGAATAAGTACTAGCTTTAGAGTCAGGAGACTGGGGTTCAAATTTTACCTTTAATACACATATAACTTTGGGAAAATCATTTAATCTCCCTGGACCTCAGTTTCCCCATCTGTAAAACATGGCGGTAAGACTATATTGCCTCTGTGGTCCTTCCAATTCTAGCTGTCTGATTCTTTTTTTTTTTTTAATATCAGGTGGGTTTTATTTTTTAAGAAATCTTTACAGGGCAGTTAAAACCGTGATGTTTTATTTTTATTTTTTTAAATAATGAATTTCCACATAAGTTTTCCAAAGTTATATGACTCATATTGTCTCCCTCCCTTCTTCCCTCCCCACTCCTGGTGCTGACAAGCAATTCAATATGGGTTAGGGCAGTTGAAACCTGTTGAAAAACCTGAAAGGAAATTTGGAAATTTTCTAGCTGAGTGACCCTGGGCAAGTCACTTAACCTCCACTGTCTAGCCCTTATCACTCTTCTGCCTTGAAACCAATACTTAGTATTGATTCTGAGACGGAAGGTAAGGGGTTAAAAAGGGAAAAAAAACTTAAGGAAATCTAGAGGGAACAAGAGAAAGAAAAAAAAGGGAAGGAAATGTCTCCCTTCCCCCTCCACACTTCCGCTCCCCACCCTTACCCCCTTGGAAATATACACCTCTGATATTGACAAGTAACTTGCCCAGGTCTCTTAGCTCCACTGGACAGAATGGGTGTTAATGAGGCCAAGATGGAGGGTTCAAACCCCATCAGGGGCCAATTAACTTCACTTGGGGAAACGGTCACAGACTGTAGCCCCCAGCCCATTTGCTCAACCCTGCTAATTCCTACTTCTGGTCACTCATGAAAAGGAGTCACCAAGGGGCTCTCAGGAACTCACTCCTGGCCTGAAAGAACTGAAGTGGAGTCAGGAACATTGATCCAACCCTCAAAGAACATGGCGGGCGAGCCTGCTGGGTGTATGTACTAACTAGGCACTCGGGGAACTTTCATTTCCACCAGCTAGTCTTCTCCCCATTTAAAGGGAAGAATTCCAATCATAGAAGAAATAAATAAGTGCCAATAATAGGAAGAATAATAAATAAATAATGATAGAAAGCATTTCTAGAGCACCAAAGTACATGCTTTATCTGGACCTCCCTGGACCCCAGACCTCTTTTGGTGCTCCTAATGAGCATTGGCAGGAGAAATGCCATTATTATCCCCATTTTACAGATGAGGAAATTGAGGCAAAGGACCTCGGGCTCATACAAATAGCAGAGGTCTGAGGGAAGAACTTGATCTCAGGTCTGGCCAATTCCAGGTCTGGCATCATTCTAGCTGCCTGTGTATATGTACGTTGACAGGAAGCTGGCCTTGGAGTTAGGAACAGGTTCAAATCCTGTCTCTGACACTTTCCTGCTGGACACTCTTTTCTGTGCTTTCAAACTCTGTTTGAGAGTTGGCTCTAGAGTTTTGTCAAGAATTGGTACCAAGACCAACAACATGGAAATGGGTTTGAATCAAGAACACATGTGATACCCAGTGAAATCGCGCGTTGGCTATGGGAGAGGTGGGGGGGGGGGGGGAGGGAAGAAAAGAAAATGATCTTTGTTTCCAATGAATAATGTTTGGAAATGACCAAATAAAATAATGTTAAAAAAAAAGAATCGGTATCAAGAAAAAAATAATTTTTAATTCTTAAAAAGAATCAGTAAAGAAATTACAATGCTCTTGTATCAATATTTGTTCTTTTGTCTATTTCCCATTTTTGCATCAATAATTTATTTAGATAAATCAGTTTTGAAACTGCCTAAACTTCATACCTTGAGCAGCTAGGTAGCACAGTGGATAGAATGCTGAGCATGGAGTCAGGAAGATTCATTTTCCTGTTCATTTCCTATTCATTTCCAGTTCAAATCTGGCCTTAGGCACTTACTAAGGGTATAAACTTGGGCAAGTCACTTAGTCCTATTTACTTCAGTTTCCTTATCTGTAATATAAGTTGGAGAAGGAAATAGCAAACCTCTCCAGTATCTTTGCCAAGAAATGGATTCATGAAGATTCAGATATAACTGAAAAATGACTCAACAACAACAACAACAACAAAGAATCAGCATCGAGATTTGGGGTTGGGTTTTAAAAAATATTCATTTACAAAAATGAATACTATGAAAATGGGTTTTGTGTGATAATACAGGCATAACCCAGATCGAATTGCTTGCCAGCTCCAAGATGGGGGAGGGAGATAATATGAATCATAAAACTTGGGAAAACTTATGTGGAAATTTGTTATTAAAATAAAATAAAGATGAAACAAAAAAAGAAGAATCTGCATCGAGTTTGCTAGCCAGGGCAGATTCAACCTGTTTTCTTTTTCTGAAACTGTAGGCACTTCACCAAAGACCAACGATGATTTTAATAGGACAGAATTTGGGCTGGGACATCTGGGACAACTGGGAGAGAAAATCGAGGTAAGTAGCCCTTTTCAGTTTTTAGAACATTCAGATAGTCCATATCTGTTCTATACTTCCCAGGGGACCAGTAGGTGGCACCATTTGTGTATGGAGCTCAGGACATGGAATCGGGAAGACTCCATTTCCTAAGTTCAAATCTGACCTCAGATACTTAGTAATTGTGTGATCTTGGACAAGTCATTTTGCCCTGCTTGCCTCCGTTTCCTTCTCTGTAAAATAAGTCAGAAAAGGAAATGGCTAATTGTTTTGCTATCTTTGCCAACAAAACCCCAAATGGGATCAGGAAGATTGGAGCCACTGAACAAGAAATAACTTCCTAGATCAGTGTGCCTTTTTCTCACATGCGGCAATCCAGGAATTCCTAAGAAGTTTCTCTACCACCACCACCCCCTTGGCCTCAGTTTCTAGAAAATGAGGGCTAGTATTAGAAGACACCCTCCTCTCAGCTCTTGTAGGGTTCTGAATAGGATCACATGCCATGTGCAAAATCACTTCATGTCAAGGGCAGCTGGGTGGCTCAGTGGATTGAGAGTCAGGCCCAGAGATGGGAGGTCCTGGGTTCAAATCTAGCCTCAGACACTACCTAGCTGTGTGACCCTGGACAAGTCACTTAACCCCCATTGCCTCGCCCTTACCGCTCTTCTGCTTTAGAACCAATATCCAGTATTGATTCTAAGACAGAAGGTAAGGGCTTTAAAAAAAAAATCACTTAATATCTCCTAATCTCAGGTGACTCTTGAAGGCTCCTCTGCTATAATGTACAGATGACAGCTCCCCAGTGCAATAGACTTGGAAGTTAGATGGTCTAACAACCCATTTTACAGATGAGGTAAGTGAGGCCAAGAGAAATGCCCAGGGTCACCCTTAGAGCAGCTGGAAGAGCCCTAATGTGAACCTAAATGGTAGGATCCTGGATGGAGAGTAGGGAAGGAGCTCAGATACTCTGGGCAATCCAGTCACCACCAGGATGCAAGTACCTTAGAGAGGTGAGCGGAATCAACACGCAGAATGGGTTGGACGTGACCAATGTGGGACCTTGTTTTGCTCTAACCATGCATAGATGGTTTTGAGAGATTTTTCACCCAAGAGAAAATTAGTACTTGTGCATTAACCATTTATAATGACAAATTAATAAAACAAAGTTAAATTAATTAACAAAAAGTAAATTAAAATAAGTTACTTTTTTTTTTAAAGGAAAAGAACTCAGAAGTCATCTAGTTCATCATTTTAAGGATGAGGAAACTGAGGCCCAAGGAGGCTAAGTAACTTATAAAAAAAAGCCAAAACTTTTACTTTCTTTTTAGAATCAGTACTAAGTATTGGTTCCAAGGCAGAAGAGCAATAAGGGTTAGGCATTTGGGGTCAAGTGACCTGCCCAGGGTCACACAGCTAGGAAGTGTCTGAAGACAGATTTGAACCAAAGACTTTCCGTTTCCTGGCTGGATTTTCTAGCCACTGAGTCACTAAGTTCCCTCACAGCTAAGTGACATGTCCAAAGTCACAAAGCTACAGAAGTAGCAAAGTAAGATTTGAACCCAGGTCAGCTGACTCCAAACCCAGGTCTTTTTCCATTAAACCACATTCCTAGGAAGAAACAAGTGACATAAAAGATATGATCCAAGACTCATATGACTGACAAATGAGGTGGGCTGGTCTTGGAGAAGAGCAAGGGATTCATAGCTGGCGGGGCAGTGGATTGAGCACTGGGTCAGAATCAGGTAGACCTGGGTTCAAATCCAATCTTAGATACTGACTGTGTGGCTCTGGTCAGGTCACTCAACCTGTCTGCCTTAGTTTTCTCATCTGTAAAATGGGGATAATAATAGTACCTACCTCACAGGGTTGCTCTGAGATCAAATGATGTTTTTATAAAGTGCCTGGCATACAGTAAGAGCCTAACAAATGCATTTTCATTCATTCAAAGCTAAGGAGGCCTTGTATGTTACAGACACACAAATGATCTCCTTTACATTTTATCTTTAGTTGCAGAGTAATGGATACAAAAATATGTTTCATATATAAGTTAGTATTCCTGCCCTGGGGAGAATATAAACTCCCTGAGGGCGGTAACTGTTTCTTTTATCTCCCAAGAATCTAGTGCAATGCCAGGCATTTAAAGTCCTTAATAAATGCTTGCGGAATCAGACTAAAGAGGATTGGGCCAAGGTGGCCCTAATGGCATACTGGATAAGTTAGGTTGGGACAACAAACACCCTGTTGGAGAAAGAACTGACGGCATCTGAATGCAGATCAAAGCCTACTATTTTTCACTTTCTTTTTTGTGGGTTTTTTTTTTTTGGGGGGGGGGATACGTGACTTCTTCCACAATCTGACCAATATGGAAATATGTTTTGCATGATCACACATGTAGAACCTAGATCAAATTGCTTATCGCATCAGGAAGCAGGGAGGGGAGGGAGAAGCAAAGAGAATTTGAAACTTGAAATTTTACAAAACAAATGTTAAAAATTGTTTTTACATATAATTGGGAAAAAATAAAATAATATTGAAAGCAAACACTGGTGTTCTAAGATTCTGACTCTACAAGTAAATTGAGAACAGACAATTAATTCGCTTGCTGGGGAATCCTGGAGCCCAAATGGCCATCTCTTGGGATCTGAAATATGTCCTATCAGAAGGCTCAAAGCCCCATCCCAAAGTCAGCCTCCATCCTGCTCGGTCCTTACTTAAAGCCCTTCTGTCTCTGCCCATTTCAGGTTTTTTCAAGATGGCACCCTTCCTCCTTTGCTCTTCATAAACCAGAGGGTATGGTCAAAGTGTCCACCTTCCATATATGCCATGTCCACACTCTTCTCCTATGCTGGGAATGCTCTCCTTTTGGACCAGTGAATATCCCAATCCCCAGTCTCCCTCAAAACTTAGCTCAAGAACCATCTTTGACAGGCAGCCTTTTCCAGTCCCTGTAGTGTAGCACTCATGTAAAAACTGCCTTGTAATTTATTTTGTATTGATTTTGCATGTGATCATGCATGTGTATGGACAGAAGGGTTTTGGATGGGTGGTACCCGATAGAAGGTAAGCTCCCCAAGGGCAGGAGTCTTTTGTTCTGTATCAGTGCATCCAGAGCAGAATGCAGGGGCTGGGTGGTTCCTTGATTGAATGGTCTCTGTCATTCCCATTGTGACTCCCTCCCCTTCCCAGCTCCCATCCCCAGAGAGGCTCTTACTACAGCCATCCTCATCGCTGTGGTCCCCGCAGTCATTGTCACCATCACATTGCCACTGAGCTGGGATACAGGTGCACTCTCCCAAGGCGCTCACCGCACATGTGAAGTGGCTTCGGCCACACGCACATTCAGGGCTGCTGGCCAGGCCTGGGGAGAGAGAGGAGAAGACAGCGAAGGGTCAAGAAAGAGCTCATAGCATAGAGTTCAGTCCCTACCCCAACAAGGCACTCTCACCAACCACAAACCAGAAGGCCAGTCTAGGGGTACCCATGGACAATGATGCCTGGCCTGGGGGAGTAATAACAAGCATTTACATGTCTATACTCTAATTAATGTTGGCAAAGGAATGACCTCATAACACTTCTGTGAGGTCTGGTGTATTATTACCTCCATTTTACAGATGAGGAAACTGAGGCTGAGAGGGGGAACAATTGAGCCAAGCAATAAGTATTAGAACCAAGAATGAAGTCTATATTTCTCCTGAGTCCAAATCTAGCCCTCTTTCCCCCTTACTCTATAGAGAAGGGGTTCTTAACATTTTTGTGTATGACATGGACTCCTATGGTAGTCTATGGACCCCTTTTCAGAATATTTTTAAATGCATAGAAAAAGAAAACACATGAAATAACAACGGAAGTCATTTATATTGAACTATTGAATTGAATACTAAAATATTGAGATACTGAAATATTAAAACAAAGCATCTTTTTTATGAGATTTAACTTCTACCAGTCACAATTCAAGCTGTCATGGCTGATGTCTTCAAGTCTGGTAATTTCTGAAAAGTCCCTTTCCAGGAGACCTCCATATGACAGAGCAGAATGCAGATAGCTCTGGAATCAGAGGACATGAATTCAAATCCTCAAATGCCTCAGGCCATCACTACCCCTAGTAGCTTGGACAAGTCACCTAATCAAATGAGATTTGTAAAATGCCTCACCTATTTTGTAGGGCAGTTAGGTGATACAGTGGTTAGAGCACCAGGTCTAGGGTCAGGAAGAGCTGAGTTCAGCTATGGCCCAGACTAGCTATGTGACCTGGGCAAGCCACTTCACCTTGTTGGCCTCAGTTTCCTCATCTGTACAATGAGCTGGAGAAGGAAATGATAAACTACTCCAGGATCTTTGCCAAGAAAACTCCAAATGGGGTCACCAAGAGTTGGACAAGACTGAACAACAATAAATGCTTGTTCCTTTTCAGATCTAGATCTGATCCCCCCTCAGGGCCTTAGTCAACATGTCTGTAAGCACTCAATTAAAAAAAAACAAAACAAGCTCAGAGTAGCTAACTGCCTTCCTCATCCTTTAGCCAGGAGATGTGGGGTTTGACTTCCTAGGAAAGGGGTAGCAAATGGAGGGATGGAGTCATGGTTGCTCCCCCATTTCTACTCCTACAACTTTACTCTTCATATTGGGTTGGAGAATTTGCCTTAATCTGGGAATGAAATAGCCTGAACAGAAGATTATAGAGGGCAGAAATAATGGACTCTCCAGAAGCACTGTGGAAAGGGACCCGGATTGGGAATCATGCCCAGTTTTGAGTTTAGGCTTTACCCACCTAGGGGACCAACGACCAGTTGTTTCACAAAGGTTTAGGGTTGTTTTCTCTCCACCTATAAAATAAAGGGGCAAGGCTGGAGGCTCTCTAAGGTGCTGTCCTGGTCCAAATCCCATGGGATGGGATGGGCAAAGTGCAATAGAAAGAAGTCTGGCTTAAATGAGATCACAAAAGAACTGGGCACACTGTTCATTTCCACAGAAACATCAGTTATTGTTAGGATGATGAGAAGGATGTGTAGTAATGGGATTACAGACTAGCATTTGACTAGTCCAAACCTCCCACTTTACAGATGAGGGAATGGAGGCTCAGAGAGGTTTGGGTGACTTGCTCCCATCCCAGAGGCAATAAGCCAGGATTCAGGGGTTCCTCCATTTGCCATCTTTGGGGGTTTAGGCAAGTCCACAATGGCCTTGGTTTCTTTTTCTATAAAATTGAGAGTTTGGTAGGATTCTAGGGCTTAGATGTCCTCTAAGGTGCTCCAGTGGATAGAGCACAGTCTAGAGTCAGGAAAGCTCTTCTTGAGTTCAAATCTGGCTTCAGACCTGACTAGCTGGGAGATCCAGGCCAAGTCATGCCACCTTGTTTGCCTCAATTTCCTCAACTGTAAAATGAGCTGGAGAAGGAAATGACAAACTGATCCAGTATCTTTGCCAAGAAAACCCCAAATAGAGTCACAGGAGAGTCAGACATGGCTGAAAGGAATGAATATCAATAAGGTCCCTTAGGGATAAATTCATGATTCTCCTGGGCACTGACAGCTGGAGGGAAAGGCTTACTGGAGCCTGGTCGGGTCATTCACTCTTCCCCAGCCTCAGTTTATGCCTGTGTAGGAGAGGCTCGCCTTGGGCTGGAGAGCCCTTTCAGGTCCCTTCTGGCTCTAAAGCCGGGCTGCTCCGCCCAGTCAGGAGCCTGAGGGGGCTGCAAACCCTCCTCCTGTGCCAGCATCGCCCCTTCCTTCAGCCCCCTCCCCGCTCGGAGCAGGGCACTAAGTTCCGGGGATTCCCACGGCCAGACCCAAAGGGAAGCAGCCTGGAAGTCAGGTACCTGCGGGGGCAAGGGCGGGCTGGGGGAGGGGCCGGGAGCCACTTCCAATGCCCAGGCGGGGGGCTGAGGGACGAGGAGTCCCCTCCCCCCCCAGCCCCAGCCAGACCCTGCTGGGCCGGGCTATTGAGCCGGCAGCGATCCCCCCGGCCAAGTCCCATGACCAGCTGCAGTGCCCCTTCCCCAGCGTGCCCAGCAGGATGCCCTGTGATGGCGTGTGAACGGCTCTGTGCCCCCGCTCCTGCCTGGGCGGGAACAAAAGGCCCTGCCAGGGTCACTCGCCCCCCCATTCATCTGGTCCCGGGGCTGCCGCCCGGCCGCCCGGCCCCCGAGTAGTCCGGGCGTGAGTGTGGGGCTGTGCACACGGGGGAGGGCTGGGAAGGGGCGGCCTGGGAACGGGCCGGGGGGGGGGGGAGGGGGCAGGGGCGGGGCCGCTCCTCGGCTCCCTACCTACCCCGACCCCCCTCCTTCCCGGGCCCCAGCCAAACATACTCCCGGATCCCCGACGCACTGCGGGCAGCCTCCTCTCCTCTCCACCCATCGTTCCGTGGACGAAGAGGGACGCTGGAGCTCCAAGACCCCGGACAAACCACTTAGCCTCTAGTCCGCCCCCTCTCTCTCTCCCCCACTCCCACCGTTCCCGACCTTGGAGCAGACAGCCGAAGCCAGCCGGTGCTCAGCTCCACTGTCCGGGCGGGATTTTCGCTCTCCCGGTGCGGTGCCGGTATCCATGGAGGATTCACAGGTCTCCGAAGGGGCTCCCCTGCTGGCCAATGACCCAGCCTAGCTCCAGGGGCCAGGGCCGGTCATCAGGTGCACTTTCCTCCCAACTGCGAGCCTTTTTAAAACCCTCACCTTGTCTTAGCGTCAGCCCTGTGTACTGGTCCAAGGCGGAAGAGTGATAAGGGCTAGGCAGTGGGGGTTATAAGTGACTTGCTCAGAGCCATACAGCTAAGAAGTGTGAGGCTACATTTGAACCCAGGACCTCCTGTCTCAGGGCAGGGCTCCCACCTCAGCTAAGAATCATTGGAAGAATCTCAGGCTGGCTGCCCCCTCTTGCTTCAAGTTCCCTAGAGGATAACATGGGCAGCTGGAGACTCAGAATCCTCCTTCCCTACCAGGTGCAGCTCAGGGGACAGCAGAGCATCCTCTCTCCTTTGCCTCCATCCATCTCCTCGGGCTAAGGGAAGACTTGCCAGCCCCATCTCAGGGGACAGCAGAGCATCCTCTCTCCTTTGCCTCCATCCATCTCCTCGGGCTAAGGGAAGACTTGCCAGCCCCATCTCAGGGGACAGCAGAGCATCCTCTCTCCTTTGCCTCCATCCATCTCCCCAGGCTAAGGGAAGACTTGCCAGCCCCATCTCAGGGGACAGCAGAGCATCCTCTCTCCTTTGCCTCCATCCATCTCCTCGGGCTAAGGGAAGACTTGCCAGCCCCATCTCAGGGGACAGCAGAGCATCCTCTCTCCTTTGCCTCCATCCATCTCCTCGGGCTAAGGGAAGACTTGCCAGCCCCATCTCAGGGGACAGCAGAGCATCCTCTCTCCTTTGCCTCCATCCATCTCCTCGGGCTAAGGGAAGACTTGCCAGCCCCATCTCAGGGGACAGCAGAGCATCCTCTCTCCTTTGCCTCCATCCATCTCCTCGGGCTAAGGGAAGACTTGCCAGCCCCATCTCAGGGGACAGCAGAGCATCCTCTCTCCTTTGCCTCCATCCATCTCCTCGGGCTAAGGGAAGACTTGCCAGCCCCATCTCAGGGGACAGCAGAGCATCCTCTCTCCTTTGCCTCCATCCATCTCCTCGGGCTAAGGGAAGACTTGCCAGCCCCATCTCAGGGGACAGCAGAGCATCCTCTCTCCTTTGCCTCCATCCCTCTCTGCCCTGGTACTGGTGCTCTCCTCGTCCCCTGAGAATATGTGCTCCTCAGGAATGTGGCAGAATTGGGCGGCTAATGCATTGTGGGTAGAGTTGTGAACTGATCCAACCATTCTGGAGGGCAATTTGGAATTATACCCAAAGTAAAAAAATAATAAACTGTACCTACCCTTTGCTCCTGTAACACCACTTACAGGTCTGTATCCCAAAGAGAGAATAAAAAGGGGCAAAGGACCGACTGGTACAAAAATATTCATGGCAGCTCTTTTTTGTGGTGGCAAAAGGGATGCCCATCCATTGGGGAATGGCTGAACCAATTGGGATGCCTGTTGGTGATGGAATACTATTGGGCTATAAGAAATGATAAGCAGGATGATTTCAGGAAAAGCTGGAAAGATTTGCAGGAACTGATGCAGAGCAGAATAAACTGAACTGGGAGAATATCATGCACAGTAACAGCAATATTGGGTGATGATTAGCTGTGAAATCTTGGCTCCTCTCAGCAAGGTGCTGATCTGGGACAATCCTGAAAGACACGATGGGGAAGACTACCCACCTCCAGAGAGAACTGTTGGGGTCGTCTTTCACATTGTGTATTTATGGTTTTGTTTTGGGGTCTCGGTTATGTATGACTTTGCTCTTACAGCAATGACCAATAGGGAAGTGTGTTTTGCATGACAATAAAAATAAAATCTAAAAAAAAAAGTGTGCTTCTCAAAGAAAGAGATTCTTTGGTTTTTAGTTCTGCCTCTTCACACCTACCAGCCACGTGCCCCTGAACAGGCACTGAATCAGCCTCCCAGGCTTTTGTTGTTTAGTCCCGTCCAACTCTTCTTGACCCCGCGGAGTTTTCTTGGCAAAGATACTGGAGTGGTTTGCCATTTCCTTCTCCAGTGGTCTAAGGCAAGCTGAGGTTATGTGACTTGCCCAAAGTCATGTGGTAGAGTCTGAGGTTGGTTTTGAATTCAAGACTTCCTGACTCCAGGTTCAATGTTCTATCCACAAAGTCCCCCAGCTGCAGCCTCAAAGACTACAGATTCTATATAGCAGAAGGGCTATTGCTATGCATTGGTGGAAGGGTCTTCCATACCAGGAATACCCTACCCTGATAAAATCACAGGATTAGATTTAAAAAAAAAATCTCCAGTATCTTGCACATAGTAATGCTTATTGAACTTCCTAGCTGTGTGACTCTGGGCAAGCCACTTCACCCTGTTTGCCTCAGTTTCCTCATTTGTAAAATGAGCCGGAGAAGGAAATGGTGAACTGCTCTGGGGTCTTTGCTAAGAAAACCCCAAATGGGGTGCCAAAGAGTCAGACATGACTGGCCAAAGGGGAAGTGATGAGCACCAGGACTGGGAAAGCATGGAGGAGTGAAGAGACTGTGCTAACACCTGGGGAAAGTATGATGGATGGCAAAGAGCAGCCTTCAGCCGGGTCTGCTAGACCCATCCCTGGGGGTTCGTAATCACTGAGATGAATAACAGACAATCACCATGGAGGGATTCCATCTGACAGGCAGAACTGACTTCCTGCCCAAGTCTCTGATTGGGAATTCTGAGGCAGGCCTGACCCTTCCGTGGCCGGCACTGGGGAAGGTCACGTGGTGGCAGTAAACAGCGATGGGGCGCACACACAAAAGCTGGGTCTCCATGACAACGTCCATTTCATCTCTGGGGGTCCCCAACTGTGCACTGCTCAGGCAAAAATCTCATTTCTCACTAGAGCTTTGACTGAGATGATAAAGGATAATTCAAACCCTCCAGCTTAAGAGGAGAAGATCCAGGACCGAGAGGGGCAGTCTTGGAGTCAGGGAGGCCTGGAGGGGTCAAGTCCTTCCTCAGACACAGGTGGGACTAGGGCCAGCCTCTAAGACTTTACCCATTGGTTGCTACCTGCATCTTTAGAGGGATTTTCCACACTGTGGTGGAGAAATCAGACCAAAAAAAAAATCACAGAGGAACGAGAAATATTGGGGTGAAACAAAAGTGTGGGCGACTATTTGAATTTTGTAAATGCAAGTGAGGATGCTCAGATATATTTCTATGCCTATTATCTTCCCTTGACTAAAAGTCAAGGTTCTTCATTCCACAGAGTACGGATTTCTATGTCTCCATCGTGAGGAAATAGCATACAGGGAGTACTTTGCGCACTTTAAAGGGCTACAAAGGGGGCAGCTAGGTAGCACAGTGGATAGACCAATCTAGAGGACCTTAGTTCGAATCTGGCCTCAGGTACTTCCTAGCTGGGTGACCCTGGGCAAGTCAGCTTTTGTCATTTTCACCCAATCTTAGGAAAGAACCGTAGTGGTCTTTGGAGATGGGATGGTTAAACCTTTTAGTAATGCCCATTTGGGTGTTTATTTGTTCATTCATTTTTTGGTTGGTTTCCAAATCCATGCTTCCATAATTAGATATCCCCAATTGCCTGGCCCTTGCCACCCTTCTGTCTTTTTTTTTTTAAACCCTTACCTTACATCTTGGAGTCAATACTGTGTATTGGCTCCAAGGCAGAAGAGTGGGAAGGGTTAGGCAATGGGGGTCAAGTGACTTGCCCAGGGTCACACAGCTAGGAGGTGTCTGACACCCTTCTGTCTTAGAACATATTCAGATATGAACATATTCAGATATTCAGACAGAAAAGGTAAGTTTTTTTTTTTTAAAGGTGCTTGTAAATATCAGCTAGTCTCGTTATTATCGTGTCATCTGACCAGGAAAAATCTTCTTGACACTGTTTTCTGGAAACGTCACGTCCGGTGCCTTTGCATTCATCAATTCCTTAATAATTCCTCAGGGCTCTGGTTTAAGAGAAAAAGTGAACGTTTCCCCCTATTTTCAGATTCTAGCGAGGAGTAAAGATAAGTCAATACGATCCCCAAAGCCTTCATTGGCAAAAGCTGGGGCTGGCGTGTCTTTTCCTGCCAATGCTTTAGGTCTGGTTTAGGAAAAGTAGGCCATCTGTCCCAAGCTCCCTCTCCACTCCAATGCCACCCTTCCAAGCCGCCCCTCCCCCAGGCTCTGCCCCTCTGCTCCCCTCCCGGAGCATAAGGAGGCTCTTCTAGCCAGTGCCAAGCTCTCTCCTTGTGGCCTTGGTCCCATCTCCTGTCTATCCCAGAACTCCGCTCCTTTGATCATCCGTCTCTTCTCTCTCTCCTTTTCAGCTTCCCCTTATCCAACAGCCTCTTATCTGCTGCCTTCCAACGTGCCCAGATCTCTCTCGTCCTTAAAAAACAACTCCCCGCCCCCCCAAAAGCCTCCTTCGTTGGACGTTCCCTTCCCCCCACGCCGCTGTCCCATTTCTCCCCTTTCAGAGAGAAATTGAAAAATTAAATTAAATTAAAAAACAGAGATATCCCCATTGGTTGTCTCCACTTTTTCATCTCTTACTCCTTTCTGCCCGACAATCTGGCTTTCATTCCCATCAGCAACGATCTCTTTACTGTTAAATGCAATGGCCTTTTGGGGAAGTTTTCACCCTTTTTGCCCTCTCTGCAGCATGTGACATGAACAAGTACACTTGCTCCTCCTTGTAAAAAGAACTGGAGAAGGAAAAGGCAATCTAGCTGTGTGACCCTAGGCAAGTCACTTAACCTGGGTTGCCTCCGTTTTCCCCTCTACAGAAAGAGCTGGAGAAGGAAAGGGCAAACCCCTCCAATATCTTTGCTATGAAAACTTCAGCTAGAATCCCAAAGAGGCAGACACGCCTGAAAAAACACTGAACAATATAAAAACCCACCTTTCTTCCTAATTCCTTGATTTTCCAAAAGGTTGGCAACCTCAGAGTCATTCCCTTCTCTCTCAGCTTTTTTTTTTTTTAAACCCTCACCTTCCATCTTGGAATCAATATTGTGTTTCGGTTCTAAGGCAGAAGAGTGGGAAGGGCTAGGCAAGTGACTGGCCCAGGGTCACACAGTTGGGAAGTGTCTGAGGCCACATTTGAACCCAGGATCTCCTGGCTCTAGGTCTGGCTCTCCATCCACTGAGCTACCCAGCTGCCCCCTCTCTCAGCTCTTAGAACCAATCAGTGGCCAAGCTTTATGGATGCTCCTCTCTCAATATCTCTCAAGTTCCCCTCCTTCGCACCCTGGTCAGGCTCTTCTCACCTCTTGCCTCCAGGTTTCTCCCTCTAGAACAATCCCCGATAAAGCACAGGGTCCTTCCACTGCTCAAAAAACTGGACTGGTTCTCCATTGCTTTCAAGATAAAATACAAATACAGTTTTCTGTTTGGCATTCCAGCTCTCCAGACTACCTCCCATCTGTCTTCAGGCTGATGATACACGGCTGTCCCTCATAGTCTGGTCTATTTGCCATTTCCCATACATGCCATTATGAGGAAGCTCGAGTCCCTTCCCTTCGCTCACTCACAGGAAGCCAGATGGCATTCCATCTCTCCCCTCTGTGCCTGGAACCCTCTTACTTTTCACTTCTACTTTTCTCAAAGACTTTAGTTCCCTTTAAAACTCAAGTGTCAGAAATAGCCAGGCAGCCCAGTGGATAGAGCGCCAGCACTAGAGTCAGGATGTCCTGGGTTCAAATCTAGCCTCTGACACTTCCTAGCTGGGTGACCCTGGGTAAGTCACTTAACCCCTTTGCCTAGCACTTCTACCTTGCAATCGATACACAGTATTGAGTCTAAGATGACAGGTGAGGGTTATTTTTTTAAAAAGAGCGAGAGAGGTCCAAGATCCAGGTTCAGGGAGGTGATGTTCTCGCTCTCCTCCGTGCTGGTGAGGCCACATCTGGGGTTACTTCTTGGACCATGTTTTAGGAAGGACATTGGCATGTTAGAGGGCAAAAAGGAGGGGCCAGGATGGTCAAGGGCCAGAATTCCCTGGAGCTGTTTAGCCTAGAGACAAGAAGATCTCATCAGTCCCTGGTAAGTGCCTTCCAGTATTTTAGGGGCTTCCTTGAAGAACAGAGAGGACTTCTTCTGGGGCAGAACAGGAGCGATGGGAGAAAGATTCCGAGAGGCAGATTTCAGTTCGATGGAAAGAAAAATGTCCTGAAAGAGCTGTCAAGAAGTGGAATGGACCCCATCAGGAAGAAGTGGTGCTTCCACGCTCGGTAAAAAAGAGAAAAGGACTTAGAATCAGAGAATTTGGGCTGGATTTCTATGAATGTGACTCTGAAAAAGTCACGTATCCTTTTTGAGCTTGGGGGGACGAGGCTGGGCAAGCCAGCTCCTGGGGTCCCTCCCTCGCAGCTCTAGCATCCTTCCTGGGAGCAAAGGGAAGGGTCAAGCTTCTTAACAAGAAAGGGACCCAGAGCCGGATGTCACCAATCCAGTCCTCCCTTGACCTACTTAATAGCTTAAAAACTGATAGCAGACAAGAATAGTTCTCTCTGAGAAAGTTCCCAAAGAGCTTTTCCAAATGGAACTTGAGATGAGCTCAGGGGTGCTGTGGGACCACAAGGAGGTCAGAAGCCCCAACTGGGATGGAAGGTTTAACTCTAAACAGAACCTTAGAGGCCATCTGATCAATTCACCCTCGTTTGAAAGGGAGAAACGAAGGCAAGAATCCTTAAGTGAATTGTCCAAGGCTACACAGGGCAGGAGTGGAAGAGGTAGGATTTGAACCCAGGGTCTCTACTTCCCAAAAATCCATTGTTCAGGGCAGCTAGGCAGCTCAGCAGATAGAGAACCAGGCCTGGAGATGAAAGGTCCTAGGTTCAAATCTGACCTTAGATATTGCTTAGCTGTGTGATCCTGGGCAAGTCACTTAACCCCAGTTGACTGGCCTTTAGCATTCTTCTGCTTTGGAATACTTAGGATCAGTTCCAGAGAGCAGGTAAGGGGTTTAAAAAGCCCCACTGTTAAGTGTATCATACTGCCTTGATTAATGTGACCCTTGGATCAACCATAAGACCCCACATGATCCACGACCCTTGATTTCTTCTTGAGATGGGGGTTTCCTTCCTCCCTCTTGTGAGGTGAGAAACCAATAAAAAGGAAGCTTTTTGAGGACATGAGCAATTTCATCAATGTTTTTGTATTGCCAGGGCATGCCATGCAATGGGCATTTTTTTTTATTTTTCAGATTAGTTCTGGCTGAAAATTCGCCCCCTTTAAGCCAGTCCAATAAAGAACCCCTCCAAGCCTACTTCCACTCTCAATAAAAAAGAGAAAAGGATTTAGAATCAGATAATTTGGCCTCTACATGTGGCCTACACAATTCTCTTCTTTCTGGGAAAAAAAGGAATGAAAGGCAATATGGTGCTATGGGAATTAGCAATAGGCTTGGAGTCAAGAGGCTCTGAATTCAAATGCCGACACTGTGTGACCTTGGGTGAGTCACTTCTCTCTGGGTCTCTGATTTCTCATCCCCACCTAAAAAAGGAGGTGTTTACTCTAAGGTCCCTCCACAGCTACCACTATGACTTGGCAAGGATCACCATCACTTCTCTGGAAAGGAAGAGAGGAAGTGGGAGACTAAGACTCGCTCTCCTCATTTTACAAAAAGGCAGAGCCCAACAAGCCATCTGCTGGCTGGTTTTGGAGTGTCCTCTACCTCCTTCCCTTATTTGTTGGCCTGAGCCGGGTTCAAGGCTTCCTCCAGAAGCTCCTTTCCTTTCCCTGAGCTCAGCTGTGAAGAGCTCGGGCCAGAGGCATAGCTAGATAACGGCTTGGGGTGGGGGGCTGAAAGCCCCAAATGAGACAAGAGCTGGGAGGAGAGCATCCGGAAAAGGATAACGGAGGAGAGTGGCTGACCCGGAGGCTGCAACCCATGCACATTGGCTAAAGGAACCAGAGATGTTCAGCCCTGATGAAGGAAGGCTCAGGGAGAAGGCAAGAGCTGGTTGTGAGGCCTTGGAAGGCCAACATCACCCGGCCTGGAAAGCTCTTCTTCCTCCCTCTCTACTTTCCTTACAAGTCAGCTTACAGACCATCCCCTTCAGGGGGGCCTTCGCTGTCCTCTTCCCCAGGCCTTCGAATCCCAGCTGAGGCCAGATTTTAATCCAGAACCTCCCATCTGCAGGGCCTCCTTTTATCTTCTAAGCCACCCACCTGCCTCTCAATCCATTTTCATTTGGAGAAGCTAGAGAGGTTAAGTGAATTTATCCAAGGCCAAGAGGCAAAGTTTGACGTTCTTTTTTGTTTTTTGGTCTTTATAGCCCAGAGCTACAAAATAGCAGATGCTCCATAAATGTTTGTTGACTAGAAATGAAAAGAACCCTCCCTGAGAGAGAGATGCCATTATTATACCCATTTTAGAGATGAGAAAACTGAGTTGCAGAGAGAATAAGTGATTTGAGACCCAGCTGATTAGTGTCTTGAGTTGGGATTCACACTCGGATCCTCCTGATTTCAGGTCTGGGGTGCTATTGCTCCAGTGTGCCACTTCTTGGAAAAAGCACCATGACTTTCCTCTGCAGTCACTTTCTACCTTCCCTCTGAGCCTGGTAGCTGAAATTCTCTCCCTTACTGAGCTGCCAGAAAGAACAAGAAAAATAGGACCAGACGGGGGAGATTCTCCTCTCAATTTTTCTCTTGCCACACTATGGAGAGAATTCCTTGGCACCCCCCATTTGGTTTCTACCTCCCAGGAGCCAATTCTGCAGCTGGCTGCCGCTTGGGCTCCATTCGTGGGAGTGAGGCGCTGGGATCACCATCCACTGCCCTATGGGAGAGAAAGCCCCACAGGGGCCTGGCAGAGACAGAGGTTTCTGGGGCCGAGGAGCATCCCGGAGCTTTGGGGCTCAAACTCACTTTCCATCTCCTCCCCCACTTGGTGTTCCAATCAGGTGTCTTTCCCAGCAGCAGGGGCTGGAACCTCCCTGCCCTTCACGGATGGAGAAAGGGGGAGGCTCTCCCCCAAAGCCTCAGTGGGAGCCAGGAGCTCCAAGATCCCAGCAAACTCTCGGTAATAAATTATGCAGCACCTTTGTGTGGCTGCCTCTGGGGCCAGATGGGAGGTTTTTCTCCCCGGGTCTTTTGTTTCCGGCTTTGATCCCAGCTCTGATCCCCAGCTCTGCACAGAGGTTTGGGGGTGGGGGGGGGAAGTCCCCATCGGCCAAGTTGGGGCTTGCAACAAGTCCCAGCGAGGAGGCCTTCCCAATTCCCACCTGCAGTCTCCAAGGTCCCCTTAAGCATGTCGGCCTGGGGTGGGGTACGCATGTCCCCCCACCCCATCCTGTGCACGTGCATGGGGTGGGGGGGGTGACTTCTAAAGCCCTCAAAGTTATTTTGACAGATGTCTGCTGCAAGGATTTCTAAGTGTAAAAGAAAATCAATCTCTTCCCAATGGGTTTCAAAGGTACCCAGGGGCAACCGAGGATGTTTACTTTCTCTAAATCAAAAACACAGAAGACCAAGAAAATGGAGTCCAAGCCAGGCAGCGCCAGGAAGCCAGGAAACGGGCGGCAGTGGAGGGGCTGCGGCGGGCGGGCGGGCAGCCCCTGTGGCGGCTCTTGGTTACGGCCAAGGCCAAAGCGAGTCCCCATCACTGGCCCCCAAGTGAACGGGAGGAAACAAAGAGATGATGGGCTGAAATGCAAGGAGCTGGGGGCTTTCTTTGAGGTCAGATGATTGCAAATCAGACCCTCCCAAGCCAAATAGTCCAACCCTATCATTTTCCAAATGAGCAAAGGGAAGCTCAGAGGGTTTATGGGACGGGTTCAAGGGGCCCCGAAGCAGAAAGTATCAGAGGGAAGGATCAACTCAGTGATCCCTGGGTGAAGAGGGCTGCCAAGGGTCGGGCGACCTCCAAAGGAGAGCCAGGATGAAAGCAGGACTGGCCAGGGCAGCTCGGGGCGCTGAGGGAGGAGGCAATTGGGGAAAGCCAGAAGCTCACCCCCTTCCCGACTCCTTGGGGATCCTTGTAGCGGAGCCCCTCACAAACTGAACCCTGCCTGCCTGCTCCAGTACTGTTTCCCCTTTACATCCAGTGTTTCCCCCTTAAACAAGGCGGTTTCTCTAAGCAGATATCTAGAAGAGCTTCTGCTTTGCTCAGGGATGCCAGGATGCTCACAATAAGTCAGTTTCAGTTGCCATGGAACAAGTCAATAGGCATCTCTTAGGCAGTTGCTACCCACCAGGTGCTGGGCTAAGCCCTGGGAAGAGAGGTAAAGGCAGATCCCGGTGGTCCAAGAGTTCCCAGTCTAGCATGTTACCAGCTACGCCCATACAAGACAGAGACAGTAAATGGGGGGCCACGCCGGAGGTGGGGAGAGTTCCCCCTAAACTCGCGGTCAAGATTCAAGACCCCTAAGAGACCACAGCCCAGCAGAAGGAGCTGGTGTGATGGAGGAAAGAAAGGGCCCATGACCCAGAGGCAATCATTTCAGCGGAATCTGTTTCGGTGAAATGAAGGGGGTGAGACTAAATGCCCCCTGAAGCCCCTAGAATGAAGGAGTGAAGGAAGGAGAGGAGGGGATGAATGAATAGAAAAGCATTTTAGTAAGGGTTTACCCAGTGCCAAGCACCTTGCTATTCTAGCCTGGAGATAGATCCAAGTAAAAAGCAAATGACCCCTGGCCTTCGAGGAGCCCAGTTCTGAAGCTAATGAACCATATTCAGATTTTGTTTTCATAAGGGGAATTATGGCCTGGGGTGGACCAAGTTTCCTGACTTGCTATTAGGAAATTCATTGCTGTTGAGTATTTAATTCGTGTCTGACTCTTTGTCACCCCATTGGGATTTTCTTGGCAAAGATAATGGAGTGATTTGCCATCCCCTTTTCCATATCATTTTCCAGATGAGGAAACGGAGGCAATCAGGGTTAAGTGACTTGGCCAGAGTCGCCTATCTAGTCTGAGGCCAAATTTGAACTCAGGTCTTCCTGACTCCAGGTTCAGAGGGCTATCCACCATCACCATCCAGCTCCTAGGCAGGAAAATCCAAATTATAACAATCCTTTCTGAATGTTGGCCAGCTGGAGACCCCGGACAAGTCACCGACTTCCCTGAGCCTTAGTTTTTTCACCTGTAAAGTGGGAATAATAGCACCTACTTCGCCACAGACTTGAAGTGAGGATCAAAGGAGATAATGTATGTAAAGTGCTTTGCAAATGCCAAATGACTGTAATAAATGCCACCTGCTATTCGGTTTGAAGGAAGTCTGAGAGCGGCAACTTCTTTTATTTTTCAAGAGAGGAAAGAGACAAGAATGGTGAGAGGAAGGCTCTGAGGCCGTGCCAGGAGGCAGAATCTGACCCTGTCTGAACAGAAATTGTTATGGGATACCACAGGCTTCTATGAGGGCTATTTATAGGGCTCCACCGCCCGCCTCCACCAGCCCAGCAGCGGGAACACCTCCACCCCTCCTGGGAAGCAGAGGAGCAGGTCTCCTGCCACTGGGAAGCCAGAGGGCAGTTCAGACCCACTCGAGCCGTGTCCCATCAAGGAGTGCAGGAAGATGGGGGCTAGAACTTGGGCCCAGAGATTTAGAGCTGAAAGAGCCCTTAGAAGCCATCTAGTCTGGACAGTGAGGTAATGCAACAGATAAGAGCACCAGGTCTCAAGTGGGGAGGACCTGAGTTCAAATCTGACCTCAGGTAATGATATTGATATATAACCATGTCACAATGTCCTCTGTCTTTAGACAAATATTTACACAACTAGGACCATTGCCAAAATGTTTGAATATTTATACATATCCCTGTCTTTTTTACTTCTGACTAAGTTGGAATAATAAAGACATTTAAAAATGAAAAATAAAAAATCTGACCTCAGTCACTTCTTAGCTGTGTGATCCTAGGCAAGTCACTTAACCCTCATTGCTTAGCCCTTACTGTTCTGCCTTAGAATCAATTCTTAATTTCCATTCTAAAACAGAAGGGAAGGGTTAAAAAAAAAAGAAGGTCATCTAATCCAAGTCTCTCCTTTAACAGATGAGGAAGAGGGAACTGAGATCTGATGGGGAAGTGACTTGGCCAAGGCAACATTTACATGAAATAAGTGATGGGGGTAGGATTTGAATCCAGTTCCTTGGTTTCTAGATCTAGCACTATTTCTTAGCTAGTAGAAGTGGGCAAAAGGGTACAGGAAACTGTTCTGAGCCTGGGAAATACACCCACAACCACAGCAAGTACATATGTTGTTGTTGGTCAGTGATTCAGTTGTGACCCTGAATGGGGTTTTCTTGGCAAAGATACTGGAGCTGTTTGCCATTTTCTTCTCCAGAAGTACATACAGATCATTCCGTCCTAAATTTAGAGCTGCTAGTGATGACAGATGCCACTGAATCGAACCTCCTCATTTTACAGAGGGGGAAACTGAGGCTGAGATAAGCAATAGATCTGCCCAACTTGCCCAGCTAGTAAGCCTCTGGCCTGACTTCAGATCAAGCCACCTTTCTGCCGCAAGCCCGAACTGAATCAGAAGGCTACCTGAGTCAAACCTGTTCCTGAAACTGCAATCCTTGCCACAATCCCCTGGGTATCGGTGTGGCCAGTGGGGCTCCCTGCACCCTTCCTCCCACCCATTTTCCATTGTAAACCTTGGCTCTCTGGGTCTGAAGGGAGACTCTTGGTGCCCCCAGGGATTGGCGCTGTCCCCTTGTTGAAGTTAGGGTCCCTCAGGCGCAGGATGCTCTCTTCCTCACCTGCACCTCTAGGAATTCCTAGCTGCCCCATAAACGTGACTCAGGTGCTCCCTCCTGTGGGGGGGTCTCTCCTGATCCCCCCAGGCCTCAGGGTTCTCCCTGCCGTTCCACCAGAATTCTTTTTCGCCTCTTCTCTTTTTAGGGGACTTACTTATATCTGTGCCCTTGTCAGTGCCCCTCGACAGAAGAGGAACGCCTTGAAGGCAGGGATCTCTTGGGTTTTCTCTTTGAACTGCCAGCACCCAGCACATGGAAGGTGGCACTCAAATAAGGAATGGCTCCTCGACTCCCAAGCAAGGCCCACAGACCCTGAGCCCCAGAAAGCCCGCCCCAGGCAGCAGACCCTCAATGAGCCACGCTGTCCTCCTGGATCTCCTGCCCCTCTCGGGTCAGTTGATAGCTCTGAGGCTGTTCATGTCAGAAGGTCCGGAATTTGGCACCCCAAAACCCCTCACATCCGGCCCTGGCGCCCCTCTCCCCCCTGTTCCCGGGTGCCAAAGCCCAGGCTTGTCACCTGATACCCAGAAGGACAGAGAAGAGGAAAGACAAATTTAGCACCAGAGAGCCTTCTCTCGGAAACCCACTGAAGCAGATGACCCAGTCACTCAAGCAGCCCTCCCAGCCCGCGGCCCCAGCTGGGCTGGGCAGGGACAGGACCATCAGGGTGCCCATTTGGGCCAGCCCAAGCCCTTCTCACACTCCCTTCAGAAACCCCGAAGGTTCATTACTGGAGTATTATAATAACAACTCACTCTTATCTAGTGTTTCCACATTTGCAAAGGGCTTTCTTTATGTACACTAGCTTTCACTTTGGACACTCTCCAGGCTACTCCTCTCCTCCTAATCCTTACCTCTGGAGCCCTGAGGCCCTTCTGGCCCGATGGGAGACTCCCTCCTGGGGGAAGGACCTTGGACTTCTTCTCCCTGCCTCTCCCCCTCTCTGGCGCCTACACAGGCAGTCTAAGTTCCTCGCTCCTAGGGACCCTCTTATTGGTCTATATTTGCAGAAAGCACTTCATACCTGCCTCCTCTATTTGATAATCCTTTGGCATACGTTTTAGTATCCCCATTTCTCTGATGTGGAAAGTGAGGCTGAGAAAGGTTCATGGAGTGGGTCGGGGTCACTCAGGCCTTACAGGCTGAAGCGGATCAGAACTTACAGATTCAAGACTTGCAAATCCAGAAATCTATGCTTGCCCCCCTGTGCTGCCCAGGAGCCCATGACAGTGATCTCCACCAAGGGCTGACCCGGTCCCAGGCATCCAGCAGGTACCCACAGGGTGCTTCCTGCAGGGAGTTAAATTGGGGTCTCTCAGCCAGCCAGGCCCGCCCCATCGCTGCCTCCAGAATAGAGCAATAGAGCTGCCTCCCGGCCACATTTAACTGGGGAAATGGAAATGGAAGTTCTTGAGAAGCCCCCCCCCTGCCCCCTCCAGAGGGGCTAAAGGCCCCCCCCCAGGAGCTCTCCCAGGGCCATCCAGGGAGCCTCACTATCAAGCTCTGGGCTCTCCTTTCCTCCCAGGTTGGGACCATCCAAGAACAGTGATATGGGAGGGGGAGCACTATGTCCCAATGGATAAAAAGCTGGACCTAGAAGCAAGATCTGGGGTGAAACGACTTAAAACCTTGGGATTAGAGTTGAGCCACAATTTCTGTCTCAGTCTCCTCCTTTAAAAATGGGATTACTCAGGGGGCAGCTGGGTAGCTCAGTGGATGGAGAGCCAGGCCTAGAGATGGGAGGTCCTGGGTTCAAATCTAACCTCAGACACTTCCTAGTTGTGTGACCCTGGGCAAGTCACTTGACCCCCACTGCCTAGCCCTGACCACTCTTCTGCCTTGGAGCCAATACACAGTATTGACTCCACTACGGAAGGTAAGGGTTTAAAAAAATGGGGTTACTCCTCTGCAACGTCAGTCAACCTCTCTGGATCTGCCTCAGTTTCTCCGGGGGTTTTGCTCTGCCCCAACTGCTCTTTCAAAATCAAATTTTTTAATCCACAACAATTTTGAAGGAAACTCCAATCCCTATCATTTTCCCTTCTCTGGAAGCCCCAAACCAGCACCAAGACGCACCCAAGTTCCTGCGCAAGGGGGGCAACAGAAGGACCCCGAACAAAAGGGGGAACCCGCTGCGGTCCGGGAAGCCCTAAGCTGTTATAGGCAAGTCACCACACACCGAAGGATCCCCACATCCCGGCACTGGCAGGGGCCTCCCACACCGACACGAGGCCTCCGAAGTCCCCTCCCGGTCCCAGCTCAGTCCCGCCACAGGGGGTGACCATCGCCCGCCGCCCTCCCGAGCCCGGTTCTTCCCCCGGATCTCTGGGGCACTTCCTGGGGAACAGGCAGGAAAGTGGCTTCTCCTCCCCCGGAGGCCAGCACGGCTGTCCCTTTAAGGGGCCCGGCTGGTGGGATGAGCAGCTACATTCCTCCCGGGGTAGGGCTGCTGTCCCAACACGCCAGAGAGGCTACAAATAACCTGCTAGCAGAGAGCCCAGGAGGGGGAGAGCCCAGCACACCCCGGGAGGGAGAGCCGGGAGGCGGCGGGCCACCACGGCTCCCCGAGACCCGGGGACAAAAGCAAAACCCGAGCCCAGGCTTCACCGAGCTCCAGGGTGGGCGGCCAGGCCCCCCGGGCGTGGGCTGGGATCGGGAAAGGAGCGAGCGCTCCCACTACCTGCTGGGGGAAGCCACGTTGGGCAGCCCACGTCTTCCCTCCTCCTCCGCGGGCCCGGGTCTACACGGGCTGGGATCCGAGCAAGCCCCAGCCGCCTCCTTTCCCGAGACCAGTAACTGGCCTGGGGCGGGGGCCGGCTGGAGGTCAGGGAAGGGGCTCAGAGTTGTGCTGGGGGCTGCAGCCGCTCTGCCCCGCCGCCCGGCTCGGACCTACAAGCCCCCTCTCCCGGCCAGGCGCTCGGCTCGAAGGCCCCCAAACAAGTTATGAATATGGAGCGGATAGAGCCGCAGCTCCCCTCCCCGCACGGGCCGGGGGCTCCGGGATTGGGGGGACGGAGGAAGGGGGGCTGGCAGCTGCAGGCTGAGGGGGAGACTTTCTCCCGATCCCGCGGCAGGATTCCGCCTCCCCACCCCACCCCCCATTCCCCCTAGCGAACCAGGGCAGGAAGCCCATTGGTAGCATCCAGCAGAGGGAACCCCAAACAACGCCAACCCAGAGGGAGATGGAGCCGCCGAGAAGCTGCGCCCGGGGACCCTCCTGGAGGGGGAGGTCCGAAGGCTGCACGGCTCGCTCCTAGCCCTCCCCAGGGTCCCCACTTAAGGGATTTGGGATCTCCCCCGGAGGGTCCCTCCGAGCACTCCGCCTCAGTTCACCCGCTTTCCCTAAAGCTGGGAAGGGAAGTCCGGCGGAGTTAGCAGTTCGGGAACATCCCTGCTGCCCGCCCGCCCGCCCCTCTCCTTGCTGCACATTCCCCCGGACCGCAGACAACTGCCGAGGGAAGCCGGCCCTGGAGCCTCTCAAAGAGCAGGCGGGGGAAAGGCGAGCCAGAGGGGTACGCCCGCAGGCCGGCCCCACTAAGGGGTAGGGCAGCCTAGGGGACACCAGTGGCAGCCCTGAGCTGAGAGCCCCTGCGGGAATCCCGCTGGGGGGCCGGGCCGAGGGTTCCGCGGGGTTCCGGCGGGGTGGGGAGATTCCTGGGGATCTGGGTCCGGGGGTATGGGGTGTGTGTGTGTGTGTGTGTGTGTGTGTGTGTGGGGTGTGTGTGTGTGTGTGTGTGTGTGTATGTGGTGTGTGTGTAGGGGAGGAATCAGACTTCCAGCAAAGGGGGACCCAGGGCTTAGGCGGGGGGGGAATCCAGTTCTCCGTGCGGGGGGATCTTCGGAGCCCTGGCTCCCAGAGCATGGGATGTCGGGGATCAGGCCCCAGCCCCAGCCCGTCTCCCTCTCTCCCTCGGTCCCAGAAGCGAGGGACAAACTTTCCCTAGATCGGGGCGGGGACGCCCGCTTACCGTGTGCGCCGAGCAGGGCGCCGAGGCGGAGCAGCAGCAGCAGTAGCAGCAGCAGCGAGCCCCCCGGCCGCCTCATGGTGCCGGAGGCCGGGGACTTGAGAGAGGGGGGCCGGTGGGGAACGGGCCCCTGGCCGCAAGCGCGGCACTCGGCAGGCTGGGCGGCGCGGCACTGACGGCGGCTGTGCGCGAGCGAGCCGAGAGCGAACGAATGGCCCGGGCTCCCTCCGGCCGCTGCTCCCTCTTGCGCCTCCCGAGCCGAAGCCGCGGCGGAGCCAAGCAGCCCCGCCAGGGGACCGGGAGGGGGGGGTGTCCCGGGCCCGGCCGCCCCGCCCCCCGCCGCCGCCGCTGCCGCCGCAACCCCTGCAGCCGCAGCCGCCTCGGCCCGCCCCCCGCGCCCAGCCCGGCCCCTTCCCGCCCTCGGCCCCCGCCCCCGGCTCCGCTGCTCCGCCCGCCGGGCCCCGCGACCCCCGCCCCCGGCGGCGGCCCCGAGCCTCTTCCCGCATCTCCCTAGCCCCGCGCCCCGGTGGATGGCCAGGGCAGGGGTCCCTCCAGGCCCACCCCCGGGGGGGGCACACTCCCGAAGTCCCCGCGCTCCCTCAGGGCCGCTCCCCCGGCTCCCCTGGACTCCTTCCTAGCCCGGGGGCTGAGACTTTCCGGTCCCCCAGGGCCCGGATCTGTGCCCTGGGAGTGCAGCCGCCCCGTTAACCTAGGTCACCTAGACGTGACCCCGGCCCCCTCGGAGCCGCAAACCCTGACTTTATTAAGGTGGCTGGATAGAAGACTTGCTCAAGAAGAATCCGATCGGCCTTAATCAAACGAGGGGCGTCGGGGGTCCCCCGGCTCCTGGGCTGGCTCCTCGTTCTCCCCCCGGGCCACGGAATTCTTTCTCCAGAGACTTTCAGTCTGGGCTGAGTTGGTCTGGGGAGAAATCATTCCAACACCTCCCCCTTCCCATTTACCCATTTCCTGATGGGATTGTCCCCCGGCTCAGATGTCACCGAATGGAGCCAGGCAGATGGAGTTCTTCCCTTGGAAGCTCCTGGAAAACAGAGCTTCCTCTTCCCCCTCTCAAAATTCCTGGTCCGAAGGGACAGGAAAGTGGGTTCTTTCTCCTAGAAAGGGACCCTCCCCAGCCCCCTCCCCAACCGAAGCGGTCTCCTCCCAGCTCCGGGTTTATGGGGCCCTCCAGTTGTGCTGACCTTTTTGGATACTATATCAAGTTACAAACCTCCCATCGATTTCATTGTCCCCTCGGCAGCTTTCCTGCCCGCGTTACTTCCGATGAATATTAATGTTTCAGGTTAATTTTGTCCCCATGAACTTCCATGTTTCTCTAAGGGGGAACTTGTTTTATTATTGGGGCCTGGGTCTCCCGTCTCCGGGGATCCCTTCTCCCTCTCCTCCCTGGGTACCTGCATTCCTGCTCAGAAATCTCTGTCAATTTCACCCAAGGGGGGGGGGGGTTCAGCCAGGCCACGGGGTTATTGACAAGGAGAAGGCAGGTCAGTTTCCCACTAATCGGTGGGGTGTCAATTTGGCCTTCTCAGAGGCTTTTTCTCCAAAATCATCTCCCACAAAGAGCAAGGCTGACAGTCGGACCCTGGAAAAGCAACAGGGGAAACGCTGCTCAGCCCCAGCCAGCAGAGGTTTGGCTGGGATCTTCACACACCTAGGACAGAAGGTCCCTGGGGAATGCTGGTGGGATTGGCTCATCTGCCCTGTCCCCGAGTGGATGCTGGGAGTTTGGCAGCGTCTGATTTTCATTAAACCTTTCCTATGGAGACTTCCATTTTAACCTGTTGGGTAAGCCTTCATGGTTATGGTCTTCCACATTTTTTCAGAGCTTCCTTATACATTAACCCTCTCCATACTCGCCACTTTCCAGCTATTCTGGCTTAGTGCTAGCTTTTCCTTCTCCCATGGCTTTGCATTGGCTGTTTCCTATGCCTGGAAAGCCTTCCCATCTTACTTCCTGGTTCTCTTCCCTATTCCTGATTTCCTCCAAGGCTCAGCTTAAGGGCCACCAACATAAAGCCTTGACTGTTCCCCTTGGATGCTGGTGCCCATCACAGAACCCTGGTGTCCTGAATAAGAAACTGGCTTTGGAGCCAAGAAGACATGGATTCAAATCCTACCTCTAATATTTATTGACCTCTTGGTGGCCAAAGGTGTCAATCATGGGGTCCTGTGCAACCAGCAACACTCCACAGATTCATATAAAAACACATTGTTTGGGGGGCAGCTGGGTATCTCAGTGGATAGAGAGCCAGGCCCAGAGATGGGAGGTCCTGAGTTCAAATCTGACCTCAGACACTTCCCAGCTGGGTGATCCTGGGCAAGTCACTTAACCCCCATTGCCTAGCCCTTACCACTCTTCTGCCTTGGAACCAGTACCCAGTATTGATTCCAAGACAGAAGGTAAGGGTTTATGAAAAACAAAAACAAAAAACAACACATTGCTTGCACCATTAAAGGATAAACTCCCTGGAAATAAGGAACTGTTTCTCTTTGG
Organism: Monodelphis domestica; assembly: GCF_027887165.1. Lineage (NCBI taxonomy): Eukaryota > Metazoa > Chordata > Mammalia > Didelphimorphia > Didelphidae > Monodelphis > Monodelphis domestica. The sequence continues at coordinate 28,154,354 of NC_077232.1, read as the reverse complement.
TCATTTTATCCTTGGTGCTTAGCCCAATGCTCCGCAGCACACAGTAGGCTCCTCATAAGTGCTTGTGAGTGATCAGTTGATGGTTTCAAAGGACTGGACATTTATAAACTATTTTCCCTCTTTTGGACATTTCTCAGGCATCACATGTTGTGGGACTTTGGGGGGAGGGAGAAAGGAGACTGAGGAGGCCCCCCCCTTTGCTTGACTTAAGCTCAAGAAGTGACAGCTTCAGCTATGCATTCTAAGTCCTCTGCACCCCCCCCCCCCATGGTGGCAAGGTCCGTCCTCCATAGCTGTCCTTGGCTGTAGCAGGGAGGGAGATCTAGGGAGAGATGTGGCACTCGGAGCATAGACCCTGCCTGGGTCACCCCCTGGGGTGAGCTAAGCCTTGGCTGTCAGAAGCCTCTCCCGTGCCAGGCGTTCTAAGCAATATTTATTTTTACCAGGCCTCTCAGACCTTCTTGTTTGGAGTGAGAGATCCTGAAAAGCCCTGCCAGCATCGCCTGTTTTTCTCCCCTGCTTTGTCTATTGGGACAGGCCACTGGAAAAGGGCTTGCTAAGCACTACCAATGAGAGAAGGGTCTTAAGGGCTCTGGCTTTTTTGTAAATGATGTCCCCTTTTCTTTCTCCTTCCAGGGACTTGAACTCTGTCCAGAGGTCAGAGTCCAATCAGGCCTCACCAATTGGTCATCACTAAGACTCACTGTTATTCCTTTTTTAAAATTTAAATCCTTTGTAAAAAGTTAAATTTAAATTAAAACCTTACCTTTGTCTGAGAATCAATACTAAGTATCAGCTCTAAGGCAGAAGAGCAGTTGGGGTTCCAAGGCAGAAGAGTGGTCAGGGCTAGGCAATGGGGGTCAAGTGACTTGCCCAGGGTCACACAGCTGGGAAATGTCTGAGACCAGATTTGAACCTAGGACCTCCCATCTCTAGGCCTGAGTCTCTAGACAATGAGCCACCCAGCTGCCCCTCCACTGTCACTCCTGATGGAAGAATGGATTGTCCTCTTGGAACACAGTTGTCATTTCAGGAGAAACTGAATTTTAAAAAACAACATCTATATCTGCAAAGAAAACGCTGAGAGATCTATACCCTTCAAACTTCCTCTGCTGGAACCTTAGAGATCATCTAGACAAAGGACCCCAGATTCAGAGCTCAAAGGTCTTTAGGTCCACCTCCTTCCTTCTTGACTTTTTTATTTTAGTAACAAATTTGGACATGAGTTTCCCAAAGTTATAGGCTCCATATTGTCTCCCTCTCTTCTTCCCTCGCACCTCCCAGAGCTGACAAGTAATTCAATCTGGTCTATACGTGTATTATCACACAAAACCCATTTCTATATTTTTCATTTTTGTAAGTGAACAATCTTATAAACCCCAAACCTCCAAACACCCCCCCAAATAAACAGTGATAAATCATATGCTTCCATCTGCATTCCTATCCAACATTTCTTTCTTGGAGGCCCCTCCTTCCTTTTATAGATGAAGAAAATGAGGCTGAGAGATTAAGTGACTTGAACAGGGTCACAAAGCTAGTAAGTATCTAGGAGGGGATTTGAAATTGGGTCTTTCTGATTCCAAATCTAACAGTTCACTGGGACTAATGCAGGACTTTCCTAGGAGAGCAAGGAAGAGATTATCCATTGCAGCTCATCCCTGAGGAAGAAACCTACTAAATCTCATGCAATGATGGATCATTCTGCTTAAGTCCTTCAGGGATAGGAGAGAGGAACAAGGGGTGAGAAGTCAAAGGAGCTACATTCAAATCCTGACTGATACTTCTTGCCTGTGTGAGCTTAGGCGAGGTACTTAGCTTCTCTGATACTCAGTTGTTTTTTTTTCTCCATAAAATGAGGGTAGATGAGAGGATCTCCCCATGGTTCCTTATTGCTCTACATTTATGAACCCACAAACATCCCAAGGTAGTCTGTTCCCCTTTGACAAGCTCGTCACAGGATCCTAGAATGATTAGAAGTCAAATTCTAGGTCCTCTCCAGTGGCAAGGTCCATCCAAGTAGCAGAGAAGCAGGATTTGAATCTAGATCCTTTGATTTTTAAGTTTGTCACAAGATCATAGAATCAGGGCTAGACGAGGCTTCAAAGGTTATTAAATCCAAACTTTTATTTTTTTCAACAGACTGAGGAAAGTCTAGCAACATGCCTTAGACACAGCTAGTAAGTGTACAAAGGGGATTCAAATT